>NC_044346.1:12822059-13137288 GCF_007364275.1 Archocentrus centrarchus | reverse complement strand
TAAAGGGGATAGAGCTTCTTGATTCACTGCTGGAAGTTCGTCTGGCCAACATGTCATCCTTCCGCACATCTGGCTTCCTGTTGGGGGCATCGGCCTCCGAGTCGCTGCCTCGCCCTGGGCAACAGACAGCAACAGAGCATAACAGAGAAAATAGTGCTGAAGGTCATATAGTTATATCAAATTAGTCCTCAGATATAAGAGAGGGAGACATACAGGACCCAATTTTCACTGACACTGAGATGCACTCTGTATTTGAATCTCATCTGGATAAAAGTAACCAAATATTAATGCAGCTAATACAGCATAACCACAATTGAAATGTTACCTAAGTCCAGTTCCTCCTGGTAGCTTAAGGAAGACTCAGCAGATTTGCCCTCCAGAGTGCCTTCTAAGATGTGGCTAATGTTGGTATTTCAACCCAAACCATCTTTTCCTAAACCTAACCAAGCAGATCTATGGATCAAACCTAACCAAACTGCAACTGAAAACTGAAAATAACACCAAAGAAAGTAAACACTTTGGACCACAAAGCCCTGAAAGCAAACGTCTCCCACTAGCCCAACATGCCTTCATTCACAAAAAGCGACTGAACAACAATCCCAGGACTTGAGTCCTGTTTGTTAACAAGTCTGCCAGGCTCTAGATAACTAATTTGCACATTGACAATCACAATAAATGTGGGATTAAGATAATGAGATTAGTACCAATTATTAATACCAAGTGCAAACACCCATGGATGAGACACCAGATGATTATCCAGATGAAGTATTCAGACACAGATCACAAGGTAATCCTTTGTGTAAATGTTCTTTCCAGTTGCCAAAGACAGTAGCTCTGTATTGTTTTAAGTATTGTTACACATTAGACTGCCAGTAATATTATGATTATATATACTTTTAAGTGTTTTATCATTTTATAGCAACACCACATAGTCATTTCTACTTCTACCACTTCCAATATTTGGACGTACTAGATAGTAGAGTACAATATAACATTGTTTTGTATGTGGCAGCCTACTTTCTCCGTGACCTGCAGAAAACATGGGGAATGAGGCTATTTTTGGCTTTAGGATAGTGTTTTTCTTGTCACCCTGCAGAGCATACAGTGCATTATAGTGTCAACATAAAAGACACAAACAGGATGTCTGTGATGGACCCTCTCAAACACTACACACACACACACACGGCATGTGACAGGCAGGATGTTAACCTCAGTCTGTGTCCAAATCTCTAGAGACTGCTACTGAGAGCAGCAGCAGCTGCATCTGGGGCCCAACACACACACACACACACACACACACACACACACACACACACACACACACACACACACACACACACACACACACAGGCTGTGATATTCAGCTGTTGCTCACAGCCACTCTGACCGGTGACACTATATGAAGGTTAAACCACCAGCATGCTTTTGAACAGCAGTGAGAGTATTTATGGATGAGTGGTTCTGTATTTAAAGAAATACTGTAGTTCAATATTACTGTAAGTACACTTTTGTAGTTTCCCTTTGAGAGTTGTTTGGGAGCTATGCAGACCATCAGCTTAGCAATGAAGACTTGAGGTAGGGAGAGTGACGAGAAGAAAACCTAGCTCTCTGAAAATGTTAAAAAAGGGTCCTGCTTCAGAGGTGTTTACCAGAACTGACCATCACTGTTTCCTCGATTCACGACATCGGGAGATGGGCTGTGCTGTGAGCGTGAGCCAAAGGAATCCAGACTGGCAAAAACAAAAGAAAACATACCAGAATACATTAGACGTACACATGCAAGCAACTAAATTCACTCACAGGACATTTGTTTGAACACAAACGATGGTCAAAAGCTCTCAGACTCTAGAAAAGTAGGTTTGCATGATTTACAGTTCAAATTAATTCTCATTGTAGACCCTTAGTTCATCCACTCTCTGAAACAAGCTACACTATATAACATTGTGAGGTATTAGGCCACACCTCTTAATCTTTGTTTTCAGGTGTTTTCAGTCCCATTGCCACAGGTGTATAATGCAAGTCATGCAGTCGGCCTTTACAGACAGTTCTAAAGAGCTCACTGAATGGTTCTGTAACAGGATGCCACCATTGCAACAAGTCAGTTTGTAAAGTTTCTTCCCTACAACATATTCCATGATCAACTGTAAGTGGTATCATTCCAAAGTGGAAGCACTTAAGAACCACAGCAGCTCAGCTACGAAGAGGCAGACCACGTAAAGTTACAGAGCGGAGTTGCCGAGTGCTGAGGTGCACTGGACGTAAAAGTAATCAACCCTCTCTTCTGGTATTAACATCAGCACAAAAACTGTGTGCCAGGAGTTTCATGGCCAAGCAGCTGATTTAAGTGTAAGGGGCTCGACACATGGGGAGCGATGTCGATGAGGCGACAATCGCTTCGCACAAGTTCCATAGGAAATGAATGGAGAGGGAGCGACGTCGCTCCCCGTGTGTCGAGCCCCTAATGTGTAGGTGGTGCAGTACTTTTGTCCATAGTTTATTTTAGACCTCTGCCCCCTTTCAAGTAAACTTTCTTCTGACTGGCTGCCCCTTTCAAAATAAGGTGTGAATATCAGGTGGGTGGAGCAGATGCTCATAGCCAAAACTACATGTCTCAGATGACCATAACAATGATATCCTCTGTCTGTGACATCATCAAAGAGAAAAAACTGTCAGAAACCAAATGTTTAGAGCAGTTTGAAGTCTGAGCAAGAGGCTCACAGACCTTGCTCAGACCTTGTTATTTGAAATTTTGGCCGTGTCTAATATAAGCATCTGCCATCATAACAGCAAATGTAAGACGGAAAATTAGAAAGGCCAGTTTTAAATACCCCTGTGTCTGCAACAGCAAATTATACGGCATGTTCAGGTGTGTTGGCAGATGTCTCTCACCTGTCTAGGGAGTTGTCTCGAGTGTGCCGTGGTGGAGAAAGAGACTCACTCCTCTCAGAGTCCCAGCAGTCATAGCCGCTGTCTCTAACACTGCGCTTCTGTGAACTGTCCCCTCCTTCCTCACTCTCCTACACACACATCAGGCAACAGGTTAATGTCCAATTGACTGTATGACGCAGGAGAGACACATGAAGAAGCTCACTTAAGGGATAATAAATGGGTTGCATTGTCTAAGAAGCAGAAACTAGGAAAAACTTATTTTATTTGAATGGAATTGATTATATGGATAGAGTGCAAAAAAGCCAGCCTGGCTAAATTCACATCCTGTCTGCAGGTGTTGTTGTGTAACAAAAACAAACACATCTCCTGTTTTCATGCGACTCTCTGTCACCCCAACAAAGAGAGGAAACTAAAAAATCCACCCCCCCGCACCTCATCCGTCACACTATCTGCCCTTTCTGTCCCTTGCAGTGATTTCACTCACCAGCTTCATCTGAGCGAGAAGCCCTTCAAACTCCTTGAGGTTTAGAGTAGGCCCGCTATAGGAAGCACAGCCACTGGCGGCCTTCCCCAGCCAGTACACTGTGTTCAACACCTGAGAGACACAGCCACAGGGTTTGGGGTATATTTTAAATGCCCAACACACTAAAACTGAAGCTAAGGAAAAAAAGCAAAAAAAAAAAAAGAACGACGATGACAACAACTCACGTTTTTTAGTTTACGGTTGCAGTCTGAGTCCCTAACAAGAAAGAAGTACGTTACTATTTCATGATACTCTGCTAGTATAAAAAGCCACACCACATTTGCATATTCACTCATTTACTTGAGGTTAGCTCGTATGGAAGTGTCCTGCAAGTCCCCTGGGTCAAACAGCTGGGCGCCTTTCAGACCCAACTCCTCACAGCCCCGCAGGAAGACTGACAGGTTATCCTGGAGGAAACAGCAACAGCCGGTCAATTCATTACTTAAACGGGGTGGTTCACAGAGATGAGTGTCACACTGAGGCCAGTGTCTCCTTACCAGACCGGCAATGGGGGTGGGCAGCCTGTTGATCTTCTTGACGAGCCCTGGTTTGATCGCACTCAGCAGCCTGCAGAGGGGCAGAGATTTATTAAGTCTTATGGGAGTTTGTGTATGTTGGTGATGCTTCAGGCATCAAACAGTGATATGAAGTGAGGTCACAGGCTTACTCGCATAACAGGATACCGTTCTCCAATGCACTGCGGAAGTCCTTGTCTCCAAAGCTCTTCCCAGTTACAGCCTGTGGAAGAAGAACAGGAAGAGACAGATGTAAAGCTGGCGTACGGGAACACAAGGGCTGCAGCTAATTAGCATTTGCTCCTCACCTAAAATGGGTGAATATTTCTTTAAAATAACAGAGAATAAGTAAAACACCTGTCACATCTTCTAAGATCTTAAAGTGGATTCTTCTGTGTAATCAGAGAAAAACAGCCCAAAACTCATCAATATGTTTAGTTTACAACAATATATAAAACACAGAAAAAAGACTGGGATTATATTACTGTTGCTACAATTAATCATCAAAATGTTATATACATTTAAGGTATTTTTGAGATCTTTAGTTAGATTAAACAAGCAGTGATCAGCATTAGGATGTGAAGGATGCTCGCTCTGCCTCTGCTCTACCACCACTTGGCAGATCAGATCACAATCTGGTCTTTCTTCAGCTCACATACAAACCCTGTGTAATAGTGTAATGGGGCACCCTGTTACCACCCGCTTATTCAGGAAATGGTCTCTGGAGGCCAGCGAGTCTCTCAGGGACTGTTTCGAATGCACAGAGTGGAGTGTGCTGCTAGAGTCACAGGATAACAACATAGATGTGGACACTGACACCAGGATGGACACTAGGACCGCAACGATTCATCGAGTAACTCGAATAATTCGATTATAAAAAATCCTTGACACAAATTTGCTGCTTCGATGCTTCGTTTAAACTCTGCAGCGCTCAGGTATCTCCGTGTAAATGGAGCGCTTCACCCACATCAGCACCTTTACGGTTCTCCGTAGCTGACAATGTTGCCAACTCTTCAGTAAGGAAAGTAGCTATTGGCTGTCCTAAAAGTCGCTAGAAGTCGCTATACGACGTCATCACCTAATTTGCAAAATTGAATATTTGCATGTAGTTGCAATCGAGGCTGTAGGTGAGAGGAATAACATCTTTGAAGACTAAAAGGTCAGTGAAACACATAGAAAGTAGTGGACAGAGTTTTCTACTTGCATTTTTCAGATGCTCAGTACAAATGTTATCCATACCACATGCCTTACTGTCTTTCAATGTCATGATTGCATAATGTATTTCTTGAGGGGAGACAATCACATTTACATTACTATGTATGTCACCCACCACATAAGCACTACTTTTGACACAATTAAACAGCTCAATGTAGTGCTCTTGCCATAACTTAGTAATTTCTTTTACATCACTGACACCATCAGTAGTAGTTGGAAGTGATGTTTTGCAATCATTTTTCTTAATTTGTTTCCAAAGGTCCTTAACGTTATTATTTTTTAACTTTCTTGCAAGAGAGTCAGACTTCATAGTGTTTTCATTTCCCTTCATAAATCGTAAAACTGAATAATCGATAGAATACTCGATTACTAAAATAATCGACAGCTACAGCCCTCATGGACACCATCACGGACTGCATAAACTTCTGCAGACACACTGTGGATCCAGTTAAGACTGTTAGCTAAAACATGGATCATCACAGAACTCCTTAACCAGGAAAAGCAGGTGCTCAGGGAGAGGGACAACAAGAAGCTCAGCTGTGTGCAGCGGGAACTGAAAAAGAACCTGAAGCAGACAAAGGTGGACAATTAAAGGAAAGCCGAGAGTAAGCTGCAGAGAGGTGTGTAAGGGAATCAGGAACATCACTGGCTACTCAAAGAAGAACAGCCAGATCGTGGACAGTGACGAGAATAAGGTCAATGAATTCAACATGGTTTATAACAGGTTTGGTGGTACTGTTATAAACCATGGACTAGACAATGCCCACCCTGCTTTAACATCTTTCCTCCCTACCACCACTTCAACTGCTGCTCCTACTCTACTGACTCCAGCATGCTACAGCCACCTCACTACTGCAGCAACATCCATCACATCTGCCCACTTGCCTCCATCCTTCACAGCCAATGAGGTGAGGTGGAGCTCAGAAGACTGTGCTGAGGGAAAACAGCAGGTCCAGATGGTGTGTGCCCAAGATTCCTGAAGGACTCAGGGCTCAGCTAACTGGCTCTTCAACATGTACTTTGTACTGATGCTCAAAGTAGAGAAACTGGATGAGATAAACAATTACCACCAGGTGACCTTAACATCCCATATTATGAAGACCCTGGAGCATCTGGTCCTCCACCTCATGAGGCCAAATGTCACTCATGCACTGGACCCCCTCCAGTTTGTCTACCAGGAGCACATCAGAGTGGAGGATGCAGTCCTTTGCATACTACACAGGATCTACACATACCTACAGGAGCCAGGATGCTATGCAGAAATCTTATTTTTTGATTTCTTAAGAGTTTTCAACACAATCCAGCCCCTCATACTGAGAAACAAGTTGGAGGGTATGGGTATGGATCCCTCACTGACATCCTGGTAAGAGACTACCTCAGTTTGCCAGGTTGGGGAACTGTCTCTGGGACAGTGAGGTGCAGCAAAGGGGCCACACAAGGGTCCATTTTAGCACCATTCATGTCCACACTCTACATGGCGGACTTTAAATACAGTTCAGAATCCTGCCACATGCAAAAATACTCTGATGCTACATCTATTGTGACATGTATGAGGAGTGGACAGAAGCAGGACTACAGGGAGCTTGTGCAGGCCTTCACGGACTGGCGCAGTAGAAGCTGCCTTCACCTTAACATAACTAAAACCAAGGAGATGGTGGTGGATTTCAGACGATCTAGGCCACCTAGGTCATCTGCCAGGCTCCATACAAAGGCAGTGCGTTGGGGATGCAGCCTGACGGACAAAAACACCAAGTGACTGGACAAGCTGGTGAAAAAACCCAGCTCAGTACTTGGCAGGAAGCTGGACTCACCTAAGACTGTGGTGGAGAAACTGAAAGTTATAATGGACAACTGTAGACACCCTCTTCACAGCCTCAGACTTTTTAACATCGTCTGAATCATCATCTCGAGATCTACAGCCTTATTTATCCTGGTTTTAATCTTGTTTTTTTTTTTTTTTTTTATCCCTATTTGTAGCACAAATCTGTCTGTCTGTCAGTCTATCAATCTATCTATCTATCTGAGAAGACATCATCTTGATATCTCCACCATCAGTTGTATTCATTGTTTGCAGCCCATATATGAAGCATGTATACATAGGACACTTGCATTTGTTGGCCCTGGATATGTGCCTCTCTGTTTTCCTGACAGAGGAACCTGCTGCTTCCCTGCTACCCTTCCCCCAACATTTTTTCATCAGTTGAAACCACATTAGAGTGACGCCATGTCACTGACACACTGCTCCGTGTCCTCATTCTATTTTATCCAAAACGCACCCGTATGCCTCAGCGATAACCTCAATCCTCCAACCTCCACTCTGATTTAGACTGTATCCTGTGCAAGCAGGAGAAGAGGAGAGAATCAGGAAAACAGCGGTGATTTACCGCCCTAACGCCGACGCACCCACACGCACTGCTTTCAGGAGCAGTTGTGTAACCAGAGGCCAAAGATGAATGGAAGAGAAAATACAGAAGAGACTGTTTAGACCTCTAATCCAGATTAGCAGAGATTACAGTTAGCACCCAAACTGTTAACTGCAGGCCCGCACTCTCTGATTCTGCTGCTCGTCTATACAGACAAGTTATTAAAGGGGAAAAAAGCGCAAGTTGTGGGGCCACCATGGGCCGTGAGAACAGCTCTAATCCTCCCTGGCACTGATACTCCAAATCTCTGGGACTCTTTGGGTGTTTTGATGATGTTGGGAGCAAAAGTGTTGTTTAAGATGCTGGTCAAAAATTTCCTAGAGATGTTCTACTGGGTTTAAATCGGGTGTCTGAGAAGGCCATAGGGCATGATTCGCAAGATTTTTATACTCATCAAGCCATTCCTGTGGACAGCTACACTGTTACTTTGGAAGAGACCACTCTCATCAGGATAAAGGTGATCACTCAGAACAAATTTGAATTTATTGGCAGTGACCCCTCATAAACGTGGACCCAAACCATTCCATAACACAGCTACTGAATCCAGGGGGTGGGTTAAAGGTCAGGTTTTAACTTTAATATGCTCCCCCCCAATAAAATGCACATACAATGATCTGACTCTGCTCACTTTTCTTCTGCTGCTCTGTCTTTCTGGTAACATTGACGATTTATTTATTTTTGTTTCTCTTTCTCAGTTCTGCTGGTCGTGCACCATACATACCATACACGAAGAAGAGCACACAAATGCACAGTGCATCTGTAGCTATAACAACAATCTCATTTTTTTAATTGTTACATAAGTTATGACCAGATGTTTCCCACTGGCATCCACTTCTTTTTCTTGTCTTTCATCAGTCTGTGTGTCTCCCTCTTAAACACCCACCCACCCACAGACACACACACACACACACAAAGCTTCTATGTCTATCTTTGTGAGGACCCTCATTCCCATAACACGTCTCCCTGCTTGTTACCCTAAATATCTGCCACTGGAACCCTATCCTAAACCTAATTCTAAACTCACCTTTGAAAGAAAGTCTTAACATGAAAGCAGCTTTTTGATGATGCATCACAACGTGAGGACCAGCGAAAAAGCCTCCACTTTTCTCAAATATCCTCAGTACAGGGTTTAAAACTCCAACTGGTCTTCATCAAATGTTTCAGACTGTGAAACATTTAGAGCATGGCCATGCATAATTTATCCCAGAGTAGAGTACCGTAGAGAGAGCAGGACTACTGTTTGTGTTTTGTATAGGTTCTGTGTGTGTGTGTGTGTGTGTGTGTGTGTGTGTGTGTGTGTGTGTGTGTGTGTGTGTGTGTGTGTGTGTGTGTGTGTGTGTGTGTGTGTGTGTGGAGAAGACAGCAAACAGACAGTGGGTGGGAGGTGGAGGCGGTTAACGATTGGTTATGTGAGCTGAAACTGAAATAAATACAGCGATTAAACACAGTGACTGGTTCAAGTGTGCATGTTTTTGATACAGAGCTCAAAAATGTTGAAGCAAAAGAGAAGCTGCTAAAAGAAGAAATGGGGCTTATGCGTTGTGTGTATTCATGTCAGCTCCAAAAACCAAGCTAAAGGCCTCTGAGGTATTTCAGCGCCAGTAACAGTAATTCGACCTCATGGTGGATTGCTCTGCCTCAGCCTGGGTGAATGGCAGCAGCAGCTACCATTTAAACCCTGAGGTGTGTGTGTGTGTGTGTGTGTGTGTGTGTGTGTGTGTGTGTGTGTGTGTGTGTGTGTGTGTGTGTGTGTGTGTAGAAGGGCAGGGGAGAGAAAGAAGTAGGCCAAAGCACTCTTTATTTTAACAACTGTGAAAAGATGGGAAGAATAAGAGAGTAGACATACAGAGAGCAGAGGGAGAGAAAAATATGCAGTATCAAAACACACTACATGTGCTGTAATCCATTCAGGTGGTAAAAGACTGGGTTTTACAGGACCAGACTAAACATGACAATAATTTGGGGCCACATTGCTAAAGACGCTCATCATGCATGTGTTTAATGTCAGGAAATCTGACATTAAACTGTTTTCTTTTTTGAAAATAAGTGTGCTGTAATTTTGGGAAGCCACTGGGTTTGTGTTAAATAGCATTTTTGGACTGGTACCTATGTAGCACCTTTCTACTCAATCTGAGCACTCAAAGCTCTTTCTATTGCAAATCTCATTCACCCACATTCATATTTATCTGTGCCTAAGCACTTTATCTAACATTCACATACACACAGTCACACTCTGATGTAAGCATCAGGGGCAACTCGGGGTTCAGTATATTCACCTCGTCGTGTGGACTGGGGGACCCGGGGATTGATCCACCGACCTTCCAATTGCTAGACGACCTGCTCTACCCCAATTTTCTGAAACTATTTTATAGAATCAAATATTCTTGATCACAGCTCCTGCAACTCTTTTTAGTATGTGAGAAGCCGACATGCTAATTTTGTAAGGCACAAGAAGAATATATAAAAACTCCATGAAGCTCCTAGGCCCCAGTTTTTGTGTGGAGGTTTGGAGTTCTGCAGTTATTGAGTCAGCAGAGCGTTGGAGACTTTTACCCCTCAGCACTCGGCGACCCCGCTCCGTAACTTTACGTAATTCCTTCTCACTTGTTATGCTGTGATTCCTAAACACTTCCACTTTGCAATACCACTTACACTAATCATGGAATATCTAGGAAGGAAGAAATTTCACAGCCTGACTTGTTGCAGCAACAGCATCCTTTTATAGCACCACATTCTAATTGCGTGAGCTCCTTAGAGCGATCCCTTCTTTCATAAATGTTTGTAAAGCCAGACTGCATGGTTAGGTGCTTGATGTTATATACCTGTGGCGATCAGACTGAAAACACCTGAATTCAAAGATTAAGAGATGTGGCTCAATACTTTTCTCATATAGCATAGTTTAAATTTCAACATGTACATGTGTTATATTTATTTGAATGAAAAACTGTGTTTGTTCTTGTTTGGGAGATGAAATTTCTCATTACAGGAATCCCAAATGTTTTGCTCTGCAGTTTAAAAGTAATGATGAGCTCCAATGAGTCTTAGAGAGAATAAATCATGAACTTTTTTTATATTTGTTTGTTGGGCAAAACAAGACATTTGAATATGTCACCTTGAAGAGTTTTTTTTATTAACTTTTTTTAAAATGTTGACAAACTGCTTACTAAACTGTCTGTGTGAGTCCAGTTAAACATTCCTGAAATTCCCTGCATTATTTTGAAGCAAAGGACAGCTGCCCCACTGTGATGCAATGACTAAGAAAGACGGATGAAGTACATGGTGGCTGCACAAGCTTACTTACTATATAATCTTTCTATAACGTTACAATATTCTTTGTGCCATTTGCACACTAAAGGTAATCCAGATGCACTGGGTTTAATCTGGATCAGAGTAATTAACCTCCAACACCAGCCTTCAATTTAATACTCAGAAGCACTTTCTTTGTGTAATTCCTGCTCATTTGTTATGCAAAAACTTTTGGAAAAAAAAAAACTTTTTCTGTATTTAGTAGTACTTAATATATGATTAGGAAGTGTCAGTGCAATATTACACCAAACGTCATATTCTGGATTTAAGTTAATGTCATGGATGGATGGATGGATGGATGAATGGATGACTTCACTTTTTTAAAAGTATGGAACCCAAAAGATAAATTATTAACAGTGGTAAATGTCACCTTATTTGCCAGCTGATATCTGTCAACCAGGCTGATACCATCCACTATCGATGCTCAACCATCCCAAAAAACATATCTATAAATTTTTAACATATTCATTCATATTTTACTGTATTTTGTGGACAAAATGTATCCATGCTTACTGCATAGACCCAGATCTCAAAATATAATCACAGATTCTTGGTACATAGTCAATAAGCACAAAATTTCTCCAAATATTTCACTATAAATATGCTTGCGTGTACATTTCCATGTGCTTTGAATCTTAAAATATGGTAGCGTTTTAAGTGCTGCATTTTACACACAGCTCATTGTTACAATTGACAGTACAGATTAATACTACAGAAAAAATCCACACACTGCTAACCACAACCAATTGATCTACTGTAACAACAGACTTTTGTGCATGTTCTGTAAAACCATCTAAGACTGACTTTCCACAAACCGAAGAAATCCGTGAGAAATAAAAGAAATCTCTGCTAGTCTGCAAGTCTGTGTCAGTGTTTTGAAATTCTTTCATTCACCATGAGATGCATGGAAAATCCATGAATCCATTCTCTCACACTCTCCCTTGCAGACCCCGCTGGCTGTCCAAGACTATCAACGTTAATCTGACTCAGACAGCTGTGACATCTGGCGTGCGCACACTCACACACACACTTACTCAGGCATACGCATTCTTCAGTTTATTCCCTGTGCTTCTGACCATAACTCTTGCTATGTGGTGTACGCCATTGACAGCTAAGGTCCACGGCTGTCACTGAGGTTCACTTTGTGTTTAACCTGCTCAGCAGCTGTGACTGCGTGCATGAGCTCTGAGACACTCTAATCCTGCCTTGTCTCATCTATAAACAGATAGAAAGGTTTTGGCTGTGCCAGTCGAATTTCCTGCTCGGGTCATTTGGTGATAGACAGCCTACTGCCCAAACTGGAAAGAGTGACACCTGAGAGCCTGCCCGTGTTATGTTCCCATAGTGACCGGTGTCACCCGACCGGGGCGTGTCCGAGGATGGCGCGAGGCGTATCATGCATAGCTGATTGGCATGCGTGAGTGTGCATACACTTTGCATACTTTAGAAACATGGCAAACAGGCACTGAACAAGTTGCAGGCAGCGTTTGGTGGCATGGTGCACCCTGAATCACCCCCACCTGTGAGAGTGTAAAAATACCCCACCCGGAATAGGTTCAGCCTGACCAGCCTGAAAATAACTGGAGTATTAGGAGACAGGAAGACGACAAAGCAAGAGGAATCCGGAGCAAAGACGCAGGAGAGATTAAGATTAAGAGGCCAGCATTAACCTAGACTAGACTGTGCCTGCTGCTGAGGGAATAGCTAACACCATCAACAGCACTGGGTCAAAAACTATAGTTTGTAGTTACGAAAGTGACAGATGTTCCCAAAAAAAACCAAAGAGGGCTTATCCTGACTGACTGTAGAAGGGCTTAAAAATAAACATTATCTGCAAGATAAAGAGTGTAAAGATGAACTTGAAAGATGAAGACCTATTTCCCATTACTGTGTTTTAAAACACAGTATCCTGAACATACTGCTGTCTTTACACGTTTGGAGGAAATACAGCAATGTGTATGTAACATCATTTATCTAACGCTTGTTAAATGATTGTGACAGTTGCAATAAATGGATCACATGTACATAAAGCAGACACAACCTGAATTACAATGATGAAAGTTCAAAGTTATGGATAAAACTTTCAAACTTCTCCTCTTCAGGTTCTTAGCCTTTATACAACTGAACAAAAAAACAAATCTGCTACCTTTAGAGGTCATGTGTGAACTGTCTTTAACAAAATCTATTATTCTCATGTTGATACCAACCAGAAGTATCCCATTGTCACTGACGTAGCTAACAGACAGTCTGTCTTTTTATTCTTCTATCCTGTTAATCATTATGTAACCCCATGGAGTCCTGACCTCCAGATTAGGAGCCACTCGCTGGTTGTTTAATCTCCGATTGGATTTCAGTCTTATCTGTATGCACTCATTAAAGGCCTGTTCACTTAAGGGAACTGTTTGGATATGAAGCTTCACAGAAATGCAGCTTCTCCTTGGCAAAGACACACGTATTAATCAATATTAGGTCTGTTTTGTAAAGACCTAAATATTTCTACCCTGAAGGTCTTTTTACTGACTAATTTTTAGGCTGTAATTTCCTCTATGGTTTCCATTTTTCACATCTCACTGATGACAGGATATGGAGACTTACTGCATCTTAAAATTCTGCCAAGCATGAGCTACACGGCTATGAAAAAGTATTTGCCCCTACCTGTTTTTTTTTTTTCTTATTTGTTACACTTATTTTTTATTTATTAGGGGAAAAAAGTTATCCAAACCTTCCTGACCTTGTGTGAAAAAGTAATTGCCCCTTAAACCCAATACCTGATTGTGCCGCCTTTGGCAGCAAGAACTTTGCAGGGTTTTCCAGCATGAACGCCATGTTTAAGGTCATGCCAAAGCATCTCAACTGGATTTAAGTTCAGCCTTGACCAGAAAGCAGCCCCAAACCATCACACTACCACCATGTTTGACTGTTCGTGTGATGTTCTTTGTATGAAATGCGGTGTTAGTTTTACGCCAGATGTAACGGGACTCAAACGTGCTAAAAAATTCAACTTTTGTCTCGTCAGTCCACAGAATATTTTTCTAAAACTCTTGGGGATGTGAGACGAGCCTTAGTGCTCTTTTTGGTCAGCGGTTTTCTCCTTGGAACTCTCTCATGAAGATTGGGCTCTTTTGTGACCTCCTGGATAAGCCATCGATGTGGTCTTGGAGTATTTTGGTAGGCCGGCCACTCCTGTGAACATTCATCACTGTTCCAAGTTTTCTCCATTTGTGGATAATGGCTCTCACCGTGGTTCACTGGAGTCCCGAAGCCTTACAAATAGCTTTGTAACCTTTTCCAGACTGATGGATGTCAGTGACTTTGTTTCTCAACTGTTCTTGAGCTTTGTTTAGATAAGTAATCAAGCCTGAGTGTGGCTAGTGAAACAGAACTCAGCGTTCCCATAAATGTGGTTAATCACAGTTAATTCACGATTTCACAGTTGCATTTTGTATTTACTCTGGTCATCTTTGTCTAATATTAAAATCAGTTGGATGATTTGAAACATGTAAGTGTGACAAATATGGAAATAAAAGGAGGCAAATACTTTTCACAGCACTGTAGATATTGTTCATTTTGTCCTTATAACTGTATAGCTGCAGCTGACTGAATCACGGGATTTTTTTCTTCATGGAAAAGGTGCTTAAGGTTAACCTTTGACCTGTTTGCCATCTTACTTACAAACTACCACCTTTTAATCAGGTTTGTCCAAAATAGCACCCTATTGTCTCCCTACCAGAGCCTGGAGCAAACTGGCTTATGTGCAGGCCAGCCAGCACAGTGGGAGTCCTGTGAAAACACAGCATGGTGTGAGGCTAAAGCCAAAACTTAAACATAAAAAAATAATAATAATAATTTTGAAACACTTCCAATCCTTTATCTCCTCATCTGAAATGCTGGCTGGCAGGTAGCTGAGCCGCTCTGAAGGAATAAAATAGGTCATAACGCAGCAGCTCCGCGGGCTCAACGTGATTCACCGCTCAGGCTTTATGGAAAGAGGCGCTTGAGCCGAGCAGATGATGGTGGAAGCGATGCAGCAAACCGCAAATGATAATCGCATCATCTCATCCGATGCGATCAACCGTGGGTACAGTAAAGCATCTCGTGCGTGAATACTGGCCCGGTTTCATAACCATGGCAACCGGAATCCCCTCGCGCCTCAAAGAGGGGGGGGGGCGTTTCTCCTTCTAGCAAGTAGAAATCAGGCTCCTCACCGACCCTAAACCGGCCGAGACTCCGTGGGCTTTTCCTGCGCGACGATCGTTTATTTTCGGGCCAAAGCGGCGTTTAAAGTCCCCACAGAGCTGGTATTCGCGTTCAGTGTCTTTAAGTCCACGGCACAGGTGAAAACTTTTCACACATACAGAGGCTGTTCACTCACGCAGCACAGCCGTTGTCCTACACGGGCACTGCATAGCCCCCCACCCGCCCCAAACAGGTGACAGTGCACCGGGGACGAGTATTTATATCCCCGCTCACAGCGTGTGGCAATATGACCCATTTGTGTCCCCGGTGTGGTCTAGCAGCAGGCCCCGGAGCGTCCCTGAGATGCCCAATCACTTACCTCAATCCATTTCTGTGCCTCCTGGCAGGCTGGTTCGGGATGGTGCGGCTCCAGCGGCTCCTGGTCCCGCGGCGGGACATTCGGGGAGTCTCGACACGCAGCGGGGCTAGCCATCTCCGGACAGGCCGAAACCAAAGTCGGATGGTGATGATACGGTGATACGTGATATGTGATAACCCTCCCTTCAGATGTCTCTGCTCGGAGTCCGTTATGTCCGTCCTCGCGCGCTACCCCCGCTCAGTCACTGCGTGCGTGCGTGCGAGGCGTACGGTGGGTCCTCTCGTGCTCCGACTGTGGCGCAGAGGTAGAGAAGCGGCTTTTTGCGAAACACGAACCCGGGCGCTAAAAATAACGATTTATGTTCGCCGAACTGCGCGAGGCTGCTGTCCTAGGCCCCCGATACCGCCGCGCGTTTCGGAAAACGTGAACGCGCAGGCAGGAATCTCTGCGGGGGAGGTCGAGATAGACAGGAGAGAGAGAGAGATTTATGGGGGGGGGGGGGCATGAAGATGTCCCACAACGTGTTTGAGGAGGAGGACCGCTCCATACCTGTGCACAGGTAGACTGCAGGCTTTAAAACGGAGAGCAAAGCGCACCATAGCAGTTTAAACGCAGTATTTAAATCGCAGGCTGTTGGGGTCTGTGCTTTTTCTTTTAAAGATTTATCATCTAATAGTGCTGGAGCCTACCCTAGGCTGGGGTCACAAATGGGCAACTACACCTTAAATGTTGCCTCACTTTACCACGAATCTGTGTGACAACCATCAGAGTCAGTAACCACAAGTTCAAACTAAGCTTTGAGATTTTAGAAATAATGAAGTCTCTGCCGATTTTGATCACAAGTGGACTTTTATTCGTTGGGATATATTATTGGTAAAGTGTAGGCCATACCTTCTTAAGGTCTAATATCCAAGCGCTTTTCCAATTTAATTATTCACATCATCGGATTTGTTTGGTATGAACCACACCAACACACAATATAACCAAAACACCTTTGATATGACATTACAGTATATATTTGCAATTAAAAAATGCACTGAAAAGATCTCAGTGGGGGTCTGCAGTATAACTTTCTCTTGTGCCCTACTTGACCCATTCGAAAATAGTCCAGAATCTAAAATCAAGTTGAAGTTATAACTCAGCTTTCAAGTTGCATGCCTGAGTTCATCACAAACTAAATAATGGATCAGTCATGTGTAGCTATCAGAGCTGTTGATAGTTGTTTCAGATTAGAGTGTAAATGTGGGCTTCCTGGTTGGCAGGTCAAACCAGTTTTTATCAGTTTGATCCAGTGACCTGAACAGAGATGTCAGATTTCTACTCTAATAGCCTTAGCGTCCTGTCACACTCCTTTTGTTAATGATGACAACAGGAATTGTGTTCCTCATACCAGCACGCTGCATGTTCCCTGCTCTTTTGAAGCACAGAAGACTGTCTTATGTAAGCACAAGGATGAGGTGATACTGACAGCTCCCCCCTGCATTTTCAGCCTTTTACACCATATCCAGTCAGGATGAGGCCCAGGCTGTTACCCACATGACAAAAAGATTGCACACTGGTGCCAGCTAAGAGCACAGGTCAGAATGGTTTGGCGCTGCAGTTCATTTCCCTTTATTGTACTGTTTTCTTTAATAGTCTTAAGACACCTGATGCAGATAAAGAGGCAGGACACCAAGACAAGGAGACAACAGTTGCTTTATTATATTCCCACAGCTGTATTAAGAGTACAACTACAGCAACATAGGATTTGAAAGTGCAGAAAGGTAAACAATCCAAACACAACCAGACACCCAGCACTGCACAACAACCAACATACAGCAGCACTTTAGATGGTCCATCCTTTACTGGAAATTGGAAGTGTACATATTTAAACATTTGAGGATCCTTAAGTGGATAGTCTTTAAATAAAGTGACTTTAATTTTTATTTTTTAATTAAACAGTGAACTAAACGGATTTGTGATGGTTGTAAATCTAAACATTTCAACAAGAACTTCAGTTTTCCACAGAACTTTCAGAACCACCACCAGTGAAAACATTGCTGCCATGTTCTGAACAATGGTTGGATTATGCCTACAGATACATTTGGGCTATTAAAAGAAACACCACAATATGAACTCAACCACACAGCAGCTAAAGGTCTTCAGAAACAACTTCCCCTAACATCTTTTTCCCCCTCCATCACCCTCATTGGCACAAAAGGCATTTTATCAGTCCAAGTTTGACACACATGCAAAGAAAAATTTGCAGTGAGAAAGACATGTGCACATGAGCAGTGGTAATAACCACATGCTGTACAGATTCACAGTTAAACCACATTAAACTGCATGAAGAGGCCAGTACTGTTAGTGTCTGCAGAACAAAGGGCTCCGATTGTGTTTGTGTACATGTGTTACTGCTAAAGGTTTTCATGAGATAAGAAATACGGAAACAATGTGCTTTAGTGCATAGTGTCTGCAGATGTATGTGCACACAAGGTTGCTCAGGGTGCCTGTTGATTGTTTGCCATGAGAACGCTCCAGAACATTTTGGTTTACAATTTGCTCGATTTGGTGTCCTAGTGAAGATCTAACTGTGACAGAGAGCCACAGCAGAGAAGCGCACTTCACCTTTCTCCCTTTCCATAAATCCACAGCAGATGTTGGCTGCATCCTAGACATGACCAAAAAAAAAAAAAAAAAAAAAAAAAAAAAAAAAAAACTCTTGTTTGTTAAGTATTCAAGACACTCCACTATATTTAACTACTAAAGTATTTTACAAATTGAAACGTGCTGTTCAGAATACCAGACAGGAGAGACTGTCCTGAAGGTGTGCAATTGTATTCAGTTTATTTTGCCACTAATATTTTCACACACTTCAGTAGACACTGGCAATATCACTAGTACAAATGGCCTGAAAAAAGTTAAAATTAGCAGCAGTAAGATTTATTAAGTCAGTGTGAAGTTTTACAGTGAACCAGTTTAGTGAAATGCATCCTCTGAACATTTAACAGCATTACATGTTGCATGTGCAGGTAGCTCTGAAAGCAGCAGTCAGACTAGTTACGCTTTAGTGGAACTATAGTACCAGTCAAATGTTTGGACAATGTCCTAACATGACTGGTACTGCATTTTTACTGGAATGAAAGGATTTAACTTCCTAGTAAGCGGGTGATTTTCAATCAATACTATGCATTTACTGGGAACTAGTTGAGCATGCAACACCATTGTCAGGTGCATTACTGCCACCCTCTGGCAGTAGATGCATATTACAAAACTTGCTTAAAAAAAGTTGCATTTTTAACATTTAATAATTTTAATGCCAACCCCCTGCTTCAGAGGCTAATCTTTAGTTGCCCCTCCATGAATTGTCACATTCATGCCAAGTACATATAGGGTCCCAGTACAGTCATTACTGTTCTTTAAGCAAATTGGTAAATTGTGAACATTTAGCATATTTTGTGTTTCCTTGCCAGCTTTGTTATGTAATATTTTAAAATGTAATCTCATTGTAATGACCCAAATGCTAATGTTTAAATTGATTTAGCCTAGTTTGAGTGAGTTAACACTCCCACACCCTCTCATGGTTTAATACAGCATGACTCAGATGATATGCTGAGAACAGTGAATCAGTTATATTCCAAGTCTGTACAAAGTGTTGAATAGTTGGATTTACATACCTTTATGAAGGACTCCCCTTTGGTGGGACCATGGTTCACTGGTCCATTCATTTTCCCATCTTGAGAAAAAATAAAATGAGATTAGACTCTTTAAAAAAAAAAAAAAAAAAAAAACAGTAGCGGGACAGGGATGTGCACAGAGACAAATGCTTACCAAATTCATACAGTTGTCCATTTACATTGACGAAGGCAATAAAGTGAAAGTTAACTTTGTCGGCTTGTGGCTGTGAAGATAGACAGATTGTTAATATATAAAAATGCAAAGCAAAGATGCCATAAACACCAGTTTAATACAAAGCCTCTGCCCTTTTTAATACCCCACACCCCAGCTCACATGTGAGCTATAACCATCTAATTGGCTGTTTCATTTAAACTTTTGGAAATAAACTTGACTGAACCTGATGACCTGGATGACAGCCGTCTCATTTAAAGTGGTCCAACACAGGTCTAACATGTAACTTGTAGTCTAAAAGTGGTGCAGTGTGTGGATATTGTGGTAAAGTGCCTTACCTGACACTGGCCCTGTGCAGCTATCTCATTGTGAGCCTCACAGATTGCCTAGAGGGGAAATGTATATAACAAAAGCTTTTTTTTTTTTTAAATTACTTTCAATCAAAAAAGGCAATCAGCAGTCCAGATAAACTGGTTGTATAGTTGAGTAAAAAAGTGAAACTCCCATTTCTAGCAAAGGGGATTTAGCAGTGTGTGGCGCCCCCAAGTGACTAACACTAATACCATTATGCAACACATTCTAGAAATTCTAGACCATTAAATGAACTCGTCGCATCACATCTGAAATACACTGCTTGTTAACAGTTATTCACTTTAACAGACCACAAACTCACTGACACTAAAATATCTAGATGCATGAAATGTGGGCCACCTGCTGAGTAGCAGTTTTCTGACATTTAAAATGTTTGCATAACATGACTTAAAATATTTATATACACACACACACACACACACACACACACACACACACACACACACAAGAGGACAAGGCATGGTCAAAGTGAAGCTTAGTTAAAGCATCTGTTGTCATATGCAGAGTTACAATTTTCCTGTACAACTAATCTGATTTTAGGCAACAGGAGTCCTTTAGACAAATTATACTCATACTCCAGATATGAAAACCTTAAGATCAGGCTAATTTTTAAATCATTTCAGTTTGCCCAATGGTTAGGCTCTGTGTCAGTGTTCAGTCGTCCCTAAAATCTGTATTAGCCTGACTCCAATTATCTGCTGATTAGATTGGCTATAAGCAGTTTAAAAGTATACTCCACCTGGTTCTTCTCCAGCTGTTTGGCACGGTCATCAGGAGACATGTTTGCTGTCTCATCCAGAAACTTCTTCAAGGCAGAGGCACTATCTGAAAACACCAACATGAGATTCAATAAGTGATTATGCATATGAAGCTGAATCACAGCGCAACAGCACCATTTTTACAGTTTATTCAGTACACTTTATCCATGCATTTTAGAACTACAATTCAAAAATTCAATGAGGTCTGTCTATTTAATAAATTTCCAGACAGTCAAAGCTAAAGTTATCCAGTAAAAATTTGAGCAAATCTGTTCCTACAAAGTCACCAAAACACTTAATTTTAGTAACCAATTTGAATATTTATTCACACATGTTCAGTTACTGCACCAGTTCCTTTTTGCACTCACCAAAAGTCATTTTGTCTTTGTTGTTGGCCACAGCATGCAGCAGGGCAATGGTGCCACAGGAATTGACTGCTGTCTGCTTCAAGAAATAAGTCTCAGAGCCTCCTGAAACCTTGTCTGCCTGCTGAGCTCTGAAAGCCTCATGCTGCCCCACACACACACACACAAAAAAACAAACAAAAAAAAAAAAAAAAGACAGTCATCACCCGCCGGAGAATGCTGTGTGCAGCCAAGGCTACCACTTAACGAACTAAATGATGAAATATAAAGAGCCACATGAGGGGAAAAAAAAAAAAAAAAAAAAAAGGTGCAGTGTAGAAATTGTGCTAAACTACTCAGACAATTGGGATTTCTTTGGAAAATATACCCTTTTCTCCACATTTATAGAGACATGGTCTCGTAAGTACCACTATTTGTTATTAATTCCTGTACATTTAGGCCGTTCAGTCTGTACATGTTAAGCTAAAAATAAAAACATTTGCATTAAAAATGAGAAAGCATTAATATCTGCTGATTCATTTCCTCGTCGCCATCCCTCTCACTCCCCTACCCATCTAACTTCTAGCCATGCCCTCCCTGCATCTCTCTGTCACCCCATCCGCAACAGCCAGTATCCACCGCCTCACCCCACCCTTCCAGGAAGTAGTCAGCGCCACCACCCTAGCATTACCTGTTGCGTCAAGGGGAAGAGCAACATCAAGGCACAGCACGGCTTCGGGACATCGGAGAGCTGATCACCCTCAAGCCCCAGCACGTCGACAAAGCGCCAGCTTTCACCAACGCCCAGCTTGCACATCATCTGAAAGGCACACCAACGACGAAATAAACGAGAATTCCTCAACAGTTGCACATTGATACAATGATGCTCCAAGACAATAAGCTGGTCAAAGATGCTGCGTTACGCCGGACCAGCCAGGCCACACCCTTTAGCCCAGACAGTGGGGCAGCCGCGGGAAGGATGCTGCCGCCAGTTAACATGGGATAACGATCTAACTCGTGTTAATTTCCATGCGTTTTTATTATGATTTAACGCTTTGACCTGGATAAATAACAGTGCAACTACACCACTATTGGTTTATGGGTGTTGCGTAGTGGCCTAGTGGTGTTTTAATGTTAATCTCTGTAACAGCTCGCCGCTGTGAAACTTACCTGACGGTTGGGTCAATCAACGGTTATTAACAGGTCGCCATTACTCGGCGGCTAATGTTTAATTTCATACGCACCTTGTTCAGCGTCTGAAATGACAAACAAACAAAACAAACACCGATAAGACGAAAGTCTAGTATCTGTGAAAGCGTCGCTGTTGTGATTAGGCGCTCATCTTACCTCGGGGTTGAGTTCCATCGGGGTCCACTCCATTGTTGCTAAAGTTGTACTATATTTATGCTCTCTCGGTCTGCTATCTCGCTTATAACGGTAACCGCGCGTGTACCCCTATTTATTGCTGCTGATCATACCATTTACCGACAGACGCGGGGGTGAGCCCTGATCAAATTACCCTCGGTGTACAGATTTAGTCAACTCCCTGACAAATATCAGACAGAATAAGGCTCAAAACTTAACGTTTTACACGCTTGGACTCCAAAGTACACCATAGAAAGAACTTTATGTTTATAAAAGTGGATATTCGTGAAATGACACCTCTAAACATGAGATCACTCTGGGTAAATCACGTTGTTTCTAGAAAGTAAGTTATGACGTATTGATCATTCCCTATCAACAATACTTGCGCAGCCTATATCACTTTAGTGAGCGATAAGAGTAAAACTGTCCAACGTTTTGCTGCCTGCAGTTCTGTCTACTGCATATGCAATAAGCTAAGCAGTCAGAACAATATTCATAATAGCATGGAGAAAAAATATTCCAAAAAATTATTTAAAATTATCTTAATTACTGAAACAAATGTATGCCCATACCAAATTAATATTATTCTGGTCTCATTGCTGTATATGGTAATTATTTTTGCAATTTCTCCTTTAAGAACAGCTGCATGTAAGAAACTAAATAGCATATGTGCGTATGAGACGAGGTTCGGTTTTTATGTCTTTGCAGTAAGTAAATCCTGAATTCATACAGCTTGTAATCACATGTTATGACACACCGGGAAGTGAGTGATTAGTCTGCAGCCAGAAGTTTTTCTTGTCTTTAAATCTATATATGCAATTTTCTTGTAAATCTGATTTGATTTTTTTCAAATGTGGGGGCTTTCTGCTACAGGATAATGTATTTAACTATCCATCAGCAACATCAGGAAACTGTCTGCTTTTAAAAATAATACTGAAGAAGAAAAGTGCTACAGACCGCAGTTACTAAATGTGACCTTGGCCCCGGGTGCCAGTGGGACTGATTCCATGTGACTTGTTATCCCTGCTTTTCTGAACCTGTTTATTTAGTTTGGTGCATTTCTGTCCTATAACAACTTGTCTGCAGATTCATGCAGATACTTGTCTCTGTAGGCGAGGCTAACCCATTGAGTAAATTGTATGTGTCTGCCCTTGTCCTTTTGCCATTGGTTCCCTTTCCTTCCACCTGATGGCACAATGATATAAGAAATGAATGTAAGCAGTTATGGTGGTATGTGCAACTGAAGTGGCTTTCAGAGGCAGGGTACACCCTGTATAGGTCACGAGCCTGTCACAGGACCAACACAGAGAGACAGACAACAATTCACACTCACTGGCAATTAAGAATCACCAATTAACCTAACCCCAGTAAGTGCATGACTTTGGACTGTGGGAGGAAACTGGAGTATTCAGAGAAAACCCACACACAAGGAGACACAAGGAGAACATTCAAACTTAACACAGACAGGCCCAGGCCAGGGTGGATTTGAACCCAGACCTTCTAGCTGTGAGGCAACAGTGCTAATTACCACACCACCCTTACCAAAGAATTGGCAAGTCAGTCCTTCATTTATTCATGTCCTAAGTATTTACCTTTTCCCATGCATTTCCCTTACTGTCAACCTTTGTGTGCATTTGTGTCTCAGCTGTAGTGACTTCCTGTTTTATTTTGGTAATTATAATTCCTCGTGGGTCTTCTTGTAATTTACTTCCTCTGTGTTTGTTTTCTCTCTGTCTGCTCCTCCCTCATTGGATTCACCTGCATTTTTGTTGATTGTGTGTTTATAGCCTTATTTTCCCCTCTGCTTGCTGTTTGCTCGCCAGTTTTACTGCCAGTGTTCTCCTTATGGTTGTCTCCAGTTTCTTCAGTTTCTATTTTATTAATTTCTTCTTTGGACAGTCTTATTCTTTGACTCTTAAGTCAATGTCAGTTTTCATTAAAGCTCACCTTTTTTTCCTAAATCTCGCCATGTGCCTGCTGTGTGCTGCATCTGGGTTCTCATTTTAAATTTTATAACAGGATCGGCATGTACATTGCACTGTGGCTACAACATGTATGCTTTAACCATGCAGAAAATACAAAACTACACACCAGCCACATCATAAGGTACACCTCTTCAACTGCTTAATCGAATCAGCCAATCATATGGCAGCAACTCAGTGCATTTAGGCCTTGTAGAGATGGTCAAGACAACCTGACAAAATTCAAACTGAGCATCAGAATGGGGAAGGAAGGTGATTTTAAGTGACTTTGAATGTGGCATGGTTGTTGGAGCTATGCTATGATGTCAGTATGGACCAAAATCTTAGTACATTGTTGAAACTTTACAGTTAAAAATATTAAGGCAGTTCTGAAGGCAAAAGAAGGTCCATCCCTTACAAATTGTCTGGTGAGGTTACATTGTACTGTGGCTACAAGGTATGTTTTATTCATACAGACTGGATTTTAAAAATGTGTTTTATTCAGACGTGTTGATGGAAGATTCCAGAGGAAGGGGGGAGCTTTCATGTGGGTGGGGTCACAGGTCAGACTGAAATGGGTAGTTGGTGATATTGTATATGTTTGTGTCCACTTGTGTCTAGCATGATATATTTACTGGTGGGTTTAAAAGGGGGAAAGCACCACTGAGCACCAGTCTATAGAAAATCCAGAGGACAATAGGAGAAAGAAGAGGTGAAAAGAGAAAGCTGACATATTGGGATGCTCCTCAGATTTATAGAATATTCCTCCAGTCACACTCTGGAGGTTTGAGTGGACTGATTAAGATCTTCGGTCTTGGGACTGGTCTTCAGTATGATCTTGAAGAAACTTGATTGAAGTCATTATTTTTAGCACCCAGTGTCTGGGCTTCACGGGAGGACTGCAGCCTCTGAAGATAAGGAAAAGCAAATAATTACCTGTAGACAACAAATTAAAACTTGGACACGATTACTGAACATCGCCGTAACTCAACAAGGCAACAGTTTCAGCCCACTGACACCTGCAGACAGCAGCAATCTGCCCTTCCTGCTGCATCTTGTGGAGATGAATGGTGTGTCCCCTTTACGAGCAGGTTGGGGATGGAGCACGGTGGTGTACTGTTGTCTCTTTGCCTCGCTCAGCATGCTGTTGGCTCTGTTACTCTGGTTCTTACTCAGAGAATTACAACACTTCAGAGGGAGAAAGTGACTAACAGCCTGTGAGACATTGACCTGCTTCCGGAAGCAGCCTGTTTTCTATTTTTTTTAATCGATTTTACCAATTTATGAGGTTGTGGCATTGTGTTTGAAACATACTACGTATCTTTAAATAAACAGAAATAGTATATAGAAATAGTTTATTGATACATATTATACATATATCTGTAGTATGTTTGTATTCATGGTGCAGTGGTTAAGTATTTCAGACTGTAGCTGTGGGGAGCAACTGCTGAGGCTTTCAGAACTTCTTCTGACAAGCGCATGCTTAAAGTCCCACTCCAGTTAAAAAAAAAAAATCTTTGCACAGACTATGTTCATAAAGTTGGGATGTTTGACCTTCAAGATGCACAGTGATGTATGTGAGATTTGTAACTAATGGCATGCTGTCAGAGTCATGGTGAAGGGGAACGTTTTTTTCATTTGATACCTGAACATACCAGAAGTATCAATCACGACTTCTCTGAAAACATCACATATGCCAAAAACGCAGCTTATATCCGAGTGTGATGTGGGAAATCATGTTTTTATATTTTCAAAATAAAAGTATTCAGTTGTGTGAGGTGGTGTCAAAATGTGAATAAATCTATCGCACATAACTTATGTGTGTTTTAATAGGTGAACACACACTCTGCCTCTGTCTGTTTGTATAACCTCTTTGTTTGAATCGATCACTTGCTCTCAGTTTACTTGGTGACTTATTGACATGGCATGAAGATTCCCAGCATGCCAAAGTCGGCGGCTACAGAATGAACAGCATTCACGGTCCAAATTATATAACGGTGACATTATTTATTGATTGCATTTTTTCACAGTGATCACATGCTTTTGTCAGTCTCCACCGATATGAATACCTGCTCGCTCTTAAAATTCACCTGTTTTTATACTGTATAATATACAGCATTGCTGGAGGCCAGAGTAATGCCATCCAGAGTAAGTATCTGGTTTAACACCATGTTTCTAAGATTTGTGGGGCCGAGCACAAGAACTTCAGTTTTATCTGAATTTAGAAGCATCCAGGCCTTTATGTCTTTAAGACATTCCTGCAGTTTAACTAATTGATGTGTGTCATCTGGCTTCAAGGATAGATAAAGCTGAGTATCATCTGCATAACAATGAAAATTTATGCAATGCTTTCTAATAATACTGCCTAAGGGAAGCATGTATAATGCAAATAAAATTGGTCCTAGCACAGAACCCTGTGGAACGCCATACTTAACCTTAGTGTGTGAAAAAGACTCCCCATTTACATGAACAAAGTGGAGTCTATGAGATAAATATGATTCAAACCACTGCAGTGCAGTACCTTTAATACCTATTGCATGTAATAAAATGTTATGGTCAACAGTATCAAAAGCTGCACTGAGGTCCAACAGGACAAGAACAGAGATGAGTCCACTGTCAGAGGCTCTAAGAAGATCATTTGTAACCTTCACTAATGCTGTTTCTGTACTGTGATGAATTCTGAAACCTGACTGAAACTCTTCAAATAAACCGTTCCTCTGCAGATGATCAGTTAGCTGTTTTACAACTACTCTTTCAAGAATCTTTGAGAGAAAAGGAAGGTTGGAGATTGGCCTATAATTAGCTAAGACAGCTGGGTCAAGTGATGGCTTTTTAAGTAACCCTAGCCACCTTGAAGGCCTGTGGTACATGGCCAACTAATAAAGACTGATTGATCATTTTTAAGATTGAAGCATCAATAATTGGAAAGACTTCTTTGAACAGTCTAGTAGGAATGGGATCTAATAAACATGTTGCTGGTTTGGAGGAAGTAACTATTGAAGTTAACTCTGAAAGATCAACTTGTGCAAAAGAGTCTAAACAAATACCAGCAGTGTTGAAAGCAGCCAAACATGAAGATAAATCTTTGAGATGGTTATGATTAATTTTTTCTCTAATGTCTAAAATTTTATTTGTAAAGAAATCCATGAAGTCATTACTAGTTAAAGTGAAAGGAATTCTTGGCTCTACAGAGCTCTGACTCTTTGACAGCCTGGCTACAGTGCTGAAAAGAAACCTGGGGTTGTTAATGATGAGTAGTAAGATGTCCTGGCTTTACGGAGGGCTTCTTTATAGAGCAACAAACTCTTTTTCCAGGCTAAATGTGTCATGGTCCTGGGCAGTCTGCCTAGCGTTTTGTGTTTAGTTCTGTTTTCTCTAAGTTTTGTTATTTCCTAGTTTGTTTTGGTTTTCATTGTTCACCTTAGTTCTGGTTTTGTTATCATTTGTGGTTTTCTAGTTCCCCTTGTCCCTGTCTCTCCTGCATGGTCTTGTGTCTATTTTGTCCTTATGTCTTACCCTGACCTTCTGTGTTTTCATATTGAGTTTTATTCCCAGTGTTGTGACTAGTCTGCGTTTCTGTCCCTTGTCTGAGTCTCTGTCTGTTTCCCATTGCCGTGCTCCCTGTTTAGTTTTCTGTGTGTCAAGTCTGTGTATACTTTGTTTAGTCACTTCCTGTTTTATTTTGACAGTCTTGTGTTCCCTGTGCTTTGTGTTTAGTTTTGCTTCCCCTGTTATTACTTTCATTTGCTTTATCTGCTGTGCCCTGCTGTTTCCTCTTGCCCTGATTACCTGATGTGTACTTAAGTCCTCAGTTTTCTCTGTTTATTGTTGCGTTGTTGTCTATGTTCCAGTTGTGTGCTGCTCTGTTCCTTGTACCCCTTAGTTTTAGTTCTAGCAACAAGAAATGATCAGACAGGAGGGGGCTTTCAGGGAATACTGTTAAGTCTTCAGTTTCTATGCCATATGTCAGGACAAGATCCAGAGTATGATTAAAGTGGTGGGTGGGCTCTTTTACATTTTGAGAGAAGCCAAGTGAATCTAATAATAGATTAAATGCAGTGTTGAGGCTGTCATTCTCAGCATCTACATGGTTGTTAAAATCACCCACTATAAATATATTATCTGAACTGAGCACTAAATCAGATTAAAAAGTCTGAGAAATCAGAAAAACTCTGAGTGAGGACCAGGTGGACAATAGTAACAAATAAAACAGGTTTTTGAATTTCCCAGTTAGGGTGGACAAGACTGAGAGTCAGGCTTTCAAAAGAATCAAAACTTTGTCTGGGTCTTTGATTAATTAAGCTGGAATTGAAGATTGCAGCTAATCCTCCTCCTCGACCTGTGCTTCGAGCATTCTGACAGTTACTGTGACCCGGGGGTGTTGATTCATTTAAACTAACATATTCATCCTGCTGTAAATTAAATTAAATCATTTACTAACAGGGACTTGGAAGAGAGAGACCTAATGTTTAATCATTTTATTCTTTGGTGCAGTTGAAGAAGCTATATTATTGTGTTTGAATTTTTATGCTTAAATAGTTTTTTGCTGATTTTTAGGTTTGTTGCTACCTGTGCAGCCTCTGCAGGTTGCTTCATGCTACAAGTAGTGACACTGGCCTTAGCCAAATGCAGAACTAATGAAAAAAACAGCTGGAAAAGATGAGGAGGGAAAAAATGTCAGTGGCCTTAACCTGTTAAACCATTCCAGTTTTGGGAGTTGTGTCACTGTTGCCCCTCTAGTGCACCTGTGGTTAATTTAATTAGAACCAAAGCAGTTGAAACTGATTAACAACCCCCTCTGCTACTTACCTGATCAGATCAATATCCCAGAGGTTGAACTGACTCAGTGTTTTAATCTGATTAAAAGTGTTACTTTATTTATTTGTTTATTCATTGAGCAGTGTGTTACTTTGCAAATATACTTCACTGGGCTGCCCCCATACAGATTGTAATGATATTCCTTCTTAATCTCTAAATAAGCCAGTAATGAGCTGGAGGCACGGTAACCTAAATGTGACGCCTGTAATTCAGTTTTAAAATGTTTCCTTTGGAATTAAAAAGTTACCTTTTGACACACAGTAAAAAAAAAATATATGCTCCCATACTTTATGCATATATCTGCCTGACGACATTAAAATTTGTATCAATAAAATAGAAAAAAATATATGTGAATTTCTTTTTTTACATCTCACTTTTGTTACACAAGACCTAGAAATAAATTATAAAATTTACATGAAATTTAAATTAAACTGTTATCTCAAATTGTTGAAATCACCACCTACTGACCAATCAGTTCTCCAGAAAATAGCGTCACCATTCCTGGAGGATCCCTCAGACCTCTGCAGGCAGAGCAGGAGGGTCCAAAGTTTTTCAGTAGCATCTAAAGTCTTTGTGCTTTCCTGATGAGTATCAGTAAGAATCACAGATTCTTAGACGCAACTTTATTCTTTGATTTTATTTTTTCTGTTGGCAGCAAACAATTTTACAACAGCTTTATTGTTCTGTACATGTTCATATAACATCCTAAAACAGGACACCTACGCTGTACTTGCAGACCTCAGATCAAATTTTTACATAGACTGAGCCTATATTTGAATATTGTTTTCATATTTAATCTTTACTCTCAAACCCTTAAACAGCACCAAGTCTGCAGCTGAGAGAATAAAAACAAACTGTCAGGATATGGCTATGTTCAGAGTTTCGTCTCCTTTATTGGGCTGTAGGACGGTAACCTTACATGTTTAAAGGGATCTAGTTTAAAGTTTCAAAGCTCTAATGTGCAGCCATCAATCTTAGAAATACACAGCAGCGCCGAGGGCACACCCAGCAGTATGGATTTAAAATGTTTATTTTACTGCTCTGTGCGCTAAATCACCAGATTAATGATTTTCTGGAGCATTCGCCTGTTGTCCTTGTATTTTACTGTAATATTTTAATGCTTTTTGTAGATTTTTAATCACCCTTTGATAATGTCTCTGGTGTAGGTGGCACAGGGATAATTTTCTGTGGAAAAAAGTCATGTGACCCATGACACACCCCTTTTAGACAGAGGCTGCCAATGCCGCCCTTTTATGTGAACACAAAGGGGAAACCCTGGTTTAAGAGACTGAAATAACGATGTGCTTTACTGCAAATTGCTCTTTAACTTTCCTTGGAAGGTTCTAGTCACCGTGACTGAGCCTTTGCCTTGGATTTGGTAATTAAAGAAACAACCAGGTGTATTACTGAAAACTGTGCTTATTCATTCTGAACTATTCTTACACATTCTTACAGTAGGTCATCCAACTCATTAAGTTGCTTTTGAAGGTAACATTGTAATGTGTACCCAGTTGAAATGAGATTTGCAGAAATGAAGAGTTGAGTAACATACTACATTAATATTATTAGCAAGGCACTGTATGCATGACGTTATGCTTGAACAGAATCACCCCTGCACAAGAACAAAACTAGATCTATTGTCTCACTGTATTTGCTGCATAAATGTATTTGGAGTATATTTGTCTTGAACCTGTGGGTGTTTCTATAAGCAGTGGGTTCTCAGGACATTTAAAGCTGAACTAATCAATATTAAAATATTTCCACTGGATCATATGTCTGTTGTTGCTCCATGCGGTCTCGTAGCGTCTTTCAATTTTGTTTGTTGCACAGCATCAAACACCAGACAGAAATGGCTACTGTGTAGCTCTTTGGTACTTTTTTCATGAATTCCGCATCCAGGTTGCATCATGAACGGATCTGCTCTCATCAATTTACGAAACTAAACACTATATATACATGTGAGCCAAGGATTATTATGGGAAAGGACTAGGAGTTGCAGCATGTATGTAAATCGCTTTAGCCAGAAACGCCCTTTGCGGGTGAACAGCTAGAAGTTTCCCCCAGGGGACGGAACCAGAATATTAGAGCTGTCAGGAGAGAAACACACCTATAGGCTAAACTCGCTATGCTGGTTTGAAAATAGGCGCCGTTTGTTTAAACAGAAACTTTATAACCTTTGTCAATATTGTGTTTTCAACTTGTTGCTTCCCCAAGTAATGCAGCTTTGCGCAGAAGCAGGAACAGAACGTCACACCCGTGCACGCAAACTGCTCCAAACCTCTGCCCCCGTTATAATGTCTGCACTATGAAATAAAGAGATGGAAACTAAACGTTTCCACGTTTCACCGATTCCCTGTTTGCGACTCCACTACAGAAGAAAACATTTCCCAGAGGGCTTAGGAGGAAGGCAGCCCGTCGGTCCGTGCGCACCGGGGTGTGGCACACGTGTACGCGCTCACTCACGCACATATAGTTTTTCCAAGTGGGTTTCTGCTCTCTGATCTCACTCTGCTCCTCGCTTCGCTTTCTGCCGGGTGTCTCCGTCTGCTCTCCGAGCTTCATCTGACAGCTGCAGCTCAGCGGTGAGTTCCTCACCTTTGTTCATTCTCACTTTTACAGGAATCTACAAAGATCGTATGTCAAAAAGTGATTTCCGGTATTTGCCAAAAAAGGATTGCGCGTGTTAAACAGTTGTGACTTGTTAGCCTGTAATCTTTCAAACCTATGCAAAGCATATCTCTCATGAATGTTATCAAATCATTTTGAGCTAGAAAGCACAGTCCTGTCACAAGGTAGAAGCTGGCTGCCAGCCGCTGCTTAAATTTTCTTGCGCTTCTATCCCAAGTTTTATGTTCGTGCTCCTCCGTTGTTGATTATTGTTCAATGGACCAAAAAAACCAACGTGTAACATTTTATTTAATACGTGGCATCGTTATGTAGAGCACTATGACATATCACAATTAGATATTGTTTAATTCAAAACAAAGTTAGGGTGTGTGTGTGCCAGTGTTGGGGAGGGGGAGGGGGACTGGTGTTAATAGTCGAGATGTCTTCTTTGATCCTATGATATTGAAAATTAATTAAAAATCATCTTTGACAGTTGACATGAAATTCTCACTGGACTCCTTTCTGGAACATCCGCTCTACAAGTGTGCATAGTTTCATTTCAAACCGCCGCCTTATTCCCGAGAAAATAGTGGTAACAAATGGAACAAAGCGCAGTGAAATATGACAGCATCATATTAAAAATAACTAAGACAAAACCCATCCGTGATAGATGACATGAAATTCTCAGTGGGTTCCTCTTCTGGGACACCCACACTTTGTGTGTGCTGAGGTTCATTTCAAACCGCTGTAATATTCCACAGAAATAAAGGACAGTTCTGTTCATGTTTCACTATGCCATTCTGATTTAAAAAAAAATTAAAATATTCCATATTAAATATTCATTTCTTTTATTGAAGATCAGTTTATTTAGCTAATTTTTCATTTACATAATATAGTATACAGAGTACAGCTGAAAGTTATCAAACACACACACACACACACACACACACACACACTAACGGCACAATAAATCTAGGGAGCGTTAGCATAAAACTTTGGGTAGAAGCGCAAGAAAATGTAAGCGGCTGCTAGCTTGACCGCGGCTCCTCTCACTTGACCACAGTCAGCTTCTACCGATTGACTGGATTGATTATACTGTCGGTACAACAACGCAGAGTCATAAAAATGCTTGCAAAACAGGTCATTTCTTTACTTTACATGTAATCCCTTCAAACATTCAATTGACTACAATCTATTTAACAATATGAGCAAATATCTTACACATTTTTTAAAAAAAACACACACACAGAAACATCACAAATCACATTTTGGCAATTGACCAGACCCCGGTCTCCACCTAATGACAAAATGTAGACCAGACTGGACAGGAGAGCAGGAAAGGTTGCAGAAGTTTAACTGTCATAAAGACATTTTGTTTAGTCTCGATGGCTGATAACATTTCTTTATTCTCAACAGATCTGCTTCTTCCTGTCGTTGGAAAAAAACCACCTTAAAAGACTGTCAAAATGGTGAGTCACTTCCACTCCACACATTTCTCAGCTGTCAACTCAAAGAAACACGAAAAATGTGATATAAAATGGACACTTACTGAAAAATAGGATTTTGCAGAAGTCTTGTGGATTAAAACCGTTATTTATGCAAATATGTGACTCACTGGCTTCATTTGAGGAAGTTTGGTGTATGACTCATGTGGGCTCTGCTCCATTCGGGTGGGTCTTTTCTCCATCTCTCCACCTCTGTGTATGTGTGTTTAATACACAGCTTCCACGTCTGCTCTGAGGTTTAAGGCCAGCCTCCCACTCTTAAAGGGGAATTTCTTGCAAGGGTGGAGTTATACTACGTTAACCTAAAAACAGTACTCAGCTGTGGTGATGTTCTTTTCCTGATAATTTAGTCTGGGGGGCCATGTTTGCAATGACGTGCATACAAACTGTTGTAATAGACACTTGTCTACGTGTCTCTACACTGAGGACCATTATGTGTGCATTCAAACCTGATATATATCAGCTAGACCTCTACTGTTCTCCAAACACTGGCAAAAAAAGGCATTAATGAAGCACACCTGTGCACCTTTTTTAAAGAATATGGAGTTTATATTGACTCATTCTCACATGCACAGAGCTGCTTCTGTAAATATTTAACTACAGCACATAATGTACAGCTGAAAATGTTCCACAGCAGATTCACTGTGCAGTCCTGTTTGAGTAGTGTTTGCATAAAAGCAAATGCACTGCCTAGATGTTTTAATTTTGTGAGCTTTTCAAATGAAAATTAAAAAAGGTAGTAGTGATGATAATAATAATAGTAATAATACACAGCATCTTTAGGAGGCACTGGGTTTGAGGTTAGAGCTGTAACCAGGATCTTAGAATAAAGTATTATGCACACCGGAGCTCAAATGTCCTCACAATAATAGTACGGTTAACAATGAGCTGGTTTATGGTGGGGGACTTCCTTTTGTAAAAGCATTACTAGGTGGATTGTGTACAGTCTCCATGGCAACAGCAGCCCGTAGTGATAAGATGTGTTTTTACAAAGAGATACCGGCTGCGACGCCGTTTGTTTTTTACATTCAGGGTTAGCGCACCTCCATCAGGAGCCCCCACCCTCCGGTCATGCCTGAACCTGCTGAGGGGACTCAGGGTATCATTCGGTGTATATACTCCAAACCTGATTCTGGCATGCCAGTGGAAATGATCTGCACTGTGTTGTGTCGTTGTGGTTTAGCGACCTCCTTGTCCAGCTGTTTGTCCGAGGAGTCATCCTCACATTGACTGAGATTTGTTTAGCGTGCGGTGCTGAGTGTGTCATTTCTTTCTGCAGAAACAGACAGAATCCCGATTGTTAGCAGTGACTTGGGTTTCTTTGTTTTGTTTTTTTTTTTTAATTCCAGATTTTCAGGGTCAGAATTCCAGAAACATTCCAGTGGTTTTCCCCTCTAAACTTTCCTCTGACACTTATGAGTGAGGGAGTGTCTGGAATCAGTGCATCGTTACAGCGAGGGCCAGTTTTACTAAAAAAATCAATGTTAAAGTTAATGTTTTTTCAGTGTTATCACACACTTACTGTCATCACTACAAATCAGTCTGCAGTTCCCAACTATTGTTTCTACACTTTGAGTAATTATTAACCTAATTATTGAATTACTTAACAAATCTGCAATACAGACAGAAAGTTAAACTCTGCTGGGTTTAATGTGAATGCTCATGTGCTCATCTGCATGTGATTCTGTGCTGCAAGGTAAGTCCATCCATCCAGACAAGCTAATTTAGTGACTCATAAAAGAGGGAATCTTTTACAAGGGGATGGGAGTAAAAAGCATAAGGGAATGTGTTTTACGTATACACAAACGTGAGACTAAAGATTGATAGAATCTAATCTGTAATGTTGTGAAGAAAGGAGAGTGGAGAGTGTATTTATCTAAGCACAAATCTGGAGTAGGTGGACAAAGCTATGTGCATAAAGTAAACCTCTATGACATGATGCCAGTCTAAGTCTGACATTTGACACTGTGATATGTTCTTATTTATCTCAGGCAGAAAAGAATATATGTGGGTTTAAATATCCCAATGAAGTTCAAACTGAGCATCAGAATGGAGAAGAAAGGTGATTTGAGGGACTTTGTTGGTTGTTGGTCCCAGACGGGCTGGCCTGAAAATTTCAGCTGATCTTCTAGGATTTTCCTGCACTAAGGTTTACAGAGAATGGTCTGAAAAAGGCAGCTCCCTGTTGATGCCAGAGGTCAGCAGAGAACGGCCAGACTGTTCCAAGCTGATAGCAAGGCAACAGTAACTCAAATAACCACTGGTTACACCCAAGGTATGCAGAAGAGCATCTCTGAATGCAGATGGGCTACAGCAGCAGAATACCACACCAGGTGCCACTCCTGTCAGCTAAGAACAGGAAACTGAGGACACAATTCCTACAGGCTCACCAAGACTGGACAATAGAAGATTGGAAGACTGTTGCCTGGTCTGATGAGTCTCAGTTTCGGCTGCAGCACTCAGATGGGTCAGAATTTGGCATAAAAGACATGAAACCATCCTTCCTTGTACCTACAGTGCAGGCTGCTGCTGCTGGTGTAATGCTGTTGGGGGTGTTTTCTTTGTGCACTTCAGGCCTCTAGTACCAACTGAACATCATTTAAAGATCACCGCCTACCTGAGTATTGTTCCTGACCATGTCCATCCCTCTATGACCACAGTGTACCATCTTCTGATGACTGCTTCCAGCAGGATAACACGTCATGTCACAAAGCTCAAATCAGCCCAAACTGGTTTCTTGAACATGACAATGAGTTCACTCAAATGTCCTCCACAGTCACCAGATCCCAATCTAATAAAAGAACACCTTTGGAATGTGGTGGAACAGGAGATTGAGATCACGGACATGCAGAGACAAATCTGCAGCAACTGTGTGATGCCATCATGTCAATATGGACCAAAATCTCTGAGGATTGCTTCCAGCATCTTGTAGGATTTCAGGCAATACTAGTGAGGTGTACCAAACAAAGGGACCAGTGATTATTTGTTGTGTGTATTTACACACATAAAGGTGCAGAAATTGAGAGTCTCTGTGGTGAGGTAATTGGGTGCAATATAAAGAAGAATTTTAGTTTGAAAAAATGGCAGCTTTGGCCAAAAGTAGAAAAAAAGATTAACCTTTTCTGTCCATGTCTTCCATGTTGCAGGCCAACAAAGGAACTGTAAAACCCAGCCAACATTTCAATGCCAATGCAGACGCAGAGGTCCTCTACAAGGCCATGAAAGGCCTGGGTAAGTTGCTCACGTTTATTCATACATGCAGTTAACAGACTATCAAGAGAGTGTGCTGTGGGGATTTCTTGTCAATGTAGAAATCCCTGCTGTTTGGGTGGAGCTTCGCACAGACAGCAGTGACTCACCAACATGTGAGCAGAGAAACTTGAGATGCGTCACTGTGAGCAAACACATCTGCTGACGTTGACTGCAGGCTGTAATTATGTGGGATGAATCCACCTAGGCAGTGGATGCCCATTGTTATGTAATGTGTAGATCATGTGACAAACACAGCTTGGCTGATGAACAATGTTTACTGCTGTAGGGACCGACGAGGATGCCATCTTGCAGCTGCTGACGGCTCGCAGCAACGCCCAGAGGCAGGAGATCAAAGCCAGCTACAAAACTCTGTATGGAAAGGTCCGACCGCCTCTTGAACAGCTTTTATTTCATTGAGCACATGAGCTGCTGGAGCTTCAGTTTAACTGTCACTGTGCCTCAGCTGAGCAAAGCTGTGCAGCAGCCACATTTAAAGGCACACTGTTTATACCTGCTACAAACTGCCACACTTTAAACCACTGTAATCTCACTCTCGCTGAGCCGTATTGCATCATTCCAAGAATTCCAAGAGTATCGTTGCAGTCTTGGCACTTTATCAAGAATTCCAAACGTATAATCCTTCAGATCTAAAATGCAGATAATACTGAATAGAACTGAAACCAGTCATCCACAGTGCTCCAGGAGTTAAAGAAATTACAAAGTACAAAAAACCCTACATTTTCCTATATTTGAAAGAAACATGCTGTGTGTATGTAGAAAGAGATCAGTCTAATTTTGCACTCAGGCTTTAGGAGCTGTATTGGTTAACAAATCTGGCATATTAACTTAAAAGGTGATGAAATGATTATATATCTGATGTGTTTATGTCAGGCTCCATGCAGCTAAATCAATTAATTAGTCAAGATAAATTTCACTACTGAGAAAAGTGCCCTTTAATGACAAAATCAGCACAGTGAAATCACTGCAAAAAGGTTAACATCTTTACCTTTCTTCCCCTTATTGATTACACAGTTAGCTAACACTGCAGTCAGACTGCAAAACAATTCTTAAATGTGCAATAAATTAGAAGCTAGTGCCAGCTGCTGGCATAGCTAGCACGGCTTGATGTAAAAAAAACGAAACATCAAACTCACAGGGTTTACTTCTTGATATGCTGATCTTATTGCCTGAAACTTTGGCCATTTTTAATACAAGTGTCTACCACTGCATAAACATTCCCCTCTAAAGTTCACTGTGCCTGTTTCAGCTGTTAAAGTTTTAGAGGATCCCAAAAACTAGAAATGTGGAAACTGCGCAGGAAACCTGTGTTCTGCTACTAAACACAAGTTCTTGCTAATAAGAATGTCATAAACGGGGTACTTTGGCCTCCAATGTAGTCTCTCCTTGAATGCTGTATGCTAGGTTTTACATTTGGGCTGTACATGACGCAGAAAACTAAAAGAACTTGAAGAAAAGTTTAAATTCTGCCTCCTAACCCATTTCAGATGATAATACAAGCTCTCTCTGAAATATGTCAAGACTTTAAAGTGTGTGAAGATATGACATCTCATCATAGTCCATATTGTGTATCTCCATGTCAGGATCTGATAAATGACCTGAAAGGAGAGCTGACTGGTAAATTTGAGACGCTGATCGTAGCTCTGATGACTCCACCCATTGCTTATGATGTGACATTACTTCACAGTGCAATCAAGGTAGGGGCTGCAGTGACAGATATGAAACTGTTAACAATTCTTACACACTGGTCTTCATGTACAGACCGAAATTTTAGCAGCGATAGCGGTTGGAAACTCACTTGGTATCTGTGGCATTTCCCACTTTGGCCTTTAGGGGGCAGGAACAAATGAGAAAGTGCTGGTGGAGATCCTCGCCTCCAGAAAGCCTCAGCAGGTGAAGGACATCATCGCCGCATACAAAAAGGGTAACACGTGCACTAAACAAAAACAACACATTTCCAGGCAGATTATACAGATGCAAATATATCATCGGTATTAATCAGTCAGAAAGAGTGATTACTGTTTGCTATATGAAATATTTATGGCATTAATCAAGTGGTAAACTCTATTACCCATTGGCTTCCAAATGAGTTACATGATTTTATACAGTACAGTGTACGGTTTATGAGCAAATGGACTTTTTAACTGTGCCTCAATCACAGCAGTAGAAGAAGAGAGCAACCCTTTCATTTAGTCCATGCAGATGCACTGAGTTCTGCTTAACAGAAGCAGCCAGATCAGGAATGCAAGATGCAACATGAAAGCTCAACCCATCAAAAGAGTGTACATGTTATGGATCTGTGTGTGTGTTTGTGTTTGTGTGTGTGTGTGTGTCCATGTGTCCCTCAGAGTATGATGCTGACCTGGAGAAGGATGTAACCGGTGACACCTCAGGTCACTTCCAGAGACTTCTGGTTATTTTGCTTCAGGTAAATATGAGCCTCTCTCCTCTCCTCTCCTCTCCTCTCCTCCTCCTCCTCCTCCTCCTCCTCCTCCTCCTCCTCTCCTCAATTAAAATATTTTGTCTCTTCTCAGGCAAACAGGCAGACAGGAATCCAGGCGGAAACCATTGAGAGTGATGCTCAGGTAGTCTTCTTTAAACATTTGGTTCCTCAACATCAGTGGCTTCTGTACCTTTTGTTCTCAGGGTGTGATTGTCACGTGTCTGGTCACTAGTTCATCTAATCTGTGGTGATGGTTTGACTCCCTCTGTTGGAGGGCACAAGCAAAACTTCCCTTAAAATGTTCTGGTGTTCATAATGAAATATATTAATAGAAATGCAGAAGCAACTGAAGGAATCTACTAATGCAGAGTTTAGCCAGGGATGAGCAAATAGATCTGTAGTCTCTGTAGAAAACAGCCTCCTGAATTTGTCTGTTTTATAATGTAGATCACAGGTCAGTTTCTCCAGTGGGAGAGGAGTGCATATCTGTGAAATACTCGTGTTGACCAAACATGCAGAGCAGGTCACTACAAATACAACTTACAAAATACAGAGATTTGGTGTAGATTTACTGTACTCCATAAAGAAATGTTGCTCAAAATGTGGTTCACCACATAAGATGAGGAAGACGGTACAGATTGTGAACTTCTAGGATCACAGTGATGATCCTGACAGACATTTGCAGTTTTTCAAGCCTGAGTGTTCTCCTGTAGCTCCATCATAGACATTATTTTCAGGCGTTTCTCCCTGTGAGAAATTAAAATGTACCTTAAAGAAGAAAAGGCAACTAGTTTGCATATGCTTTACGATAAAACTATACTATACTATACTATACTATACTATAAATGAGTTGTTTTGTGATTTCAGGCCCTCTTCAAGGCAGGAGAGGAGAAATTTGGCACTGATGAACAAGCCTTTGTTACCATCTTGGGCAACCGGAGTGCAGAGCACCTTAGGAAAGGTGTGTGTGTGTCTGTGTGTCTGTGTGTGTGTCTGTGTGTGTGCGTGTGTGAGAGAGAGAGAAAGAGAGACATCAGGGGAAAAAAAACAAGAGTTGGTATTACTGGATGTGTTGACTGAGTGGTCCAAGCTGTGCACAGTCTTTTTCACTCTGAAACTGATGAAATCATCAGTGTGTGATTGGTGAAGATTAAGTGTTAAGATCCACTCACTGCCAGATGTTCTTATAAAGATTTTCATATATTTGTAAATGCTGCAACCTGCAACCAGTTATGTTGGTTGTGTGTTGGCTCAGGGAAGCATGTGTTTATATAACCAGATTTACCTGAAGTTAGCTTTGATCTGAAGTTCACTCACTTCCACTTTCTGTCATAGGCTCTTACATAGTCCTGCACATTTTTCCTATACAGGATCTCAGACAAACTGATTTTTCCCTGCGTTTTCAGTATTTTCAGACCAAGCTGCACTTAATATGTGTAAGAGTAAATTTTCTTGTGAGTTCATTTGTCGCCAGAGCTCCCAGACTTTACTGACCAATGATTTTGTTTGTCATCTAGTGTTACTCAGTAAAAAGCTGAGCCTTCCTCCATGTAAAAAGACTGGGAACACTAGAACTAACAGAGGGAATCTCTGAAATGGTCTTTAAGTGCAGCGTGTCCAGTCTTTGTAGGTTTCACTTAGACTTCAGGTGTGCAATGTAATTGTGCTGTTGTTTCACATAATAGTTATTCTGACTACAGACTTATTTGGAACCTTCTTTGCGTTCCAGTATTCGATGCTTACATGAAGCTCTCTGGATACGAGATGGAGGAGAGTATCAAGAGAGAAACTTCTGGACCCCTCAAGGACCTCCTTCTTGCCGTTGGTATGTGTACTAGACAACTCGCTAAAGTTGTTCTCATAATCTTATTTAATCCCATCCATTCTCCACTATTTTGTAACTAATACTCATCACTTCTACTTCCTGTTTTTATCCTGTCCTATCATAAATCCTGATTTACAATTTTCTGCATATATTTGGTTTTATAAACTCAGTAACACACCAAGAAATGTACATATTTCCAGATATATAAACCGGACACACACACACACACACACACACATATACAGTACTTATGCATACATATCATAAGTAGAAAATAAGAGTAAATAATTGGTGATAACAGCCAGTCAAAGTACTTCTTCCTTCCTGGACCTTGTAAAAATCATATTTTTGTACTGCTTTCTAAACTGGGTTATGCTTGTACATTGCTTCAGTTCATCACTCGGTCTGTTCCACAGCTTCACTCCACTTACTGAGATGCAAAAACTTTTTATTGTCTCAAGGACAGAGATGAATTTCCTTTCTGGTTTTCTTGTACAGTGAAGTGTGCCAGGAGCGTTCCTGCCTACTTTGCTGAGACGCTGTACCACGCCATGAAGGTGAGACAACAAACAGGTTTGGGAGCGTGAAGCTAAGCTATCTGAATCTGTCTGCATGTATGCCATATATATTTATATAATTATTCCTAGTTTGTGTTCAGGAGGTTGACAGCGCGGTGGTTAGCACTGCTGATCTAGAAGGTCTGGGTTCAATTCCAACTTGGCCTCCCTGTGTGGAGTTTGCATCTTTTGTATGGCCTGGGTTTTCTCCGGGTACTCCAGTTTCCTCCCACAGTCCAAAGACATGCAGGTACTGAGATTAGGGTTATTGGTCACTCTAAATTGCCCATAAGTGTGAATGGTTGTCTGTCTCTCTGTGTTAGCACTGTGACAGGCTGGCGACCTGTACAGGGTGTACCCTGCCTCTTGCCCTATGATAGTTGGGATAGGCTCCAGCCCCCCCCCCCCCCCGTGACCCTGAACAGGATAAGCAGAAGAGAATGTATGGATTCCTAGTTGTCACTGTGGAGTTTGTGTTCAGGAAGTTTCCCTGTAATCAGAGTGGAATCTTGAGTTTACTTCATATATTTTTTATAGTTGTGCTGTGCATTGATGTTTGTGAGGTGGATAGTCACTACAGTGTGTGTTTATGACTCTGTCTCAGGGTGCAGGCACTGACGATGACACTCTGATCAGAGTGATGGTGACTCGCAGCGAGGTGGACATGTTGGACATCAGATCTGAGTTCAGGAAGCTGTTTGCCTGCTCTCTGCACTCAATGATCAAGGTATACACATGTGCTCACTATTTATACTGCCACAGACACACCTACACTGTTTGCCTTTTCTCTTAAATTGTGTCTGTGTGTGTTTGTTACAGGGAGACACCGGCGGTGACTACCGTAAGGCCTTACTTGTGCTCTGTGGTGGCGATGATGCGTAATCATGGCAATAATCACTAACAGGAAACAAACATGAAGTGCCTTCTGGGGCCATCGGCTCAGTGAAACAGCAAGCTAAAAACAACAAACAAGTCTTGGTTCATTACAGCAAAGCTTGTATTGGAGAGATGACCCATAAGGTCTTTACACTATGATTCCAAACCGTGTCTTTGAAAGGTAGCTAACATTTTGTTAACATTGATACAGCTTTTTGTCCACTAATCTCTTCATTATATAACAAAAGACGTATGCAGAAGAATCAGAATTCAATTGTCATGTTTGCACTTTGTATGGCAGAACCAGTACATGCAATAATAAATGGTTCATTTGATGAAGTTCATTGGTGTCTCATTACTAACACTGGAGACAGTGCAGTGGTTTTGGTATGGTGTACTGGCTTCTCATGCCCACAGGAGGGCGCTGGAGCAGCTTTATTAGAGAGGAGATAAAATGTTCTCACTCCTCAGCACTCTTTACCAAACAGGTGGGGCACTACTTAATTAGTTCAACTTTTACATCAGGGAAGAGCTTTAAGAAATAAAGATATAAAATTACAGGGAAAGCACTGGCAGAAGTTTTGTGTTGATTTACAGAAAACTGTCTTTCTTACTGGACTAAATTAAAAAATAAAAACAGAAAATTCTCTGGTAAATTGTGAAGAGAAAAAAAAAAGTTTTTCTATCATTTAATGAAAGACTAACAGTAAAAATTACCCTTCAGTCTCTGTCCTTTAGAGTAGATTGTGATTAGATTAAACTTTATTAATCCCTTTAGGAAGATTTCATCAAGGAAATTAAAGTTGCAGTAGCACCTTTTACAGATAAATTGGCACACAAACACAGCAGAAGTCACAAATAAACATAAATAAATAGATAATAAAACAATCAATTCAGAAGGTAGATATAAAATGTCTAGCAGATGTGGTATTGCACATTTTCCAGTATTTCTTTGTGTTGTGTTGTGGTCAGGCTCAGGCTTGATGGTTTATTTTGTGCTTACTTATGCTGGTGTCCAACAGGCCATGGGATGTCCTTGTCAGTGGGAAGACTGTAAAACTGACAAAAATACAGTCAACAGTTCAAACTTTGTCCCCTTCTTGTTAAAAATTTTCATATTTTCCAAAGCCACCCAGTGGGCCAGATTCGACCCTTTGGGGAATCTGCTCATTTTTGGCACACCTACTTTAAGACAACTTTGTTCTTATTGTCTGCTCTTCAGATTTGAACTGCCTGTAAGCCTGCTCTCTATGATGTTGTACGGACCCAAGAGTTAGTAAAAAAAAAATTGTGAGAACCAGATTTTATTGAAGAGGAAAATTTGCTCTTTAGCCACTTGAATTACAGTAGGTACAGAAAGTATTCAGACCCCTGTAAATTTTTCACTCCTTGTTTCATTGCAGCCATTTGCTAAAATCAAAAAAGTTCATTTTATTTCTCATTAATGTACACTCATCACCCCATCTTGATAGAAAAAAACAAAACAAAACAGAAATATAGAAATTTTTGCAAACTTATTCAAAAAGAAAAACTGAAATATCATATGGTCATAAGTATTCAGACCCTTTGCTATGACACTCATATTTAACTCACACGCTGTCCATTTCTTCTGATCCTCCTTGAGATGGTTCTACTCCTTCACTGGAGTCCAGCTGTGTTTAATTAAACTGATTGGACTTGATCAGGAAAGGCACACACCTGTCTATATAAGACCTCACAGATCACAGTGCATGTCAGAGCAAATGAGAATCATGAGGATGAAGGAACAGCCCAAGGAGCTCAGAGACAGAATTGTGGCAAGGCACAGATCTGACCAAGGTTACAACAGAATTTCTGCAGCACTCAAAGTTCCTGAGAGCGCAGTGGCCTTCATAATCCTTAGAGGGAAGAAGTTTGGAACGACCAGAACTCTTCCTAGACCTGGCCGTCCAGCCAAACTGAGCAATCATGGGAGAAGAGCCTTGGTGAGAGAGGTAAAGAAGAACCCAAAGATCACTGTGGCTGAGCTCCAGAGATGCAGTAGGGAGATGGGAGAAAGTTCCACAATGTCAACTATCACTGCAGCCCTCCACAAGTTGGGGCTTTATGACAGAGTGGCCCGACGGAAGCCTCTCCTCAGTGTAAGACATATGAAAAAACTGCTCATCACCCACCCAATACAATCCCCACAATGAAACACGGTGGTGGCAGCATCATGCTATGGGGCTGTTTTTCAGCTGCAGGGACAGGATGACTGGTTGCAATTGAAGGAAAGATGAATATGGCCAAGTACAGAGATATCCTGGAAGAAAACCTCTTCCAGAGTGCTCAGGACCTCAGACTGGGCTGAAGGTTCACTTTCCAACAAGACAATGACCCTAAGCACACAGCTAAAATAACAAAGGAGTGGCTTCGGAACAACTCTGTGACCATTCCTGACTGGCCCAGCCAGAGCCCTGACCTAAACCCAAATGAGCATGGCTGTCCACCAACGTTCACCATCCAACCTGACGAAACTGGAGAGGATCTGCAAGGAAGAATGGCAGAGGATCCCCAAATCCAGCTGTGGAAAACTTGTTGCATCATTCCCATGAAGACTCATGGCTATACTAGCTCAAAAGGGTGCTTCAACTCAATACTGAGCAAAGGGTCTGAATACTTATGAACATGTGATATTTCAGTTTTTCTTTTTTAATAAATTTGAGAAAAAATTGCAAAAATTTCTACATTCCTGTTTTTTTTTTTTCTGTCAAGATGGGGTGCTGAGTGTACCTTAATGAGAAATAAAATGAACTTTTTTAATTTTAACAAATGGCTGCAATGAAACAGAGTGAAAAATTTAAAGAGGTCTGAATACTTTCCATACCAACTGTATCTGAAAATTTGTTACTACTTCCTTAGTAGATTCAGATTTTACATGTAAAACACAGGATAACATTTTGATTCTTACCTCTAATGGAGCATTTTATGTTATTGTAGAAATTGAAGAAAATGGTCTGATTACTTCCCATTAATGAACCTTTTAATACTGAATGCTCTGCAGATTATCCATTTGGGGTAAGACATCATAAAAAGGTTAACGCCATCACTCACTGTCATGCTCTTTAAATTCATTGTACCAAAGGATCTGGATGGATGTTCAGTGCAACCTTTAGTTTTGACCTTTATGACTCAGCTAAATCAAAACCCGCAGACTAACGGTTACAGTGAAAGGAATTCAAAAGGTAATGTGCTTTCACGCCTCCGTGTGTGTATGTGTGTTAAAGGAGGGACTATCTCAGATCTTGTTACAGTACTCTCATTGTTTTCATGGAAGAGGTTGGCATTTATTGTTGCGACAGAAACAGGCAGCCAATAATGAGGCCTGTACAGTGGGGTGTGGGCTCAGACCACCTCGAGCCACAGGAAGAACAATACCTTTGACTCCTCCCACCTTGCTGCCTTGTGTGTTTTGGGGTGTGGGAGACTGTGAGTGGGTATGTGAGCAGTCAGCTTTGTAGATCTGGTTGTGGGTACTTAGTGGAGCGTTGAGTTGTTTTGAAATTTTTCCCCATGTGACGTGCAGCCCATCCTCCTGCACACTGACTGAGGCTCTGTGAACTGCAAAAGGCTCTGGTGGTGCTGAAAGCCTATCCCAGCTGTCATAGGATGAGAGGACAGGTCACCAGCCCGTTGCAGGGCTAACACAGAGAGACAGACAATCATTCACACCTATGGGCAATTTAGAATCACCAATTAACCTAACTCCACTAACTGCATATCTTTGGATAGTGGAAGGAAACCGGAGTACCCGGAGTAAAACCCACACAAACACAGGAGGGAGAACATGCAAACGCCACACAGAAAGGTCCCAGCCAAGGTGGATTCAAATCCAGGACCTTTTTGCTGTGAGGCAACAAAGCAAAAACCACCATGCTGTGGCATGTAGTATATTTAAAATACATCATTTACTATACACTGGAGAAAAAAATAAGCCAGCATTTTGTTAGTGAACCAAAACTGGGATAAGCAACAAAGGTAACTGGACAAACTGACAGCTTTAAACCTAAGGACTGATGTTGGATGAGAAGGCCTGGCTCGCAGTCTCCACTCTAATTCATCCCAAAGGTGTTCTGTCAGGTTGAGTTCAGGACTGACTCTGTGCAGGCCCGTCAAGTTCTTCCAGACCAAACTCACTCATCCATGTCTTTATGGTCCTTGCTTTGTGCACTGGTGCGCAGTCATGTTGGAACAGGAAGGGGCCATCCTCAAACTGTTCTCACTAAGTTGGGAGCATGAAATTGTCCCAAGTATCTTGGTATGCTGAAGCATTAAGAGTTTCTTTCACTGGTACTATGGAGCAGAGCCCAACTCCTGAAAAACTATGCAGAAAGTTGGCGACCTCAGCATCCGCTGACCCCACTCTGTGATTTTATATGGCCTACCACTTTGTGGCTGAGTTTCTGTCATTCCCAGTCACTTCCACTTTTTTATAATACCACTAACAGCTGACTGTAGAATATTTAGTAGTGAGGAAATTTCATGACTGGACTTGTTGCACAGGTGGTATCCTATCACGGGACCACACTGGAATTCACTGAGCTCCTCATTCTTTCACACATGTTTGTAGAAGCAGTCTGCATACCTAGGTGCTTGGTTTTATACACCTGTGGCCTTGGAAGTGATTGGAACACCTGAATTCAATGATTTGGATAGATGAGTGAATACTTTTGGCAATATAGTATATCTCCTCCAGAGAGTGTTCTTGACTTACTTAGTATATAGTTGTTTATCTTAACCATAGAAATATTCTGTAATCACATTAGTTGATTCTGTGGTCTTTCAGACTTTTTGGTGTTGCTGAGCTGCTCAGTGCATTCATTCTTTTTAAGATTCCATTCCATTTACTTCTGTTTAGGGTAGCAGGAGCCTGATATAGAGCAAGAGGCAGGGTACAACCTGGACAGGTCACCAGCCTGTCACAGGGCCAACACAGAGAGACAGACAACAACACCTATGGGCAATTTAGAGTTTCCAATTGCATGTCTTTGGACTGTGGGAGGAAACCAAAGTACCTGGAGAAAACCCACACAAACACAGGGAGAACATGCAAACTCCACACAGAGAGAGAGGAAGGACCCTGGGCCAAGGTAGAATCGAACCCAGGCATTCCAGATGGTATTCGAACTGTGAGCCAGCAGTGGTAACCACCGCGCCACCCTGTTTTTTTTTTTGTTTGTTTGTTTGTTTTGTTGTTTTTCAGCCTAATGATGGTTCTAATATGCAACACGAAGATGCTGATTTACAGTCTGAAATGCTGAGTGTCCTTGTGCATGCAGTTATAAAGTATGGAAGGTTGTGTCTGTCACTAAAAAAAATATTTTTTTTAAATTGACATCGATCTGCCAAAATTTCATACTATCATCTCAAAATTCCTACTTAATAACTTGAAATTTCCTGTTATTTTCTCAATTTTGAGTTATTTTCGCAGATGTTTGAGTTAGTGAATCATATTTTTGAGATAAAGATAAATTTTGATTCATGGATGGCAAAAATGTTTGTTTTGTTTTTTGTTTTTTTTATTCCAGTGGTGAAAACAAGCTTCTATAATAATGTCCAAGCATCAGATGGTTTCGTTTACATTTTTCTTTTTCTTTTTTTTTTAATGCAATTTTTGTCTTTCAGAGTGGGACTAAAGCACTGAAAAGAGGAACTAAAGACTTATAAACATGTTTCCACCTGTTTCATTCATCAGAAAGACACTTGTACAGAAGTCTTTAGACTCAGAACTGACTGGCGAAGAGAAACAAACACATCAAAGGGACTTTCAAAAGTTTAATTAATGCTTCAAGTCAAGGAGTCAAAGCTTGCTGCTTTCACAGCTATAGCTTCCTCTGTAAGAGGAATAAACAGGATGAGACATGTGCCCACTGTAACGCACACGGGAAGGAAAAGTACACGCACATACCTGAATATGACTCAAATGAGCTGATGATTATTTCTAATGAGTTTCCCTCCAGGGGCTTCTTCACCTCATTAGGGTTTATAGAGAGCTTAAGAGTATTTGTCTTGACAGGGCTCCTCATGCGCTGCAGAACCCCCCACCCCACCCCCAAATACTGTACAACATGTATTTACATGCCAAAGTCAATTCAGGAGTACTGAGGGCACTTACTAAACAAATAGTCTGTCAGATCTGTCTGTACAGTATTTCACGAATTTGAAGGGAGACAATTGAGACTAAAAATGACTGAAGTCATTTTTGCTTGAACTCCTTTTTTAACAGTCAGTGGGAGTGTCTTTGGGGAAACTCCAAACTTTAAAGATAGTTCATCAAACACCTTTTTTTAAACTAAAAACTATTATGTAGCAGAACAAAATTAAAAAGTTATAATTACTCTATGTAGAAATGTTAGTCTCCTGGTCTTAGGTAAGTTAAATCTGTATTTGTGTACCCAACCATGTGTTGTCCAGAACTTAAAAAAAAAAACCGTCTGCCTGTGTGTACTATAAGCAAATTCCTCTGAATACAGATACTAAACACACACGCGCGCACACACACACACACACACACACACACACACACACTACAATCCAATACATTACAAATCTTACAAATTCCATATGAGTTAACATGTGTGTTAGAGATACTTTATCAACAACCATCGAGAGTATGTGTGTGAACTCAAAGTCACCTGACAACTGTACCAAAGTAGGCCTACCTAGGATTGAATTTACTCAGGTACTTTCTATTATTACTGTGAATGCTGCAAAGCATTCACAGTATTGTTGTTGTATTCTTTATTATTACTGTGAATGCTGCAAAGCATTCACAGTATTGTTGTTGTATTCTTTATTACTGTGAATGCTGCAAAGCATTCACAGTATTGTTGTTGTATTCTTTATTATTATTATTTATTATTCTTCCGTACGTTTTTTGACCGCTTCGATCTCAAAAACCGTTTAAGCTACAGAAACCGTTCTGGTATCAAAACGTGCGGCTTCTTCAGGAGATCGCTGCTATTACTTTTCAGGTTCAAATCTTCTGCCATTAATTTAATATTAATATTTTTCTAATTTTTTTGGCCCCATTCAAATGAATGGGGAAAGCTTAAAAACCTTTTAAAACCCTTTCAGACTTTAAAAGCTAAGAACTTCAGCATACCTTAAGCTAGAGACACCATTTAAACTTTAAAATAAAGCCATGACTCTCAGCTATTCAGCTATTACTTTTTGTATTAATATCTTTTATGGTTTTTAAACAGTTACAGTTTAAGCACAAGAAGGTTTTTTGCTCTTTTTAGCGTTTATAATGGTTGTGTATGTGGTCGTCTAGAGTGCGCATTCCAAAGGTTAGAGTGGGAGACTTGAAATTCTTCAGCTGAAAAATATCTCTCTAAACTGCCGCTGTGTCCACACTCTTCACTCTACAGCCATGATTTTATGATCAAAACGTAGAGCTGCTTCTCTACTTTCAAACAATGTGTCTCTTAGCCCTGAGAAATGTAAACTTTTTAAACTGTGAGGCTTCAAGCAGAGGGAGCACCCTCCAACTCCTCCATCCGCCTCTATAGTAATTTTCGGGAGGTGATTTTCTCAAAACCAGAAAAGACCCTTTTTTTAAACTGCTCCCATGACCACATTTTTCAACCCAAGAAAATAAAAATTACACTGGTGTTTAGAGCAGGTCCTTGTGACGCTCACAGTTTAAAAATTATTTTGATAGCAGTTACGGTTTTTGATTTATAAGCATTTGTTCGGGAGGTGCGCCAAGACAAATTCAACAGGGCTTTGCCACAAAGTGCCTGCAGTTAAACAGTTACACAGCTGTTTTGAGTTGGCAGAACTAAATGTGTAGCAGCATTCTGATTGGCTCATAATACTTTAAACTGATTGGTGGATTATTCCTCTGCATGCAAGCTGTTCAAAGTTGAGCTGTTTTTTGGTCTTTCATAACTTCAGCACCGTTTATGCTATAGAAACCATTCTGGTATCAAAATGCTCAGCTTCTTCTGCAGATTTATGTTATTGCTTTATGACATTACGTTTAACAGCCGTTCAGCACTTTTAACAGCCTTTTCAGGTTTAAACAGTCGTTCAGCACTTTTAACAGCCTTTACAGGTTTAAACAGTCGTTCAGCACTTTTAACAGCCTTCTCAGGTTTAAACAGTCGTTCAGCACTTTTAACAGCCTTTTCAGGTTTAAACAGTCGTTCAGCACTTTTAACAGCCTTTTCAGGTTTAAACAGTCGTTCAGCACTTTTAACAGCCTTGTCAGGTTTAAAACAGTCGTTCAGCACTTTTAACAGCCTTTTCAGGTTTAAACAGTCGTTCAGCACTTTTAACAGCCTTTTCAGGTTTAAACAGTCGTTCAGCATTTTTAACAGCCTTTTCAGGTTTAAACAGTCGTTCAGCACTTTTAACAGCCTTTTCAGGTTTAAACAGTCGTTCAGCACTTTTAACAGCCTTTTCAGGTTGAAACAGTCGTTCAGCACTTTTAACAGCCTTTTCAGGTTTAAACAGTCGTTCAGCACTTTTAACAGCCTTTTCAGGTTGAAACAGTCGTTCAGCACTTTTAACAGCCTTTTCAGGTTTAAACAGTCGTTCAGCACTTTTAACAGCCTTTTCAGGTTGAAACAGTCGTTCAGCACTTTTAACAGCCTTTTCAGGTTTAAAACAGTCGTTCAGCACTTTTAACAGCCTTTTCAGGTTTAAACAGTCGTTCAGCACTTTAACAGCCTTTTCAGGTTTAAAACAGTCGTTCAGCACTTTTAACAGCCTTTTCAGGTTTAAACAGTCGTTCAGCACTTTAACAGCCTTTTCAGGTTTAAAACAGTCGTTCAGCACTTTAAGAGCTGTACAGCAGTTTAACAGCTGTTCAGCGTTATTAACAGCTGTTCAGCATTATTAACAGCTGTTCAGCAGTTTTAATACCTGTTCAACATTTTTAACACCTGTTCAGCAGTTCAGCAATTCAGCAATTCAGCAGTTCAGCAATTCAGCAATTCAGCAATTCAGCAGTTCAGCAATTCAGCAGATCAGCAATTCAGCAGTTCAGCAATTCAGTAGTTCAGCAATTCAGCGGTTCAGCAATGCAGCAGTTCAGCAATTCAGGTATTCAGCAATTCAGCAGTTCAGGTATTCAGCAGTTCATTGAAGCTCATTCAGCAAATAAAGTTCCAGCTGTTTGAAGCCTTTCTTGGCATTTCAGCTCCAATCTTTCAGCATGCAGCATTCACAGTGCATTTTCTTCAGGAAATGCTTTTTCTAGTTATTTATTATTCTTCCGTACATTTTTTGACCGCTTCGATCTCAAAAACCGTTTAAGCTACAGAAACCGTTCTGGTATCAAAACGTGCGGCTTCTTCAGGAGATCGCTGCTATTACTTTTCAGGTTCAAATCTTCTGCCATTAATTTAATATTAATATTTTTCTAATTTTTTTGGCCCCATTCAAATGAATGGGGAAAGCTTAAAAACCTTTTAAAACCCTTTCAGCCTTTAAAAGCTAAGAACTTCAGCATACCTTAAGCTAGAGACACCATTTAAACTTTAAAATAAAGCCATGACTCTCAGCTATTCAGCTATTACTTTTTGTATTAATATCTTTTATGGTTTTTAAACAGTTACAGTTTAAGCACAAGAAGGTTTTTTGCTCTTTTTAGCGTTTATAATGGTTGTGTATGTGGTCGTCTAGAGTGCGCATTCCAAAGGTTAGAGTGGGAGACTTGAAATTCTTCAGCTGAAAAATATCTCTCTAAACTGCCGCTGTGTCCACACTCTTCACTCTACAGCCATGATTTTATGATCAAAACGTAGAGCTGCTTCTCTACTTTCAAACAATGTGTCTCTTAGCCCTGAGAAATGTAAACTTTTTAAACTGTGAGGCTTCAAGCAGAGGGAGCACCCTCCAACTCCTCCATCCGCCTCTATAGTAATTTTCGGGAGGTGATTTTCTCAAAACCAGAAAAGACCCTTTTTTTAAACTGCTCCCATGACCACATTTTTCAACCCAGGAAAATAAAAATTACACTGGTGTTTAGAGCAGGTCCTTGTGACGCTCACAGTTTAAAAATTATTTTGATAGGAGTTACGGTTTTTGATTTATAAGCATTTGTTCGGGAGGTGCGCCAAGACAAATTCAACAGGGCTTTGCCACAAAGTGCCTGCAGTTAAACAGTTACACAGCTGTTTTGAGTTGGCAGAACTAAATGTGTAGCAGCATTCTGATTGGCTCATAATACTTTAAACTGATTGGTGGATTATTCCTCTGCATGCAAGCTGTTCAAAGTTGAGCTGTTTTTTAGTCTTTCATAACTTCAGCACCGTTTATGCTATAGAAACCATTCTGGTATCAAAATGCTCAGCTTCTTCTGCAGATTTATGTTATTGCTTTATGACATTACGTTTAACAGCCGTTCAGCACTTTTAACAGCCTTTTCAGGTTTAAACAGTCGTTCAGCACTTTTAACAGCCTTCTCAGGTTTAAACAGTCGTTCAGCACTTTTAACAGCCTTTTCAGGTTTAAACAGTCGTTCAGCACTTTTAACAGCCTTCTCAGGTTTAAAACAGTCGTTCAGCACTTTTAACAGCCTTGTCAGGTTTAAAACAGCCGTTCAGCACTTTTAACAGCCTTTTCAGGTTTAAACAGTCGTTCAGCACTTTTAACAGCCTTCTCAGGTTTAAACAGTCGTTCAGCACTTTTAACAGCCTTTTCAGGTTTAAACAGTCGTTAAGCACTTTTAACAGCCTTTTCAGGTTTAAACAGTCGTTCAGCACTTTTAACAGCCTTGTCAGGTTTAAAACAGTCGTTCAGCACTTTTAACAGCCTTTTCAGGTTTAAACAGTCGTTCAGCACTTTTAACAGCCTTTTCAGGTTTAAACAGTCGTTCAGCACTTTTAACAGCCTTTTCAGGTTTAAACAGTCGTTCAGCACTTTTAACAGCCTTTTCAGGTTTAAACAGTCGTTCAGCACTTTTAACAGCCTTTTCAGGTTTAAAACAGTCGTTCAGCACTTTAACAGCTGTTCAGCAGTTTAACAGCTGTTCAGCGTTATTAACAGCTGTTCAGCATTATTAACAGCTGTTCAGCAGTTTTAACACCTGTTCAACATTTTTAACACCTGTTCAGCAGTTCAGCAATTCAGCAATTCAGCAGTTCAGCAATTCAGCAATTCAGCAAATCAGCAGTTCAGCAATTCAGCAGTTCAGCAATTCAGCAGTTCAGCAGTTCAGGTATTCAACAGTTCAGCAGTTCAGGTATTCAGAAGTTCAGCAATTCAGCAGTTCAGCAGTTCAGCAGTTCAGCAATTCAGCAGTTCAGCAGTTCAGGTATTCAACAGTTCAGCAGTTCAGGTATTCAGAAGTTCAGCAATTCAGCAGTTCAGCAATTCAGCGGTTCAGCAATGCAGCAGTTCAGCAATTCAGCAATTCAGCAGTTCAGCAATTCAGCAGTTCAGGTATTCAGCAGTTCAGCAATTCAGCAGTTCAGCAATTCAGCAGTTCAGCGGTTCAGGTATTCAACAGTTCAGCAGTTCAGGTATTCAGCAGTTCATTGAAGCTCATTCAGCAAATAAGGTTCCAGCTGTTTGAAGCCTTTCTTGGCATTTCAGCTCCAATCTTTCAGCATGCAGCATTCACAGTGCATTTTCTTCAGGAAATGCTTTTTCTAGTTACTGTGAATGCTGCAAAGCATTCACAGTATTGTTGTTGTATTCTTTATTATTATTATTTATTATTCTTCCGTACGTTTTTTGACCGCTTCGATCTCAAGAACCGTTTAAGCTACAGAAACCGTTCTGGTATCAAAACGTGCGGCTTCTTCAGGAGATCGCTGCTATTACTTTTCAGGTTCAAATCTTCTGCCATTAATTTAATATTAATATTTTTCTAATTTTTTTGGCCCCATTCAAATGAATGGGGAAAGCTTAAAAACCTTTTAAAACCCTTTCAGACTTTAAAAGCTAAGAACTTCAGCATACCTTAAGCTAGAGACACCATTTAAACTTTAAAATAAAGCCATGACTCTCGGCTATTCAGCTATTACTTTTTGTATTAATATCTTTTATGGTTTTTAAACAGTTACAGTTTAAGCACAAGAAGGTTTTTTGCTCTTTTTAGCGTTTATAATGGTTGTGTATGTGGTCGTCTAGAGTGCGCATTCCAAAGGTTAGAGTGGGAGACTTGAAATTCTTCAGCTGAAAAATATCTCTCTAAACTGCCGCTGTGTCCACACTCTTCACTCTACAGCCATGATTTTATGATCAAAACGTAGAGCTGCTTCTCTACTTTCAAACAATGTGTCTCTTAGCCCTGAGAAATGTAAACTTTTTAAACTGTGAGGCTTCAAGCAGAGGGAGCACCCTCCAACTCCTCCATCCGCCTCTATAGTAATTTTCGGGAGGTGATTTTCTCAAAACCAGAAAAGACCCTTTTTTTAAACTGCTCCCACGACCACATTTTTCAACCCAGGAAAATAAAAATTACACCGCTGTTTAGAGCAGGTCCTTGTGACGCTCACAGTTTAAAAATTATTTTGATAGGAGTTACGGTTTTTGATTTATAAGCATTTGTTCGGGAGGTGCGCCAAGACAAATTCAACAGGGCTTTGCCACAAAGTGCCTGCAGTTAAACAGTTACACAGCTGTTTTGAGTTGGCAGAACTAAATGTGTAGCAGCATTCTGATTGGCTCATAATACTTTAAACTGATTGGTGGATTATTCCTCTGCATGCAAGCTGTTCAAAGTTGAGCTGTTTTTTGGTCTTTCATAACTTCAGCACCGTTTATGCTACAGAAACCATTCTGGTATCAAAATGCTCAGCTTCTTCTGCAGATTTATGTTATTACTTTATGACATTACGTTTAAAAGCCGTTCAGCACTTTAACAGCCTTTTCAGGTTTAAAACAGTCGTTCAGCACTTTTAACAGCCTTTTCAGGTTTAAACAGTCGTTCAGCACTTTTAACAGCCTTTTCAGGTTTAAACAGTCGTTCAGCACTTTTAACAGCCTTTTCAGGTTTAAACAGTCGGTCAGCACTTTTAACAGCCTTTTCAGGTTTAAAACAGTCGTTCAGCACTTTTAACAGCCTTTTCAGGTTTAAACAGTTGTTCAGCACTTTTAACAGCCTTTTCAGGTCTAAAACAGTCGTTCAGCACTTTAACAGCCTTTTCAGGTTTAAAACAGTCGTTCAGCACTTTTAACAGCCTTTTCAGGTTTAAACAGTCGTTCAGCACTTTTAACAGCCTTTTCAGGTTTAAACAGTCGTTCAGCACTTTTAACAGCCTTTCAGGTTTAAACAGTCGGTCAGCACTTTTAACAGCCTTTTCAGGTTTAAAACAGTCGTTCAGCACTTTTAACAGCCTTTTCAGGTTTAAACAGTTGTTCAGCACTTTAACAGCCTTTTCAGGTCTAAAACAGTCGTTCAGCACTTTTAACAGCCTTTTCAGGTTTAAACAGTCGTTCAGCACTTTAACAGCCTTTTCAGGTTTAAAACAGTCGTTCAGCACTTTAAGAGCTGTTCAGCAGTTTAATAGCTGATCAGCATTATTAACAGCTGTTCAGCAGTTTTACACCTGTTCAACATTTTTAACACCTGTTCAGCAGTTCAGCAATTCAGCAGTTCAGCAATTCAGCAATTCAGCAGTTCAGCAATTCAGCAATTCAGCAGTTCAGCAATTCAGCAGATCAGCAATTCAGCAGTTCAGCAATTCAGCAGTTCAGCAATTCAGCGGTTCAGCAATGCAGCAGTTCAGCAATTCAGGTATTCAGCAATTCAGCAGTTCAGCAATTCAGCAGTTCAGCAATTCAGCAGTTCAGCAATTCAGCAATTCAGCAGTTCAGCAATTCAGCAATTCAGCAGTTCAGCAATTCAGCAGTTCAGCAATTCAGCAGTTCAGCAATTCAGCAGTTCAGCAATTCAGCGGTTCAGCAATTCAGCAGTTCAGCAATTCAGGTATTCAGCAATTCAGCAGTTCAGCAATTCAGCAGTTCAGCTATTCAGCAGTTCAGCAATTCAGCAGTTCAGCAATTCAGCAGTTCAGCAGTTCAGGTAATCAACAGTTCAGCAGTTCAGGTATTCAGAAGTTCAGCAATTCAGCAGTTCAGCGGTTCAGCAATGCAGCAGTTCAGCAATTCAGCAGTTCAGCAATTCAGCAGTTCAGGTATTCAGCAGTTCAGCAATTCAGCAGTTCAGCAATTCAGCAGTTCAGCAGTTCAGGTATTCAACAGTTCAGCAGTTCAGGTATTCAGCAGTTCATTGAAGCTCATTCAGCAAATAAGGTTCCAGCTGTTTGAAGCCTTTCTTGGCATTTCAGCTCCAATCTTTCAGCATGCAGCATTCACAGTGCATTTTCTTCAGGAAATGCTTTTTCTAGTTATTATTATTATTATATATTATTCTTCCGTACGTTTTTTGACCGCTTCGATCTCAAAAACCGTTTAAGCTACAGAAACCGTTCTGGTATCAAAACGTGCGGCTTCTTCAGGAGATCGCTGCTATTACTTTTCAGGTTCAAATCTTCTGCCATTAATTTAATATTAATATTTTTCTAATTTTTTTGGCCCCATTCAAATGAATGGGGAAAGCTTAAAAACCTTTTAAAACCCTTTCAGACTTTAAAAGCTAAGAACTTCAGCATACCTTAAGCTAGAGACACCATTTAAACTTTAAAATAAAGCCATGACTCTCAGCTATTCAGCTATTACTTTTTGTATTAATATCTTTTATGGTTTTTAAACAGTTACAGTTTAAGCACAAGAAGGTTTTTTGCTCTTTTTAGCGTTTATAATGGTTGTGTATGTGGTCGTCTAGAGTGCGCATTCCAAAGGTTAGAGTGGGAGACTTGAAATTCTTCAGCTGAAAAATATCTCTCTAAACTGCCGCTGTGTCCACACTCTTCACTCTACAGCCATGATTTTATGATCAAAACGTAGAGCTGCTTCTCTACTTTCAAACAATGTGTCTCTTAGCCCTGAGAAATGTAAACTTTTTAAACTGTGAGGCTTCAAGCAGAGGGAGCACCCTCCAACTCCTCCATCCGCCTCTATAGTAATTTTCGGGAGGTGATTTTCTCAAAACCAGAAAAGACGCTTTTTTTAAACTGCTCCCATGTCCACATTTTTCAACCCAGGAAAATAAAAATTACACTGGTGTTTAGAGCAGGTCCTTGTGACGCTCACAGTTTAAAAATTATTTTGATAGGAGTTACGGTTTTTGATTTATAAGCATTTGTTCGGGAGGTGCGCCAAGACAAATTCAACAGGGCTTTGCCACAAAGTGCCTGCAGTTAAACAGTTACACAGCTGTTTTGAGTTGGCAGAACTAAATGTGTAGCAGCATTCTGATTGGCTCATAATACTTTAAACTGATTGGTGGATTATTCCTCTGCATGCAAGCTGTTCAAAGTTGAGCTGTTTTTTGGTCTTTCATAACTTCAGCACCGTTTATGCTACAGAAACCATTCTGGTATCAAAATGCTCAGCTTCTTCTGCAGATTTATGTTATTACTTTATGACATTACGTTTAACAGTCGTTCAGCACTTTAACAGCCTTTTCAGGTTTAAAACAGCCGTTCAGCACTTTAACAGCCTTTTCAGGTTTAAACAGTCGTTCAGCACTTTTAACAGCCTTTTCAGGTTTAAACAGTCGTTCAGCACTTTTAACAGCCTTTTCAGGTTTAAACAGTCGTTCAGCACTTTTACAGCCTTTTCAGGTTTAAACAGTCGTTCAGCACTTTTAACAGCCTTTTCAGGTTTAAACAGTCGTTCAGCACTTTTAACAGCCTTTCACGTTTAAAACAGTCGTTCAGCACTTTTAACAGCCTTTTCAGGTTTAAACAGTCGTTCAGCACTTTAACAGCCTTTTCAGGTTTAAAACAGCTGTTCAGCACTTTAACAGCTGTTCAGCGTTATTAACAGCTGTTCGGCATTATTAACAGCTGTTCAGCAGTTTTAACACCTGTTCAACATTTTTAACACCTGTTCAGCAGTTCAGCAATTCAGCAGTTCAGCAATTCAGCAATTCAGCAGTTCAGCAATTGAGCAATTCAGCAGTTCAGGTATTCAGCAGTTCAGCAATTCAGCAGTTCAACAATTTAGCGGTTCAGCAATGCAGCAGTTCAACAATTCAGGTATTCAGCAATTCAGCAGTTCAGCAATTCAGCAGTTCAGGTATTCAGCAGTTCAGCAATTCAGCAGTTCAGCAGTTCAGGTATTCAACAGTTCAGCAGTTCAGGTATACAGAAGTTCAGCAATTCAGCAGTTCAGCAATTCAGCGGTTCAGCAATGCAGCAGTTCAGCAATTCAGGTATTCAGCAATTCAGCAGTTCAGCAATTCAGCAGTTCAGCAGTTCAGGAGTTCAGCAATTCAGCAGTTCAGCAGTTCAGGTATTCAAGAGTTCAGCAGTTCAGGTATTCAGAAGTTCAGCAATTCAGCAGTTCAGCAATTCAGCGGTTCAGCAATGCAGCAGTTCAGCAATTCAGGTATTCATCAATTCAGCAGTTCAGCAATTCAGCAGTTCAGCAATTCAGCAGTTCAGCAATTCAGCAGTTCAGCAGTTCAGGTAATCAACAGTTCAGCAGTTCAGGTATTCAGCAGTTCATTGAAGCTCTTTCAGCAAATAAAGTTCCAGCTGTTTGAAGCCTTTCTTGGCATTTCAGCTCCAATCTTTCAGCATGCAGCATTCACAGTGCATTTTCTTCAGGAAATGCTTTTTCTAGTTTGCTTTTCATTTTGTCTCACAAATGCACAGAATTCACAGTCTTAATGCGTCCCATCCATCCATCCATCCATCCATCCATCCATCCATCCATCCATCCATCCATCCATTTTCTTGTCCAGTTCATGGTTGAGGTGTGCCTTATCCCAGTTGTCATAGGGCAAGAGGCGGGGTACACCCTGGAATGGTTGTCAGTCTCTCGCAGGGCTAACACAGAGATAGATACCCATTCATGCTCACATTCACACCTACGAAACATCAACTATAACGGCTGCAGCCAGCTGGTGTGTTGCTACAACTGTTGGGACCAGCTCCAGATGTGACCCAGAGTCAGTCCACTGTTTACTTCAGCTGTCCTTTGTCCATCTTTATTTACTGTGGAGGAGGCTGTAAAACTTTGTGACAGGAGTCATACGAGCCAATGAGTCAGAGAAGGTCACTTCTGGCCAATGACAGTGATACTGAGGTGAGCTGTTGAGGATATCCTGAACTTTTCTGTTGATAAGACTGCTGTTTTAGCCACTGTTAGCTACTGTTAGCTGCCCTTTTAGCTGGCATTAGTGAAACTGTCTCTAAAGTGGATGTACAGTAACTTTGCTGGACTCTGACAGTGAATAAACTCTCATTCAGTGTGAGAATGTGATCAAACTCTTTTTTAAGAGAGAAAGTGTTATTTTTTTTTTAAGGACACTTGAGTCTAACATTAGCTGTTATTTTGTTAAGATGCTGATTGCTTTTTTGGTAAAGGAAACCCCCTGTTCAATGATAAAACATGTAGGTATGATTCTTCATATCTTGAGTCTGAAGGAGCAGGCACAAATTTAAATGTCCCTCCACAGCAGGCGAACACCTAAGACCTCTCTTCTGCTTTTGGCATAAAAAAAAAAAAAAAATACTGACTGCTCCTTTAAACATCTGAGCCTTCCATGATGACTAAAATAGAGGTGGGGAAACAGGTTTCAGACATTTGGGTGATATATTATTTCCTCCTTCACCCTTAACCTCTAACCTCTGACTACTTCCTCTCTGACTGTGTGGTGACACTTGAATGTATCCTTGAGTTGTGAGGAAGAGGTTGTACAAACAATTTGTTTCCTTTTTATGCCATTAAAGAGAGAGCACTAATGTGAAAAAGGTCGAAGTCACAGTCCAGGTAACTTTATGTGTCTGTCTGAGGGAGCAAACAGTAGGTCATAGGCAACAAAGTTGAGGCTACGGAAATAAAGGCATAAAAATCCACAACAAGGGCTGCACTTGTTCAGGGATTACACACACACACACACACGTGTGTGCACACATCTGTGATATTTGAGCCTTTACTTCCTATATTTCTGTATACAGTAAGTGCCAATGCCAAGGGCTGCTGTCACTGAGAAGGTAATTAGAAGCTGCTGCAGGAAGCTGCAGAAAGAGCCCTCCTAATTGGATGTCATACACGACTGGACTGCTTACACATCTGAGTCTTTCATGAATGTGTGGAGCATTAACTTAGGGGCATGTCATCTGGATGGGACCTCTGTGTGTGGTGTAATTCACCAATCTTTTAACCAGCTGTATGAAAGTGCATTTTGATCGTGAGGCCGAGGATGTTTTGTTCAGGATCATAAAAGCAAAAATGTCAGATGGAAAGCTTAAGAGTCTTGGAGGTCTTTAAGAAGTAGAATTCACAATTAAACAGGTTACACATGTAAGGAGTTTAGATGCCCTCCCAGTGCCTGTGTGGGTTCTCTTTGGGTAGTCTTGATTCCTCCCACAGTCCACAGACATGCTTGTTAGGTTAATTACTGCTTCTAAACTGGCTGTAGGTGTGAATGTGAGTTTGAATGGTTGTCTGTGTGTTAGCTATGCAAGAGACTGGTGACCTCTCCAATGATGTACCCTGTGTGTGCTATACAGTGACTTATTATGCTCATTTTCAACTCCATATTCTTATTTTTGGACTCTTCTGGAGTAACTTTGCGTGACCCACACTTCACAGTAATCCTCATTTATATCATATGGGCCTTAGTGCAGCCCCTCAGTTAATCTTCTGTTTCAGACAAGGGGTTTAATCTTTGAGACGTTTGCTGTTTAGATTTCTCATCAAATCTTCCATGGCAACAAAAAACACAAATAGCAAAAACAAAAATATTTATTTGTGGTGCTTACATTGGTGGTTGGCTCATGACCAGAGGTAGAAGAAACAATTCACTCCAGTAAAAAAGTACAGAGAACTGAGCAACAGTATTGTAGTTTAAGCACATGATAATTCTATGATTGTGTGAGCAGCACTTAACAATTAGAGTGTCTACTTTATGATTAAGACATACCATTCAAAGAGGACTGATAACTTTATGTTGAATTTTTTAAATAAAATGACAATAACAGGAATGTATATTTACTTCTAAAAAGGTATAAAACTGATATACACAAGGATTTTAAAAATCTAGTTAACACAGTAACACAAAAATCTTACTTTTCACATCTGCCGTTACATTTATAGGAAAATCTTCAGTTCTGATTAGTTGAGCCAAACTCCTTATAAATAAGCTCACCTGAGTAAAACGTGTAGCCTAATATTGATACGCATGCGCACAGAGAGAATATCTGATTTTGCCGATTAAAAATAAGAGACTCAAAATAAATCCTGCGTGAAGTCCACCACGTCTCCTCCCGTAAGCTGGAGCTAGCAGTCCTCCTCGCTTTGCATCATGGACAAGAAGAACGAGCACACGCTCGCCCACGAGCTGCTGCAGAACTCTTCGGCCGTTTTACTGTGGTCCGCGCGTCTCCTCGTGCAGGCTGTGGTTGCCGAGGGGGTAGGGCGGGGTGATGGTGTTGATGGCGGCGCAGGGGGAGTCTCCGGGTCTCCGGCCTGAGCGGAGGCAACGGAGCTCGAGATGTCCAGCTTGAAGTGCGCACTTCGGGGTGCGAGCTTACACATGCCGGTCCTCACCAGCGCGCGCTCGTCCTTGCACATTTTACCTTGCAGCCGTTTGAGCGCGCGGGCCACCTGTTTCCAGAAGTTTTTGGGGTCGGACCGGTAGCCCGGGCATTCCCGAGGTTTGGCGTTGTACTTACAGCTCAGGTCGGTGATTCCGCCTTTGATGCGAGCCTCCGGGTTCTCACATTTGACCAGCAGCTGGACCGCGTCACTGACGTCTTTGGCAACCCACGTGCACTGCATCTTTTCCTTGGTGGTGAACTTTCCCCGGCCGCCCGCTACACCCTTGTTCCCACTCCTATGCGCTCTGCCACCGGCTGGAACCACGGCTTTGTCCGATTTGCGCGCACCACAGGAGAGAGAGACCAGCTGCCCGAGTAAAACCAGCAGCAACCAAGGAGCCGAAACCTTCAGCAACAACATTTTGTTTTCAACAGAATCACTCTTTATCTGAAAGGGGATATGTATAAATGGTGACACAATTAGACGCATAAAAACTGCAACTAAAATGTCTGAATAGTCTGTTGAAGATACGAGAAAGTACTGTTTCTAAGTTACCGAAAATGACAAGGGTTGCTGTGCGTAAAACTTCTTCTTATGCCGCTTACCAGTGTGGCACATGGCTTTCATACCATACTACAGCACGCCCACCGTTGCCGCCCAACACACACACACACACACACACACACACACACACACAGCTCTATACAAATTCCATCCATCCTTTCTCTTCCGCTTATCCTTTTTCAATGAGAAAAAAATTGGCAGCAGTGGCTGGTCAGATTATGTTAAGTTGTGACATGTCCAAAAACGACTTTCTGCCTTTTACTCTGAGTGGAACTGAAGATCAAAGCGTGATTTACACTCTTACTATCATGGGATGATATATCAGCATGTCTGTACAGGTTCTTGGTTTATCCTAAAGAACTTTCTTGAGCCTGATTACTATTACAGCTCCCACACAGTCACATGCACAGGCTCACCAGCACATCTTGAAGGTTTGCCTCCAACTTTCCCACCAACCCTTTTCTGCCATCAACAGAAATTTCCCCAGATTTTTTCTTTTCAAACATTCTTGATCGTTCTTGATTTTAAAAAAAGAGGACAGAAAAAATACGAAGCGAGTACATTTTTCTAAAAAAAAAAAATGCTGTAAAAAAAATCACATCAAACAAAGAAATTAGGTGAAATTTTCAATAATTAAGTGGAAAATACATTTAGCTTTTTCTTTGTATTCTTTGTAACATACATTTTCTTTTCTCTATTAAAATCAAAGTGCAGTGACAAACTATACAGCTGGTGATCATACTGCATCATTTCCCTAATAAGGAGCCAAAATATTCTCTCCTGGAGTTGGTGGAGAGCAAACACAGAACTAACGAAGGGTTATTGAGAGACCAGAGACACAAAGTTGATCTGTCAATTTTTAAATAAGCAACAGTCTGGTAAGAAGCTCTCCACTGATCCTACATATGTGCTTAATACAGATAAATGTTTTATGGTCTTTTTTTTTTTTTTTTTTAACTGAATATATTTTGATTTCCCATCAGTCAAACGATTGGGTGCAACAACATTAAGGAGCCTCAACAATGGAGGTGTGGAACATGGTCCATTCAGACTCAATGTCCTCAGCCTCCCTCAGAATGCTGTCGAGGTTCTGCCGGAGGTGGGAGTTGAAGATCTCGTGGACTGGGGCCTCTGCCGGGTGTTCAGTATCCTCCCAGCTCAGCTTCTCTCTTCACCCGAGTGTCCAGAACATAAGGCTGCAGATCTGATGATACGATTACAAAATCAATCGTCGACTTGCGACCGAGGGTGTCCTGGTACCACGTGCACTTATGGACATTTTTATGTTCGAACATAGTGTTCGTTATGGACAAACTGGGGTTTGCACAGAACTCCAATAACAAAACACCATTCAGGTTCAGATCGGGCAGGCCATTCCTCCCAGTCACGTCCCCTCCAGGTCTCACTGTTATTGCCCACATGAGCATTGAAGTCTCGCAACAGGGATGATGGAGTTACTGGATGGAGTACCCTTGAGCACCCCACCAAGTGACTCCAAGAAGGGTGGGTACTCTGAACTGTCATTTTGCACATAAGCGCAAACAACAGTCAGGACCCATTCCCCTGCCCAAGGGCGCAGGGAAGCAACCCCCATGTCATCTCTTTGGGCTGTGCCCAGCTGGGCCCCAAGGGCTAATGCCTGGCAACCAGACGCTCTCCCTCGAGCTCCCTCCCCAGGCCTATCTCCAGTGTGGGGCTCCGGTAACCCTGTCTCGGGCAGGGTAAACAGTTCCCATGGTGACTCTTCCATAGGGGTCTTCTGAACATATCATTTGTTCCCTTTTTTTTTTGTTGAATCTATGGTAACATGCCAAAGATAACACTGTTTTAAAGGCATTAAAATAGTACTTTTATACAAACAATGTAATTTCCAAAGAGCTGTTAACTGAAAACATTGCATATCTCAGCATGGTGTACAGTGTGTCCTTAAAAAATTTGAAGAAGCTGAACAAGTGGGGGCCAGGCCTAAAAAAAACCAGCAGATGAACAGTATTTGAAAGTCATGTACTTAAGAAACAGGAAAAAAAGAATCTAGCAAAGACCTGAAACAGGCAGCCAAAATCCAAGAAAAGAGCCGTGCAATATCCTTTAAGAAGCTGCACCTGTTTCCCATTTTCCTAGCAAATTATAAATAAATCAGGGGCTGCACGATACTGGAAATCATTATATTTTAAGGTGAGGAATTGGTTTACGGTTACAGTATGCTTTTGGAAAATGAATGCAAAGTCTGAAGTCCTTTGAAGTGATGGAAAAATGACTTTGTGTTTTTTTTTTGTCTCCATGTTTGTGTTGGATACATTTCAGTACAGTCCATAAACTGTTATAATGACATTTCTGCATGTGTAGATTTTTTTTGTGGTTGCTCTTCCTCTCACCTTCATAGCGCTGCTTTCATTGGGGCCTCACTCCATTTGCTCTCAGCTCAGCAGCATCATCTTGTGTTCACTAGCGGTTGAGCAGCCTAAAAGCATCACAAGCACATTTACTCAACTTCTCTATTTATTGTAGCTTTTACTCCTCATTTGTTAAAGAGAAAGATTATACAAAAAAGTAAAATTCAGCACCTGACTAAAGATAAAAGTGTATTAATGTAAAATATTTTTGTCTTGTGACCCTGTTACAGAAGGGTTTCACCTCTCAGCATTTCCTGGCTGGGACTGAATTGTTTCCTATTCCTCCAGAGTGATTTGTGATGTATTTATATTGCAGAAAGTTAAATTGAGTCATTATTTTACAAAAAACTGCAAAGATTAAAGAAATTAGTTTTTTCTTCTTTTTCAGATTTATCTCGTGACTTGTACCTACCCATAAAGTGTGCCTCCACCTCACAAAGCTACAATAGGAAAACATTGCTAGTGCTCCAGGATTAACAGTTTCTTTTTTTTTTAGTTTTGTATTTGTTTTTAATTTCCTCTTTAAATCTGCATGTATTCAAATGCTGTATTTATATAAAAATAGGCCTAAAGGTGCATATATTATACCTACATCATAATACATAAACATACTCTGTTGCTTTCAAATAACATTTTCCTATACTTTGAAAGCATGATATATATGAAACACAATGCCACAATCTTCCCAGGAGTGGATGTCCCAACAGATTCACTCTTAAGCGCAGACTGTGTAATGCTTAGAGAAACTTCAAAAAACCCAATAGCTACATCTCAAACTCTGCAGGCCTCAGTTAGCATGTTAGATGGTAATGTTGAATGCAGCCTGTGCAAAGCAGAGATTTCCTTCCACAGCAGCATCACTGCAATGCGTGAGCGTTTAAAACGCAGGCATCCTGGAGCTGTGACGTCAGCTCTGGATGGGTACATTTTAGAGAGTTAGTGCGTCGTTGATACCCTGTTAATGTTTGTACAGTAATGTTTCTGTTAGATTACCTGTTGGAAACAAGGTCTCATGGATGATGTTTGTGGCACTATTTCAGTTATGTTAGCTAATGAGTGAAGAATAGGAGCAGCTACGTTATCTCCTCTATTGTTTTTCTCACATTAATATTAGCGTTCATTCTGAATAGTAAACCTCTTCGTGAACTGAATCGCCTGTAAACTTTTCAGGTGTTTTGGACAAAAAAATGTTATTGATTTAATTTGAAGCCTTATTTGAACTTTTAGACAGAGGCCATTTTTATTTACTTATGTGCACATTATAGTTTCATTTAAAAATAAAAATTGCATTCACTTTAATATGCATTATTTATTTAATATTTATTGTGATGGTCACATTAATGTTAAAAATACATTTGATTAGTTTCAAACTCGTATTTTTATGGGTCATTATTTTAATTGTGAGCAGAGACAACAAGGTGATAGCCACAGGTGGGCAGGCTTGAACAGGTGAGGTAAGATCGAAATAATCGGCTAATCAAAAAATAATTGACAGATTAGTTGACGACCAAAATAATCTTTAGTTACAGCTCTAGTAGCAATACTACAGTATATACATTCTGTAAAAATAAACCTTTACTGAAATAAAAGTATAAATGTTCTGCATTAAAATATGCTTCAAACTCTATATAGTTGTTGAATCATTAAGGTGTACAACCAGCTGGAGCTAATTCACTGTAGCTAAATCGGACTATAATTGTACAAAAGTAAAACATTACAAAAGGTTCCTCCCATCCAGCAAATGGACTGTTGATAGTTTGTATAAATAGCCATCATATGTAAATATCTGTAGCAATAATCTAGGGCTGCTTAAGAGTCTTTAATGACCCACTTTTAACTCCTGATGCTGGCAGTTCAGCTGTCCTCATGCTTTTGGACCTGACTGCAGCTTCTGAGACTGTAGATCGTAGCATTCTTCCGTCACAGCTTGAATCATGTGTGGGTTTTAAAGGGACAGCAATTAAATGGTTCCGGTCATATTCGTCAGATTGGAGTTTCTCTGTCTATTTAGGACAGTATTCATCATCTACGTCTCTGCTCAGTTGAGGGATACCTCAGGGTTCTTTATTTGGTCCCATTCTCTTTGCTTTATATGCTTCCCTTGGGTTTCATTTTTAAAAATCTCGCTTCAACTGTTGTAACTCTTTATTTGCTGGTTGTGATCAGTTGTTACTTCATCGCTTGCAAGCTATTCAAAATGCAGTAGCTGATCTTTTGACAGCAAAGAAACAGCGTGATCACATTACACCCATATTGGCCACCTTACATTGGCTTCCATTCCATTTCAGGATCCAGTTTAAAATTTTATTACTTGTTGTTAAGAGTCTCTATGGTTTGGTGCCTTGTTATTTAACTGAACTTTTCAAACCCTGTATTCCAACCAGAGCACTGAGGTCTACGAACCAACTGCTCTTGAGTATGCCTAGATCCAGGCTTAAAAGCAGAGGCAATAGAGCCTTTTCAGTGGTGGCACCTAATCTTTGTAATAACCTGCCCTTTCACGTAAGAGCAGCCCAGACTCTCAATCATTTTAAATCACTTCAAAAAACGTATTTATATTTGTTTGCTTTCAGATCTAGTTGAGCTGAGTACCCTGGTTTTATTATGCCAGCACAGCTTTTATTTTCTTTGTTCTACTTGATTTTTAATATATATTTATTGTTGATTTAGTGACTGATGTGTAGTATATGTTTTGTATAACCAGTACACCACTTTGATCAACTGAGGTTGTTTAAATGTGCGATAGAAACAAACTTTGACTTGACATGACAAAAGAAAACCCAACAGCTACATCTCAAACTCTACAGGCCTCAGTTAGCATGTTAGATGTTAATGTTCATGACAGCACAATTACAAAAAGACCCAACAAGGGTTTGGAAGGGTTGGAGGAGAAACAACTTCTGCAACAATGTCCTTTGGACAGAGGAGAGCAAAATACATATATTTGGCCATAATGCACAGCATCACATTTGGTGAAACCAAACACAGCACATCAGCACAGACACCTCATACCAACTGTGAGCGCAGTGGTGGAGGGGAGATGACCTGGGCTTATTTTGCAGTCACAGGACCTGGGCACCTTGCAGTCAGTAAAGCAGTGTTGGCTGCATATTATTTGATCTATAATTGTATTAAAAATACTGCAAAAGGCATCAACAACACAAATGCAGTGGAAACCATTCACAGAGTAAGAAAACATATTTTTTTTAACCAGCCTGTAAACATATTTATTTCTGCTGTTAAGGTGCTGTAATTTGACATTTGAAATGCTTTTATTAAAAAAAAGAACAGAAAAGAAAAGAGATCTGCACAGTTCAGATTTTTTTTTTTTTTTTGGATAAAGCCAATTTAAATTTTTTTAAATTAATTATTTGCATTATTATTTATTATTATTTCAAATGCACTTGATTAACTGATCATCAGTGAGTGCAAGCACCTCTATAAAAGTTTTTGGCAGTTTTCTGCTCTGGATCATTCAGCTGTGTGTATATTCTCTATTAGATTATAGAAAATTTGTTTTTCTGGCTGCATCTTTGAGGTAAATAGAAATATTATGTTGTTGCATCATTTTGCACACAATTCCCTGAATTAACCTGGTAGATTTGCTATTTGGTAACCAGTTTTCCCCATAAGAACTCAGTAAACCTCTAAGGGTTTGAACAGTGGCAGGCTGACCTTACACCAAGTGGGAAAAGAAGCTTGTTTAGGAGTGATGGAGCATTTGAAGCCTGTGAAATGCTCTGAGAGCTTTCAGACCTTTCGTTTGATGATCTTTCTACTGATGTTTATATTAGTCACTGTATCTTTTTTATTTTGTGTTGTTTTAACTATACTTTTGTTCTCTAATTTTTTTCTAAACACTACTAAGCTTCTGTTTTATATTCTATCAGTACTGTGTCTGTGGTTGTTTCATAACCAAGACGTCCATTTCCACTCGTCCTCGGCCTGCACACAGACCCCCATCTGTTCCTGCACGCAGCAGCTCTTAAGACTCAATTCATCAGCCCATACAAAGAGGTGTTTAGCTCTGCTCAGACACCTCCTGTGCCATGTGGGTTCATTTTGACTTTGTCTGCACTGTAACAGCTCCCCCAGGTGGACAGCAGGAGTGGGTGTTACAGCTTGTGGTGAAAAGAAACAAAGAGTCCTTTAAATAAATGAGCTTGAAAGCTTGCTACTTGTTTCGCCTCAGCAGAAGAAAAAAGAGTGACACAGAAAAGAGGAGGCCACCACTCACACTTTATTCTTTCTATCTTCACATTTTATGTCTTGGAATAAAAGCTTGAGGGAATTCTACATCGTATACAAACAAAAACACATGCCTGCCCTATTTTCCTTTTGTCTTGCTGTGTGTTTGACAGATTAAAAAAAAAGAAAAAAAAGAAAAAGACTTGGACATGAAACCAGTATCCGCTAATTGTACACAGGTGTAGGTTGAGGGTTCTGCACTCAGTTCGTAGAGTGCAGTAATGTGAGGGGTCAGAACTCAAAACGCGACGGAATGACTCCAGTAGCTTCCACACAGATCCTGCAAAGATCAGCAGGTGGGTCAGTCGCTGGTAATTCCCAACTGAAACAACAAAACAGGCACTCATGAACACATTGTACTAGCCTTTTCAAGCTTAACTTATAAGAAAAAGTCAAACTGTCACATAATTTTATGTTGTAATTTTATCAGCATATTCCTTGCTAAGCTCTCTCCCTCCCCACTTTTCTCTTCTTCTTTTCTCACCCACCTGCGGCTGCTCTGTCGTCTCAGTTTTGGAACCAGTTGATGACGTAGGAGCAGAAGCCCTGGAGGCTCTTCCAGCAGTATTCAGAGGCGAGGCGGGAAGCTGTGGACTCGGGCAGCTCTGTGGGGAGAGCAGTGGTCTTTTCAGGCTTAGGAGTAGTTTTCCTGTTCTGCCGCCCCTTGCCTGGCTGAGGCTTAATGGGTTTCACAGGTTTAGGAGAAGGAACAGGCTTGTTCTGGGCTGGCACAACTGGTTTACGTGGCTCCTGAGCAGGCTTGGAGGGCTTAGAGATAGCGGTCTTGGGCCAAGAGGCCAGCAAGGTCATCTGAGCCTCATCTGGGTATTTTTTGCACATGTGCGGGCGGTAGATCTTAGTTCCCTGACATGCATGGCTCAGTTTCCTCAACTCCCACATCATCTGCGTGAAGTAGTGGCGAGGCTTGTGGTTGTAGGTCTGGCACAAGGTGGGTTTGCCCTGGAAGTCACAGTAGTAAGAGCGTCCTGGGGTTGGTCCCTTGCAGGAGACACGAAGGCGGGTATAGTTCCCGGCTGCAGACACCACCATGGTACAGGAGTCTTTGGTCTTGGTGCTGAATTGGATGGGTTCACCCCAGATGTTGCGCTGCTGCTGCTGCTGTTGCTTGTCAGTGTTGTTGCTGTTGTTGGTTTGCGCATTTGAAACACAAACAGTTGCTGCCAAGACCAGCAGCAACATTCTCAACCCAGCTCTCATGGTAGGGTTCAGCGTAGAGTGACGGATGGGCGAGGATTCAGGGATAATGTGTCCGCACAGAAGGTTAAAGTGTGGAAGTGCAGAAAGCATGTGAGTGTGAATATATAAAGCTGAAGCTCACAAAGAAGGTATTATTCACGTAAACTGTTTTAACCCCTCCCTCACGCTAGAGACACGTCCGCACACACACACACAACGTCCACAAGGTGCGTGTGGCATGTATGAAAGGAAGGGAGAACATAAACTGAGGGATGAAGACAGGAAAGGGGGGGTGGCTTGTAGGAGCCCAGGGAGAATTAAAGGTCTGAAGGACACGTATGAGGCCAAATGGTTGCAAAACATTATGCAGTGTCACATAAAAGGTTCATTGACCATTGATTAGGAGGAGTGCAGTGAGTCCAGATCAGCACTGCAACCTCAGATTCTTTGAAGACTTGAACAGTTGACCCAGTGAAAAGAAAAACTCAAGCTATTCTTTAGATGTTTCGTGACTTTTGTTGTCAAGTTATCTTGAAAGCTGCAAACTAATGAACTTCTGGTAGCTCTCGCAAACCTATACATGACACATCTTGTCATACAGCAGTGTTTTGGTCACAGCTTTGGAAATCTTTGTGAATCAGATCTTTTTATCTCGATAGTTTGAGAGGGTCTGACTGCAGACCTCACTACTTGGGGAGCCCCTAGAGTCTTTGAGCAAACATGGAGAAACAGGATCTCTAGACATGAAGTCTCCAGTTGGACTTTCTTGAAACTTTTAGCCTTCAGGCCAAAAGTGAATGCTGTTAAACACCCTTCTGAAAGTGACTGGATGTGACTTTCTGCTGGGATAAGCTGAAGACCACTTGCGGGAGGTGGTAGAGCAGGTCGTCTGCTAACTGGAACAGCAGTGGTTTGATCCTCAGCTCCTCCAGTTTGCATATTAAAGTGTCCTCAGGCAAGATAGTGTTTTTTCTGTTTTTCAGGTAGTCTGTGATTCACTGAGTGCTCAGAGCAGAAAAGCGCTATACAGGTGGCACCCCACATGCACACAGTGACTCTGCTGGCAGCTATCGCATATGCATGAGTTAATGTTGTGAGCTGCTTGGATTGAGTGTGGACACATGGCGTAGGTCAGCTGCCTGGCAGTTTAACTCTAAATAGCACCCCACCCCACCCCCACCCACTACATAAACACTCCCATTCCTTGGGCACCACCAGGCTGGAGGTCCTGAGTTCAAAGTCAGACCAGACTGAAGATTTCCACATGAGCCAGTGGGTTTGGACACCGATTTGAAGTGTGTATACAGCCTGCTGCAGTGCATAAATGCATGCATGGCCTCAGTACATTCAGGAGTTTTACGTTTACAGCGGTCAGTCTGGTGAAATAGAGAAATTCTGACTGCAAGGGATACTGAGGAGGTGTGTGTTTGTGTGTACAGAGTCTGGACCACATGTTTTCCTAAACTAAGTTTGGTCTTCTATTTCATAGGGTCCAACAGCATCACACCACCTCAACCACCACCTCCATCACTTCCTGCAAACCTACCTCCAGCTGCTGTGTGTGACCACCAGTGATGGTATAGTTACCTTGAAAAAGTCGTCCGACTACTGATTACTCCTTTAAAAAGTAACTTAGTTACTTTACTGATTACTTAATTTTAGAAGTAACTAAGTTAGATTACTAGTTACTTTATTACTTTCAACAGCTGCCGGTCTTGTGCCAAAAGTGATCGTCTGTCATAAAGTGATTCAGATGTTTCTGTGTGCTTTTATGTGTAATGTCTTTGCTTATATTGCTAAACTGAGTGCAGTCAACATGATTTATGAGTGGCTTGGCCACTTCAAATATCTTTATATAACTGTGATGTTATATTTGTTATGATTTCTGCAGCCTCTGAGCCAGATTTCTGTTTAAAAAGAGATTTTTAATATGATATGCAAAAAAAGTGCTGAAATGTGCCTTTATCGAAGTTTCACAAATCAGATCAAGGTTTCACAAATCACAAACTTGGTTTTAAATACTCTGCTATTAGTGCAGAATAATCTAGTCTAGGTTTGAAGTGTGTAGGTGTTGTAGTTTTGGAGCTGGGGCAGTTCTAGTGTGAACCAGATGCAAAAAAAGTGCTGAAATGTGCCTTTATTGAAGTTTCACAAATCAGATCAAGGTTTCACAAATCACAAATTGTGTTTAAAGTATTCTGCTATTAGTGCAGAATAATCTAGTCCAGGTTTGAAGTGTGTAGGTGTTGTAGATTTTTAACTAGAGCAGATTAAAGATGCTGAAGGTAGCGAAAAATTAAGTGGAATGGCCCTTTAGCCATTTCCCGAATCGGAAGCTGCAATCGGAAACCAACTTCAGCTTCGTGTGAAGTGTCATATAATATAGGAAAGTCAAACACAGCTAAAACGATGCTTTCCTTCGTGCTGAAAGTGGTTGCAGACTGCATACTCTTCGCTCATTGGTCAGTCAATGAAACTCTTGCTGATGGGTTTAGTGCCACGCGACAGCGACAAAAGTAGAACATTTTCCAACTTTGTTGTGTGGCGTCGCCTGGTCGCGTGTGCACGTCTACGTGTACGAGCTCGAAATTTCACATGCACGAATGTCGCCGGTCGCTTAGCTGGAGGAGGTCAAGCGATTGTCGCCTCATCGCACAAGCTCCATAGGAAATGAATGGAGAGCGAGCGACGTCGCTCCCCGTGTGTCAAGCCCCTAACGCATTACTATGTATCGCGTTACTGACATCACTGGTGACCACTGTATTCACCCACGTCTGTGTGTGCGACATGGACGTCATCCGGGTTTCAGGACAGTATCAAACTCTTTTTCATTCAGTTTTGCACACAATAACACTTCCTGTGTGTGCATTTCCTGCTAGAATATGTAATTTATTAACAATGTTTATGGAAGAAAAATAAAGATGCTGGGTTTGAGTTATTTACAGAATTGCACCCTCTTCACAAGCCCAGTTGTGTTTCGTTGTGTTTTTCAGACCCTAATATGGCAAAGGCTTCTGGAGGTTTTCTCAAACCTTTGACAACACAAGCAACTAGGCCCTCACTAACACCCCGGTGAGCCGCGATATTTTGTGTCATCCTTAAATCCTGTTAAGGCCCTGATTACCAAACTTTTGAAGCTGAATTTAAAAAAACAACAAACAAGTCACACCCCACAGACAATTTTTTATTACCAATAATCAACAATAAAAACAGGATTGAGTTAAATTTAGTTATATAAAGGCTGATGCAATAGCATAAGCAAACCCCTGTTTATTCATTTAATTTAGCTTCACTCCATATTTTATCCCGTGACTGCCTGTACCAAACAGAGCTGCTGCTGCTTTGGTGCTTAAAGGAATAATTCAACACTTTGTAAAAAGGCCTGTTTTCACTTTCTTCTTGAGTTAGCCGAGAATATCAATAACTCTGCTCTGTGTGGTTAGCTGAAATGTGCACAAAAAGTGTGAAAATGGCTCAAGGGAACAAAACATGTCTTGCTGTCACCCTCTCAGTGTTTTTAAAACCCGAAGTAATAACAGAGGGGCGGGTCTGACTGTGAAAGTGCACTTCATGAGTATATCCTGGATAATCCTTCATTCTGAAACATAATGACCACAATTTACAAAACACTTAATTTTTTAATCATTATGACTCCAAATGAGTGACGGAGCCCATAAACTCAGCAGGAACATGTTTACAGAGGTCACGTCAGAAAGCACCACAAGTCTTTTTGCAACTACAGGTGTGTGCCCCCATGTCAGTGGGTCTTCCTCTTACTCTCCTCTTCCTCTTACTTAGTCAATATGGCGATGATTTAAAGTACACGTAGTGTCCCCACACAGAACGTGTGGACTGTTAGAAGTCCGCTATCCATACTATATAGGTACTATATTGCATGCATGTTTACTCAAATTGAGAAAACAAGATATTAGCCTGCAGGCAGCAGCTCAAAGCACAGCAAGCACGGCTGTTAGCTTGTTTCTAAATCTTTGCCTTTTACTTAGTTGAGCTTTCCAGCTGCTTGAATTTCACAAACACTTCTCATCTAATTCTCGGGAAGAAAGCGAGTGGCTGTTTTTTTCAAAAATGTCAAACCATTCCTTAAAAATATACCTGCTAAATGCAACCGTCTGATGGAAAAGTGTGAGCAATATTACAAATATTCACAGAGGAAAAACAAAGAGAGCTACTACTACAAAAAACTATTTACGTTATAAAATAAAGATTAACAAAAATATATAAAACTTTCAAAAGATTTGAAAGTGTAAAAACTGTACACTTGTGTCACTCCGTTTAAAACTGATCATGTAAGTACAAATTCATTCTCTATGCAGCTAACTATGCAGTCGATGGTGTACAGAATGAAACGGTAAAGGGGTCGAGACAACACTTCATAGGACTACAGTTTGCTGGCATTAGTGGTTTTGTCAAATGGCCTGACGGACAGAGATGCCCTCACAGCACAGTTCATGAATGTTCTTCCCTTTTGTCCTTGGAAGTGTTAGGAGAGCTGAATAGGAAGCCTAAACAGCCCGGTGATCCTGAAAAGAGGAGTGCTTTTTGAGAAATAAAGTGCGATTACTCAGATATGAAATATAAGCAGAGATACAGGTGAGCCACTTACCACAGGGGAACGTCAGTTCCAGTTCTCCTGTCCACTGTAGAAGAAACAAAATAACAGTAAATCAACATAAACTTCTGGAAATAAATAAAACTATGACACATGTGCACTCCCTTTGTTTTTTTTTTTGTTAAGTGGGCAATCCAAAATGTAGAGAATGATTAGAAAATATTATAACAACACTGTCATACATCAGCTATTCCCAAACTTATACAGACGTTGTGCTTGTTAAAGTTGATTCTCTATTAATAGCTTCCAGCAGCTGTTATATACATGATGACATACACATAATATACACTATTGCCAAAAGTGATGGGGAATGACATAAACAACTCAGCCACGAAGCGTGTGGGGTCAGTGGACAGGTCACCAACACACTCCTAACACCTTGTAGAAAGCCTTCACAGAAGAGCTGAAGCTGTTACTGCAGCAAAGGGTGGGCTGTCACACTAAAACTTATGGATTAAAAATGGATGTCAGTCAAGTTTATATGCATGTGAAGGCAGATGAGCAAATACTTTTGGCAATACAGTGTATATATAATTTGTAACGATTTGAGTGCTATAAAAATAATTCCTAAAAGCTTTAGATGTTGATAATCCTGGTACCCCAGGCAGTTTATATAGTAAGTATCAGATTGATTAATGAATTAGGGAACAGACAAACATATGCTATGATCATTACAAGAAGATTATTGTAAATGACTTTCTGTGCCTCACCTGCACTACTATCAAAGTATAACCAGGGGGCCGTGGCCCTTTTAGGAATCACTTTTATATATGTTTGAAGATAAAATGTATAAACAGGAATTATGGTCATATCGATTATAGATGAAATTAGTGCAGGCCACAGACTTGCACATTAAACATAAAGGCTGCCAGAATTATTCATTTTCAAAAGCTGCAATTTGCTGTGAGGCTTTCACCTGCACACATTCAGAGACAGAGGTTTTGCTTTTGAGCCCTCACTATGATTTCACAATTTGTGGAGAAAACTAACTTATGGCATGAAGTAGTTTCTTTCTTTTTTTTTTTTTTTTAAGTATTTTAAAATATTTTGGGCTGCTCTCTTATTTAGAAGGAGCTGCAACAGCACGTAGCTCTGCATGTTTGATTTGACAGATTTTTTTTTTTTTTTTTTTTTTTTTTTACACTGTATGTCCTTCCTGACACAATCCCAAAGGAATCTTTCTCCTTCTGGGATTGAACTGGGATCTTTTGCTTGTTAGGGCCACTGTTTTTTTAAAAAAAAAGTATTTAAAAATGCTTTTCTCTAACATTAGATTGTTTCATTTTTGGTCTGAAGAGCTGTCACAATCCAACACAAGAAACATGTTTAAGAAAAATATCGAAGCCCCACGTTTTTCTCTGTCTTGTCCTGTTACGTTTGTTTTGTCCTTTATCTGGCAAACACAACAGCATGTCAAGCACACAAGTAAATATTTTTCTCTCTTCCTGCACAGCGTTGTCTGAATGCTGAACAAATCCAAGGAAGAAAACGGGTCAAACTGAGGCAGAGTTTGGATCCCTGACACATGACGGTGTCACATGGATATAAGGAGTTACCTCTGTCACAGATAACTTTGTTTTAGTGTGGCTCTGATGTTTGAGTGCACTGACGGATGAAGAAAAAAAGAAGGAACACAGGCAGGAAAAAGAAGAGAGTTTGTCTCTGGGTGAAAACACAGTGGTAGGATGATTGGTGGATCTTGGTTGGTTGGTTGTTAGCGTTGCTATGAGGGTTAGTGGAGCATTATCAGTGATCATCAATACCTCATCAGTGGGGAGAGCGTTCCTGTGGGTCACCAGACTGAGTAGCTCGGGGGGGCAGAGGCCCGAGGGAACCGAGTCAGAGTGTCACAATAGGGAGAGCTAAATGCGCAGACGCACACACACACACACACACACACACACACACACACACACACACACACACACACACACACACACACACACACAATCTTTACATGTGGAAAAATCCCATGTAGTTAAAAAAAAAAGTTGACATGTCTCCAAATATCCCTCCACCAATTAACACTCGAGCATGCAAGCCAGCAGATTTAGCTGCCCACGGCTCGTACCTGATGGTGAAGTTTCCATGGATATCACACACCTGTTCACCATGATTACCTGTATTAGCCATACTGCAACAGAAGAGTGAGGGAGGACAGATGAGAAAGAGAATGGGAAGACTCCTGTGAAAGTAACAAGGATGGAGTGATCCACAGAGAGCATTGCTCACGTCGGGAAGAAGACGGCGAGGAGTGACGGGGAAGACCATGAAAAGAGATAAGATGCTGAGTTTGTGATTTCAGGTGGAAGAGTGAGAAAGCTGTGAAGTAATCCAAAGATGAAGAATCCCGTACTGAAAAGCGAGCAGGTGCATGGGAGAAGATGACCAGGTGTGGGAATAATAGACAAGCATTAAAGTGCAACAAGCCATGGGTAAGAGGAGCTGAAGCAGGCGGATACAACAAGAGGAGAAAATATGATATATCATTGTGTCCATGAAAAGGAATAATGGATAGAGAAAAAGGAAAAAGTATTAATGAATTTGGCTTTGATCTACATCAGAAAAGACTGAACAATGAACATTTCTCTCTTTCTGTTTGGACTCACTCCTCAAAGACGTCCTCTGTGTCCATCCTCCTGTAATACTTGGCCAGTTTGACAGAGAAGATGATGCTGGGGATCAGCAGGATGCAGCAGCCTCCCAGACCAAACCAGAATGTGTTCTGGAAAAAAAAAAAAAAAAAAATACCAGTAATCACTCACATGTTATTAGATTTGATTGTTTACTGTTGCCTTTAAACACTGAACTCTGAGTTAGATTCTTAGTGCTAAAATACTTTTGAGCTTTTCAAACATAGCTGTGTTTTCAGATTCTTTATGTAAATAAGAGTACAGTAGCAGTGTGCTGTTAGAAAATTGTACTTGAACTATCAATAGCACTCATGCAGCCAAATATCCCTTGGAAGGGATAACCAGTGTTTTCTTGTTGTAGCTGGAGGAGGTGAACTTCATTTTGACACCTGTACTCAGTTTTGCATAATAAAAAAATAAATAAATCACTGCACCATTTATGACCCACCTGCTTCATACTGCTGCAACACTGCTGTACACTATACAGTCCTGTGAAAAACTAAGTACAGCCTGTGAATCAGTAACTTCTATAATCAACCTTAAGTAAGTAAGTAAGTAAAATTTATTTATATAGCACCTTTCTAGATAAACTCACAAAGTGCTTTACAACAATTAAAAGAAAACAGTGATACACAATAAAACACACACAAACCACTAGTTAAAAGCAAGCCTGTACAAATAAGTCTTGAGCTGTTCTTTAAATGATTCAATAGAGTCCACAGATCTCAGGTGTAATGGTAGTGTATTCCACAATTTAGGAGCTGCAACCTTGAAAGCACAGTCTCCCTTAGTTTTTAGTCTAGAGCGTGGAACCACCAACAGATTTTGGTCAGAAGACCTCAGCAGTCTGTGTGTTATGTATGGTTGTAAGAGCTCACTAATGTATTCAGGCATTTGACCATGCAGAGCTGTGAAAGTGATCATCAAGATCTTAAACTGGAATCTGAACTTTATGGGAAGCCAGTGCAGAGATGACAAGACAGGTGTCACATGAGACCACTTAGGGGATCCATTAAGCAGCCTGGCAGCAGCATTTTGGACCAACTGCAGGCGATCCAAAGATGATTTGCTGAGACCAATGTAGAACGAATTACAGTAGTCCAACCGAAAGGAGACAAAAGCATGAATAGAAATTTCCAATTCAGGTTTGGACACCATTCAACTGAGGCGGGCAACATTTCGTAAATGAAAAAAGCAGGATCGCACAAGGCTATTAACATGTTTTTCAAAGCTAAGAGCTTGGTCAAATGTAACACCTAGGTTTCGGACATTTGACTGAACCATTGATGATAAAAAACCAAGATTGTTTATCACAGTGGGAACAAAGCTATCAGGTGCACAAACAAGAACTTCAGTTTTCCCAGTATTAAGTGAAAGGTAGTTAGCAGCTATCCAGTTCTTTACAGCCTCAACACAATTCTGAAGAATAGATAGTTTTTTAACGTTCTGTGGAGAAAAGGAAATATACAGCTGAATATCATCAGCGTAACAATGATATGAGACCTCTTTAAATGTGCCTAAAATGTCTCTGAGAGGTAGTAAATACAAAGAGAACAAGATAGATCCCAAAACAGAGCCTTGGGGCACACCACAGGACAGAGCAGCAGATGAGGATGCAAAACTATCAGCAACCACTGAGAAGCTTCTGTCTGAGAGGTAAGAGCGAAACCAATCTAAGGCTGACCCAGAGATGCCCACCCATGTCCTTAACCTGTCAATTAAAATGTTTTGATCTACTGTGTCAAATGCTGCTGATAAGTCTAGGAGAACAAGAACAGCGTAATCACCTGCATCTCTTTTCATTAAAATATCATTAGAGACTCTTAGGAGAGCAGTTTCAGTAGAGTGCAGGTTACGAAATCCAGACTGAAACTTATCGAGTATGTTATATTTAGCTAACATAACATTTAGCTGTTTGGCCACAACTTTTTCTAAGACTTTTGATATAAAAGAAAGCTTTGAAACTGGTCTAAAATTTTGAGGAAGTGAAGGATCAGCATCAGGCTTTTTCAATAGGGGGTGAATTAGCATCACACAGGACACAATAATTTTCTGTATGACTTCATCAGTCTCTTACATCATTGTGGAGGAATTCTGGCCCATTCTTCTTTACAACATTGCTTCAGTTGGATGTCCCAGTTTTAGTCTAGCTGTCAGACAGATGACCTCACATTTGACTCTAGAATACTTTATTATACAGAGGAGTTCATGGTTGACTCAATGACTGCCAGGTGCCCAGGTCCTGTGACTGCAAAACAATCCTTGATCATCAGCCGTCCACCGCTGTACTTTGTTTGGTTTTCTCCAAACAAGGTGCTGCATTAAACATCTCCACTCTGCTCTTGTCTGTCTAAAGGACATTGTTCCAGAAGTCTTATGTTCTGTTCAGATGCAACTTGGCAAACCTAAGCTGTGCTGCTATGTTTGTTTTATTTTTTTTTTAAGATGGAAGAGTGTTCTCTCCTGGCAGCCTACTGAATAAGCCATTGTAGTTCCCCTTTTTTAAATTGTGCTGTCATGAACTTTAACATTGAACATGTTAACTAAGGCCTGTAGATTCTGAGATGTAGCTCTTGGGGGTTTTTTGCAGGTTCTCTGAGCATTGCACAGTCTGACCCTGGAGTGAATTTACTGGGACATTCATTACTGAGAAGATTGTGGCACTGTATTAACACACACCTACAAACTGCTAAAACCTTTTATAGAGGTGCTCACACTTGCTCACAATCAATTAATCAAGTGCATTTGATTACTATCCCCTGGCTGCTACTTACTCCCTTAATTCCTATGGAAGTAGTAAGGCTCTACTTAGTTTTTCAAAGGACTGTATAGAGTTCTATAAAAAAATTAATTACCTCAGAAATGTACTGATGTACAGGTTTAAAGTAGTAGACTAAAACAGTAACTGTAAAGTAACTGCAAATACTTAAGTTCCTGTACTTTGTTACTATCCAACACTGCTCAAATCAAGGTACATTTTAATATAATCGTTAGGGAATATATAACCTTGTATTCAGTGAAATGTCAGGAGTGTCAATATTAAACTCTAAAATGCCCAAATAACTTTATGGACAGACGAATTAATAATGAAACTGTTTGCTGTACTACTACTAGTGTCACATTTTTTTTTTCTGCTGTATTTCACACAAGGAAACACACATGCTGAAAAGCACATCTACATGTACAGTAGCTCCAGGCAGAGCATTAATTGAATTCCTGTTTGCAGTGCCCACAGTCTTTGGTTTGTTTGAGCTCATTAAACTCTCAGGAACTTGCGTACATGATATACAAGCAGATATGTAAACATCAACCGTTACAACTCCACAGGGTCAGGAGTGAAACCATTGAAGAATCCGTGTGTGTGTGTGTGTGTGTGTGTAAATTCCCGGCCCTGACACAAAACAGGCTTTATTTCATCTCAATGTTTGTGAACAACTTAAGAACCCAGAACTCCCCAAACGGTTCACATAAAGATACCATTATATTTTTAGTTTACATCCAGACACATGAAGGTACATGCACTGTACAACAGCCTAATCACATCCACACAAACATGTAACCACAGTGACGACTTACCACTGAGTCAGTTATGAAGCTGCATCCTACTATTTCCATGCTGTCCACAATGTTGCTGATGGGTTTACACTGGGCTACTTCTGCAGTTAGCTGTAGGAAAAATACACACATGCTGGCTGATCTCACCTCAGAGTTCACATTTCTGACTTCAAGCTAAATCAACAGCTCTCAACTTACTAAAACATAAACACTTTGTTTAACTTAATTAAATTAAGCACAGGCTGAGCTAATCTGAATGGGCAGAGGAACTCTACAGTAAACTGCACACAAAGACATTGAGAGAAACACTAGAGAAAAATGAGTACTCACAGAGTTTTTAACCCATTCTGTGTACTGTTTGAAGTATCCCACCAAACCCTGCACGTACATCTTTGTTTCCTATAACCACAAAAAAAACAGTTAGGAATACTGGCTATGATCAGAGTTGAGACTTTAAGCTCAGGAGTCAATTTCCCTGCTGGATAAAGATGAGCTCTTACCATGATAATGACATTCTTAGTCAGTGAATTGAGTTTGGATTGCAATCACAAATGTTTGTTTAATGTGATCAGTGTGCTTACAACGGCACTTAGAGAGGCCACAGAAAAGCAAGTCATTTTATTCCGAGGCAACAAATGTGGTACCAGAGAACAAAATCTGACATCCAATTCAAAAAAAGGATGTTAAAAAAAAAAAAAGGAGAGTATAGGGAGACAAAGACAAAACACACACTGGTGGGAGGGAGAATACAGTTTAACTACATGCAGTGTTGGTGTAAAGACACCTGGGGAGAGAAAAGACAGGAGTGGAGAAGAAGCACTCAGTGCATCATCTGAGCCTTTAGCAGCATAACTGAGGGAGGGTTCAGGGTCACCTGATCCAGCTCTAACTATAAGCTTTATCAAAAAGGAAAGTTTTGAGGCTAATCTTAAAAATAGAGAGGGTGTCTGTCTCCCAAATCCAAACTGGGAGCTGGTTCCACAGAAGAGGGGCCTGAAAGCTGAAGGCTCTGCCTCCCATTCTACTTGGAGAAACTCTAGAAACCACAAGTAGTATGAGAACAAACTGCTACACTGGGTTAGTATGGTACTATGAGGTCTTTAAGATTATTCAAGACTTTGTGAGGAGAAGGTTTTTATAAACATTTATGCGTGGCAAATTAGGCTTGTGAAAAAAAAAAAACAAATCTGTAATCCATTGGTTGAGATTTACTTTCACTGAAAGCACCCTTCTTTTTGCTGTGTGTTCAAAAGTTATCTTTAAATTCTCCACGTTACCATGTTATAATGAAGCACCGATTGATGTACCTGCTTTACAACATGGGAGGCATTATGAGCGATGAGGTACTCTGCTGCATCAATGGCACTCAGGACATTTGTGACTTTGACCTCAGAGAGAAAAGGAAAGAAAGATTCATTCACTGAAAGAGGTGGGCCTTTAAGGAAATAATTGTTTACACTGCTATTTGTGGGCTATTAAAACAGTTTTTGTCAGTCTCACTGGCAGGTCGGTGGATGTCCTCTGTAGCAGTTTGATACTCTGGTTCAGGGTACTCTGTGTGAGAACACAAAAACAGTCACACAGTGAAACAGACACATGCATAAGTGCATCCTTATTTACAGATACAGATCCATCACACCACGCCACTGCTGTCACAACATGAAGCACGTCGCTAAGACAACACACGCAAAAATCACTGTCACAGTGCCGTACATCGACAGCAGCTTACCCGCGCTCTGACATATTTCTGTCACCATTGTATGAAAGAAAAAGGGGGAAAAAAAGAAGGAACATTGAGGAACAGGGCAAAAAATAGACTGTGTAGTCTTTGAAGTCCTTCTTTGTTTATCAGAATTACATAATTAGTGTTTTCCCCCATCAAAATAATGCTTTCACACTTGAAAACAGATCAGTTGTAATGCTACACTTTCGCCTCATTCAGTCTGTCACTTGCCAGCAGCTTGCTTGTGTGTCTGCTAGCCTCAATCACAAGTTCTCTTGCTACACGGGATGAGATGCTGCTAAAATCAGGATCATGGGAGAGAAACTTCATGCAGCATTAAAAAAAAAACAAAAAACAAGGTTGCACTAACTCAGTGTTATCTTCACCTCCTCTCCTCACCTCTGCCCTGTGTGTGTCTGTTTCATTAACAGACACAGCCTTTGGCTTAATCAAGTCTCCAAAAGCTAATAATGCGTTTCTAATCTGAGGTAAACCTTTCTCCGAATTGCCAGCTCTGACAAGTTGGCACCATCCTGCAAGATAAGGCAAAAATGCTTAGCCACTGCACTGACTGCTTGTTTCATGTGTTCTAGCATAAAAACCCACATGGACACATTAACAGATACGATTCTCAGTGGAGGCAAAAAAAAAAAAAAAAAAAAAAAAAAAAAAAGGGGTAAAAAGTTTTCCATTTTTTTATGTTACTTCTGTTAATGATCGTGTGATGAGTGAACCAAAAGCTGCCAGGAAATTACTACATAAAAATTAACAAGTGATTGGCATCATGTTGGTGGTAGCTGAGTATCTAAAATAAGACACTAAAATTTGGTTAAGGACTTGAATGTATCTAATCTTAGCGTTGTTGGTATTTGTGCTGTGGGTTGTTGATTACCATTGCTTGCTCCAATGGCACCACCTGATCCCTGTGAATGGCCCTAATACTGCTGGCGTGGCCTCTCAGTGCGTTCTCCAGAGCACCACGTGGCTGTAAACAAACACAGAGTTAAGGACAAAATATTTTGTTGCAGACACATATTGTTTCGGTTTCTATGATAATTTAGAATAGATTTTTAGTCTTTAAGGTAACAGAGTGAATTTATTATCCTTTGTTTCACGTAATAAGTACATATGCAAACGTATCCCTGTGTAACAGGCCCATGTGCCTTTAAATGGTACAAATCAGAACCCATGCAAGTGCCATTAATTTGTGCAGTGAGCATGGAGTCAAAGTTCCTTCAACAAAGCTGTCTGAATATATGTTTATCATTGCTGGTCTTGCATGTATATATGGCATTCCTATTGTATTCAACCAGCTGTCAGTATTACATGAACTACATCTAAATGCATACAATATATAGATACTGATCTGCTATTTGTGTACGGACTCTAAGAAGGACAATAATGAGACACTCACCAGTTGGTCAGCCTGAGCCTCCAGGTCACTACAGAAGGACAGCAGATCTATTACGGTGACCCCTTTATTTACCTAAAAACCAGGAATTCAAACATGAGTAATGGTTAGGATATGGATGGTTTAGATAGGGTTTGTTTGAAGGGAGGGGGTTATTAGGTGTAGCCAAAATTAATTGCATTTTAATCATGTATACTAACAAAATAAGTTTATATTTAAAAACCCTTTTTTATTAACTAAGAGAAATACAATTTGCAGAACAAATAAGCTTTAACTGAGAAATTCAGTGTATACGTGTGTGTGTGAACATCAAAGATTATCGTTGCATTAATACTGTATGAAAGGATAACTAGGGGAGAGAAGTGCTTTTTGTGGCCAGATATAAGGGAAGTAATACAGTGTGTATCACTGACATGCAGCATGAACACAACTACATGTGCACACAGGTCACCTCAGCAAGATAAGCCTGATAGTCGATCTGTCCAATTCCAGAGTTGGCAAAGTTGATGAGGTTGTCTCTGCCAGACTGCTCCAGCAGCATGACACCCTGCAGGTCCACCTGCACACTTTCAAACACTTTGGCCAGGTCCCTGTTGTACTGTTGTGAAACAAACATGTAAATTAGACTACCATGATGTAATTTACCTTCCTCCATCAATGCATCTGTGATGGGGATGGACAATAAAGCGACTCTTACCACTGTTCTGTTCAGGAAGGAGTTAATGTTGAACATGGTCTCTAGTTGCAGAGCGTGATACAGACCATTGTTCTCATAGCACTCCCTATGAGACAAAACCATGGATGAGCAGGCACGCACACACACACACACACACACACACGCACACGCACACGCACACGCACACAGTGAATGTTAATGTGTTGTGCAGAGGTAATTATTTTCTTACAAAAAAATTTGTACCATTTAACATGTATATATTTTTACGTTATGCACACTGTAATTGATTTAGCTGTTGACTTGTTACCTGTACATGCTGCCCAAAGTTAAATCAATATTTGGATTCTGGAACAGCATCCCAGGTAGGAAGTTCTTTTTTTCAGGATGGACCAGGAATGGCGTATCAATGATCTACAGGTACAGACACACACACACACATGGAAGCAGTGTTGTCTCTTTTATGGCTCAGATAAAAAGTGAACATAAGACAATTTGGGAAAAAATGTTTGTGCATTCAGTACCTTAAACAGCTGTCGGTTAGCCAGAGGTTCACATATCAGCTTCTCCACGTTGCCACCCACAACAAACAGGGTGGTAATGATGGCCATCAGCACACAGGCAAAGATAAAAGAGAAGCCAACACCACTGCAAGAGTAAAAGAGAGAGACTGAGAGACAAAAATCTGATTGTTTTTTTTTGTTGTTGTTTCCTGACATTTATAACAGAACACATTCCTTTAAGGGTCCAACTTTGACTAAAGCAGCACTACTCTAAAGAAAAAATACTCTGAAACTCTTGGCACCTAAAGACACATGATTGAACTTTTTTATGTAGACTTTTCTGTGAATTACAGACTTTATAACTTTTAGATCACCGGCTTTGTTCTATGACTGTAAGTTAAATGGATTGAAGCCACTTTTACAGTTTTAAGTTGATCATGGAAAAAAAAAAAAAAAAGTCTATGATCCCTTCAGGTGAGTGTTGTGGTGGAAACCTACGCCATCAGCAGGTTTCCCCCGGTGTTTGACAGGCAGCCACGGGTTGTCGGGGTAGCTTGTTTGTCATAGCCACAGTTACCACACAGCAGGCCGAGGATGTTAAAGGCCAGCACCAAGACGACCATGCAGAGCACCGCCACACAGGCGATCCACCTGAAGGATAAACAGAGAGGTTTAATAAGTGCAGGCAGCAACTTGAACCGGATTCGTCCACCACACGTTTAGGATAAGATCATTTTTTTTTCCCCCAGCTGACTGGACTTGAAATCAGGATTTTACAGCGAGAGGAACCAAGTGTTTAAAAGGTGGATAAAGGCACACATTTTCAGACAGTCTCAAATGTACTAGTGTTACAGAAAGGGGATTTCCAATGGGCATTTTAATTGTCCCTAAATAATAACCATACCTGAACATTAATGTGTTCATACAGTAACAGCCAAGTCTTGTTTCTTTGAGACTACTGTTAACATTTTAGGGACCACAGTTTTTAATCCAAGATGAGTCCCCACAATTTCTTAAAATGTTAATACATTTTTAAATACAAACACAAACCTGTAAAAATCAATTTGGTCCATTTGGGGGTAATAGGACTCAATAACCTTGTGTCTTTCATTTAGGAAAATGGTGAAATTTGCCAGAGAAGCTTCCACTGGGAACATCTTGGAGAAGCCAGTTATCTCTGCACCAATCTTATCCAGCATGCCTTTTACTCCTATGAACAAACAATGACAACAATTAAAAAAAAAAAAAAAAAAAAAGACACAAATAAATGGATCCTTTAGATCAACTAGGTAGGCGGGAGGTACTTTCTCCTCCAAAAGTATTGGAACAGTGAGACCAATTCCTGTCTTCTGAACTGTGTATCAGATCCAGATGCAAGTATCTGGAAATAAAAGCTGAGATGTTGATCTTTTGTCTCATTTTCATCTTTTAATGTCAAACTCAAATGTTTTCAGTCTACAGTAAAAATAAAGGGATTGGCCTCACTGTTCCAAAGCCTTTGGAGGGGAATTCAATAAGGTCAGGAGAAATAAGGATGGGGTTACCAACAGAACGGAAAGACTTACGAGGCAGGGCTGTGGTTTCGTTATCCACAAGTGTGCATGGAAGAAGAAAGAACAGGAAAGACTTTTATACTCACTCTTAACTCATTTACAAAGCAGAGCTAAAAGCTGAGAAAGCACATGCACACACACATTTGTGTACCTGCAACAATGTTTTTAGTTTGCTCTTTAACCAGTCTTGGTGTGTCATTAAAGGATGCGTAACCCTAGAGGTGATCAGAATCAGAGAAAATAAAGATGATAGGTGACACAGAAAATTTTAGGTTGTAGAGGATGATGATGATGATGAACAGGAGACAGACACTAACCCTTTGTACAATGTTGCTCAGATCTGTTTTCAGAACAGTATTGACATTGGCCAAAGCATGATTGACATCTGGGAGCTGACAGACAGAAAAATGAAGGAGAGGGAGGATTAGTAAGCCTGGAGATGCTTCACACAGTTAAAACCTTTGATTTTGTTGTGTGTGTGTTAGACAGCATATTGATTCTCATCACCTTGGAGAAGTCAGCATTGATTCCCAGCTGAAAAAGTGTGGCGCGGATGGCATTGCAGGTGTGCGACACAGCTCCGTTGGTGCAGGCGGGGTCAGACAGGGTGTTGGACAGAGAGGCACGCTCCCCTGACAGGCTGGCCTGAAGTTTTCCCACCCCCTCCTGCAGCACCTCCAAGGAGGAGCTGACGTTCTCCAGGGCCTCTTTGGTCTCACGCATGGCTACAAACAACACAGGAGGATAAAAATGTGAAACAATTTAGACTATATGTGTACCGGGCTTTGAGCTTTATTCATGTTTTCCTTTACTAAAATGACCATAAAACTTTCAAATTACTCTGACCATAGATGAACAACTCACAGAGGAAAACCACAACAAAAGACTGTTTCTAACTTAACACAAACACAACACAAACACTGCACCACTGAGTCCCAATCAGCTCAGTTTACCTTTGATGGCACTCTCAACTTTTGCTTTAGACAAAGGAAATGTGAGGGAATCATAGAGGGGAAGAAAAAAAGCAAAAAGAAAAAAAAAAAAAAAAAAAAAAAGGTGAGGATTTCTCTTTGAAAGGCAGTCTGTAGTATTAAACCCACAAGAGAGGAAGCTGCATTTAAAGGACATCTGTAAGTGTAACAACTACTCAAAAAAAAAAAAAAAAAGATTATATATTTCCATGTGCTGCTACATTTAAAATTACACATTGATTACATTTTGTCCTTGGAAAAAGAACATTCAAGGACTTCCATACAACTTTGAGATACTGTGTCTGATCTGTGTGATCTCAACAGGAGGTTTATACAGAGAGTGTTACCTCCTGCCATACGCAGGGCAGCGTCCAGCGAAGGAATCACAGATTTCTCCAGCTGAATGTGGATCCTACCTCCCAGCAAAGGGCCAATGTCTAATCAGGAGGCACAGAAAGGTCAGAAAGTTAAGCACAGTTATGCAAAGTGAGAGATATCAGACAAACACTGCGTGCAAACATGCAGGGTCGAGCTTACTGTCGAGGTCTGACAGGACTTTGTTCTTGGATGTGGTGTACTGGGCTGTCAGGTAATCGATTTGCTGCAGCAAGAGACACACAGTATTAATAGACATTGATTATATGTTTATGCGTTTCTGGGGGGGGGGTTTGTAACAGAGGTTTATTTGTATGAGTGTGAGGACGTACTGCGGGCGTGTTGTTTGCAAACGTCTTCAGGTCTCTCATGTTGGTGTTAATGAGCCGCCGAGTGCTTTTGATCTGGGAGCTGATGTTGTAATTTGCAGCAAGGGCAATGAGAACTCCCAGACTGAAAAACACACTCAGGATCAGTTAGGAGAAGAGGGGTGTAGTGACTGCACTTTAACAGCAGATAGCAGCACAGTGCCATAGTAGGGACTCCTGCATTGAGAGGTTTAATTTGCACTCACTTAAGATTCATCTCTGCTCTCTACAGTTGCTGACAACACCTGATCATGCAAGATGAGTGTACTGTACAAGCTAAACATGCAAAGCAAAGGAAAGTAGTAGGATGGATTGTGTGGTTACAATTCATTGCAAAACCACCTTATTTTTAGTGTGGTGACATTTTGGCTTTAATATCTAATCATGCCCATAGCCATAATGTTGCCATTTAAGGTATCAAATGGTCAATTGCAGAGCTCTTTTCCATTACAAGTTCTGCTGAGTTAAAGTCAGACTTTCTGTAGCAGACAAAAAACAGTGCAGAAACAGAAAGTCACAACAACAAAAACAATCAAGTGTGCGTTTTTGTGCCGTGAAAGGACTCATTCATATGGCAAAGCCTCACACAGCCAGCCAAGTGATATCAGTAGCATCTAACTGTCCTGCACATTTTAGATCAAATTTCAGTGCGCCTGTCCCTTCCATTTAGCAGGTACACTGCACACACAAGTCTGCATGTTAGTAAAAAAATAAATAAATCCCCTTTATCTGCTAATATAAAAGCCTGTTTGCAGGTTAGCAAGAACTGCTGCGTATGTGAAAAATTAAACATAAATTGTTCTGTGGCTCCAACATTGATCTGGGGAGCTCTGTTCATTTTTATTAGGGGTGTTAACTTGAATTTAACTTGTTTATTTTCTTTGTTAGCTGCTTCTATTAAGCATAGGGAGCTCTTCAATAAATCAAACAAGTTTTTGGTCAGACTGCTTCCAGGACCATATTTGTTCAATATTTTAGCCTTTAATAGACTGGGGTGACCCCTAATAGTTATTTAGCTTGTAGGGTGTAATCTGTTTGAGAAAACATTATGCATAGTTTTGAGTTTGCATGCAGGGGGGGGGGGGGGGGTATCCAAACCTACCTGGCCCTGTGTGAAAAAGAAATTGCCTCTAAACCTAATACCTGAATGTGCCACCTTTGCCAACAACAACTGCAATCAGGCATTTGTGATAACTGGCAATGAGTCTTTCACATTGCTGTGGAGGAATTTTGGCCCATTGAATAGTTTTTATTCAGTCCCAATGGAGGGTTTCTGAGCATGAACAGCCTATTTAAAGTCATGCCAAAGTATCTCAATCTGATTTAAGTTCAGACTTTATCTAGGCCACTCAAAAATCTTCATTTTGTCTTTTTTGACCCATTCAGAGGTAGACTTGCTGGTGTGTTTTGGATCATTGTATTACTTCATAACCCAAGTGTGCTTTAGCTGCACATTTTCCTTCAGGATTTTCTGGTAGAGAGCAGAATTCATGGTTCCATCAATTGGGTGAGGATTTCTCTTTGAAAGGCAGTCTAGTATTAAACCCACAAGAGAGGAAGCTGCATTTAAAGGACATCTGTAAGTGTAACAACTACTCAAAAAAAAAAAAAAAAAAACATTTTTCCAAGTGCTGCAACATTTAAAATTACATGATTACATTTTGTCCTTGGAAAAAGAACATTTAAGGACTTCCATACAGCTTTGAGAGACTGTGGTGTAGAGACTGTGGAGACATCCCATGGATGCCATTTTTGTCCAGTCTCTTTCTTATTGTTGAATCATGAACTCTGACCTTAACCGAGGCGAGTGAGGCCTGCAGTTCTTTAGATGTTGTTCTGGAATCTTTCATGACCTCCTGCATGAGTATTCGCTCTTGGAGTAATTTTGGTAGGCTGGCCACTCCTGTGAATGTTCACCACTGTTCCAAGTTTTCTCCATTTGTGGATAAAAGCTCTCACCGTGATTCACTGGAGTCTTAGAAATGGCTTTGTAACCCTCTCCAGAGTGATAGGTGTCAGTGGTCAGTTTCTCATCTGTTCTTGAGCTTCTTTAGATTGTGGCATGATGTGTTGCTTTTTGAGATCTTTTAGCTTGCTTCACATTGTCAGACAGGTTCTGTTTAAGTGATTTCTTGTTTCAGCAGGTCTGGCAGTAATCAGGCCTGCGTGTGGTTGGTGAAATTGAACTCAGCTTTCCAGGAAATGTGGTTAATCACAATTAATTCATGATTTAACAAAAAGGGGAATTACTTTTTCACACAGGGCCAGGCAGGTTTGGATAGCTTTTTCCCTTAATAAATGAAATCATCATTTAAAAACGGCATTTTGTATTTACTCAGGTTATCTTTGTCTAAAATAAAAATGTGTTTGATGATCCAAAAATATTCAAAAAAAGCTAAGAAATCAAGAAGGGGGCAAATACTTTTTCACAGCACTGCATGTTTAAATAAAAAAAACAAATAAATAAATAATCCCAGTACTGAGTATATCCAAAACTTTTACAGAAGTTTAGGATATGCGCATCCAGAGCAGAGTCACACCAATAATCTGTTCATTTCTGTCAATGAAATTAAAAATCATCCTCATTTCGGAGATAAGAACATTGACAATGATGGGAAATAACTAAAGAAGAGGATGATGACTCACATGATGAAGATGGTGGTGCCAACCAGCGAGGCGGTGTAGAAACCTCTGTGGCAGTCGGCGTTTTTCCTCTGCCTCTGATGCATCTCCCCTCCACAGTTATCGCAGCATCGGCACATGCAGAAGCACGTGGCTATGATGGGAGTGAGGACCACAAACACGACGCCAAAGCTTGCGCATACGAGGAATCCCGACTCGTACTGGATCCACTGCAGGAGGAGAGCATTCGTCAGCCCGCTCTTTGCCCTTTACCTTTTACAGAAATATGCAGTGAAAATCATCTGTGAAATTTCTGTAGTGAGGAGTTTACCTGCAGCAACAAGACGACGTTTTCTGGCTGAAGCACCAAACCGCATGTGGACGTGCGCAGAAATCACGCAAGCACACACACAAAAAGGCACACAAAACAAGTCAGCGTGACAGCCGAGAGATTAAGAAAAGAGAACCCCCATTTCTACATGTAAAGTCTTTCATGACACGACACAATTACTTTGAAGTGAAGTAAAAGGAGGCGTGTTATTGTAATTTTAGTAAATGACACACAATATAAGACTAGACAACATTAAAGAGAGACAGTTCAGGGAAAAAAAAGAAAAATTTTTTTTTCTTTCATACACTGGTCAATTTTAAGACCGTCACATTTCTGTTATGAAAAAAAGCATTAGATTAAATCATGCTTCTTTCAAAGATTTAATCAATGTGATCTACTAGTAATATTTTGAGCTTATTTGTGGGCAGTGTGTCCCCATTAAATTAATAAAATGACATTTCCACTACACCTGCAAATACACAATCTTTCAGTTGTCTTCAGTTACACTTCAATAACATCCATTCGTATTAATATTTCAGAAAAGTATTTGCACTGTACAGTAATTCCATCACTTATTTTTTAACATACCTTTCTCCATTCCTCTATTTTGAATGCACCCAGGTTTTGCTGAATGACTCTGACAATGAGATCTACCAAAAAGAAAGAACATATTTGTACAGACAAGTGCTTACATACACAAGTGCAGATGCTGTGCTGCACAGTGAAGACCACTTGTGCAGCAGTGATTTACAGAGGTATGCAATGACAAGAGAAGGTGGAGTGTGTTTGTGTGTGTGGGGGGGATCCATTTATGTGCTCATAAGCAGACAACACGGATTATGTGGGATCATTTTTTAATTTCCGAGGAGAGGGCGGCACTGAGACTGTGTTTCAGTGTTTTAACTGGAGCTGTTTGAATTGTGCGGTTTGTCACCGGAGACTTCAGCTCAGTCCAGCTGTCTGTGTGTTTACTGTATATAGGTCAGCCAACACTAAGCCTACCTGCACTGTGACTCACCCACAGTGGTACTCAGCATGTAAAAGATGATTACTATACACTTCTACTGGACACAAGCTCTCACACACACACATATTGCATGTACATTTATTTGACAGCATTAAAAGCCAGAACAGAAGGATATCTATGTATTAAGTTACAGTTGAAATAGAATCACATGTTGTATTTAAAAAGTCAACAGAGGGTGTTTGAAGTTGTGCTATTAAAACATTTCATGGCATTTGTTATCAGTTTGCCAGATTTCTCACATTAAATCAGTGGTTTAAGTCACTACATTTTTTCTATTTCAAGTTTTTGTTTTAACTAACTCAGATCTTTTTTAACTAACTCCATTTAGTTTCAGTTAGTTTCCAGAGTGAGTTTAGCTTTTATATGACAGTTTGACAATGTTTACTTTTAGTTTAGCTTCTATTAGTTTCAGTGTTCGTTTTAGTCATTTTAATTACTATAATGTAATTTGGTAATGCAGAAATTCAGAGTACAATACAAAACACTTTGTGAAGACCTCTGACTTTTTGTCATCTGGAGATCCCAGGTCTCAGTAAACATTTGCATCAAGGCCCCATTAGGCAAGCTGTGCTGATAAACTTGACCGACCAGAATGTCAATGACGTAATAGCTCACGATTCAAGCAACTTCACACAAGTTATTGTAAAGTGTGAAGTACAGAAAGAATGTTGTGTTATCTTAACATTGCACAAATTAATGAGAATTAAAATCAATCAAGCAAATATGTTTGGCACAACAGGGCAATAAATAAGTAAAATAAATAATGAGAATTAACATCTATTGAGAAGTGAAGGAGACTTGCAAACAAACAGTCATATCCAGGACAAATTCATCTAAAATCTGACAAATACTCTGAGAAGCAGTTCTTGTGAAGTGGCAAAAATATGATCTTGAGCACAGTTTGAGTGAAGACTCATCGTATGATCATCAAGTCTGCTTAAAAATCAGTCATTTGGCCAGATCAGCTACAAATTAAAATTAAGGACATTTCCACTACATTTTTGTTTCAGTTCATTTCCCTCCAAAAGTCTGTTTTTTTTTTTCTTTCAGTTAATTAAAATGTTTTTTGTTTTTTAAGATAACTATAAAAACCCTGAGGTCAACATGATAATGTTGGCAAACTCATTCATTTTCCCTGAATTAAAAAAAACAAACAAACAAACATTGCATTCATCCAGCTTAGTTCTGCATCATGTTCACACAGTTTGTGCCTCCATCTCCAGTTTTAAATCAGTGCAAGCTTCACTGCAAGCCCACAGCAAAGCTTCTCAGATTGGTAACATGGTATGAGCCACTGCACATGGCAAGCTGATGGAGACCAGTTTAGCAGGTGGATGCTAACACAGACATCACACGCACACACACACACACACAGGTTCTGGATTCTGTATGCACACTTGCTGAGGTGAGAAAGTGCACAGAGATGAACTGTAGAATGCCTACATTTGTTTATAGCTTTCTTTTTTTTTTGAATGTTCAAGTACATTTTGGTCATTAAAGGTGTCTTAATGTTTGTACCAAACATATCAAACAGTTAAAATTGCTTTCTTTCCTGTGGAAAGTGCGCAACTAATGTCCACCTTCACTGCAGATTTATCGATTGTTCATAACATGTTAGAAAATAACTCTGGTGGTGTCTTTTAAGCTCCTGCTGAATTAGTTTACAGATATATCTGACAGAAATAACGAACCAAATCCACACAGTGAGAACCCGAAATCGCGGAACTTTTAACATTTCATGCTGCAAAAGTAGTTAATTATCAATTAACTAATCAATTAGCTGTCTTATCATTTCAGCTCTTATGTCCTGTAAACTCCATACTGAGTACTATTAAAACAAAGGAAAACATCTTCCAGATTACTGTACAGAACACTGTGTGTATGAGCTGAACATTTTGTGTTTAAATTTACTTTTGTATGCATTTATTTTTGTTGACTGATTGGCTGAAACCCAAACTGCCTTTTAATCACGTTGTGGTTTCCATTTTGCATTTTCAGGCTTATCAAACATTTCTGCTCAGTCAAAGAACGGGAACAGTGATTTGTGGCATCTTTTGTAACCACATAGATAATCCTCTCAATACCCAGTACGGTGTTTCTTCTTGTGGTGGAAAGTGGCTGGCATTTCTGTTTGAACCGGCCTGGAGAAAATGTCAGACTGCCAACATAGTGTGAAGGCATCTTTATTGGTTAACTCTGCAGATGCAGTATATGAGCACCTCACAGCATCAGTGCCACCTGCTGCTGCTCAGATACTTAGTTAGCATTAGCCACTAAGGGCAGTTAAGCTTAGATGGCTTAGTTCAGTGACCCAGTATAGGAGGCACCTACGGCAAATGAAAGCAAGAGAAGGGATAAACAAGCATCACACTTCTACCTTATAAAGGATGAACAGACTGCTGCCCAGCATGATCTCATGCACCCTCAGCAGTACCCTTTTTTAATCTGCAAATACTGCTTATCCACATGCAAAATTTGCCCTTTTCTTGCTTTCAGGATCTGATGTTAGGATCTTTTGAGTGTTTTTCTTAAACTTAGACAATGCTGAAGCTGCAACAGAATGGACAGACCCATGTAAGACCAAAAATAAAAAATAATAATCTAAAAATCTCATCTGCTACTCAGTTGTTCTGACAGATACAAACACAAATCAGAACTTACAACCCTCTTACTGTAATCTGGAAACACAATCCTCTACACTGACCTGTGCTGAGAGATTACTGGGAGGTGTGGGCAACACCTTATGCAACCCAACCTCCATCTCTGATGCTTTTAGGAGACATTTGCATGCATGAATCATAGACTTAAGGACTATATTAGTCAGTTTCTATTCATAAGTGTTTGCCTTTGTGTTGCAGTTAACAAAATAATAATAAAACAAAACCCACATATTCAAGTTCACAGTTGTGACTGAACAGAAGGGTTTTAAATTTAGCCATTTAATGCAATCCAGGCTTGTTAAAGGCTTGTTTTTATTATATAATTTTGCTTCAGTGAGTAAGATGACCACAGTGGAAAGCTCTGCAAAAAGAAATCTAATCAGTCCCAACCGTGTTTTCTTGTCTTTTCCTCCCAGATTTATCATGTGACTCCTTCATCCTGACCAACCCCCACGTTGGGAACAGCTGCTTCCAAGTCACCATGAGCTAACATATATGGACAGACACTGACTGATTCGATTTTGGGTTTTTTTCCTTTTATATAAAACTTGGTTAAAAAATTTTCAAAGTTTTGTGCCTCTGAAATTCAAAAGTCCTATTCATTTGCTGCATGCAAGTGTGATGATGCTGTGGGCTGCAGCTCTTGAGTTATTTGTATTACAATATTACAGTATTACAATACAAGTGACAGGTTTGCAGAGCACTTTTGTTACTTCCAACAAATAATCGCATGTTTTACTGAGTGTCACACAATCCATTAAGCACAGTACTTCATGTCAGCATGAGACACTAAAGAAAGTTAAAGCCAACTGTTAGCTACAACAAAACTACTAAGAGGATTAAGTGCCATGTCTTTTTATGCTTTTGTACAAGACACTTAGGCCTATGCTTCAGGTTCACATATGAAGAGATGGGAATTAATTAACATAATGAGTTATAAATTAATTGAATAGTCTTTAAATTATGAATAAAAAGCCAGCTTCCTCCCACAGACCATAGACATGCAATGGTGATTATAAATTGGCCACAGGTGTGAATCATAGCCTGAATAGTTGTCTGTGGGTGTGTGTGTTAGCCCTGCTGGTGACCTGTCCAGGGCGCACACTGCCTCTTGTGTTACTGAATTGGATAAGCAGTTAAGAAAATGAATGGACAGCATAAAAAATGTTGAAAACAAAGCTCATTTATTTAAGTAGTTGCTGACATTCAGCTGTCAAATGATTTGGAGATAAGATCAGCAAATATTTGCAGACACTGTCCTTGGAAAAAGTTATTTTTAATATAAACAGGCGTACAAAACCAGCAGAAAATGTGTCTGCAGTTTCAGATGCAAATATGCAGGTTTTTAAATCAGCCCTCTTGAGAGTGATGTAATTGAAGAAACTAAATATTCCCCTACCAATCACAGTAATTAAAACCCAGCAGACAAACACCAGGACTATGACCCACTTTCAGTATCTGTGTGTGCACGCCTGTGCATGTGTTTGCCCAAACTTGTGTGTGTGTGTGTGTGTGTGTGTGACAATGCCATCTGCAGTAGTGGTAGCAGGACGGTGTTAGCATTAGCCTGTGGATGCTAATCCTCTAATCCAGCCTGTGTGTATCAGAGGGATAAGACGCTGCCTCCACGCTCAGTGAAAGAGCCCAAAAATGCTTCTTCACCGTTAGTGGAAAAGGGATGAGTGAGTCCCAGAGGAAAGCCAGTGTCTGGAACTGATGATGCCCCACTGAACCAAAACTCACGTTTTATTCTCTGCCAACACTCAGACGCAAGCAGTTCTGCTAGGATCTCCAAAAATAAATGAAATTTATAAAGTAACAGGGATTTGTGGGGATTTTAACACAAACTGATAACTGACACATTATATTGATGAACTCTTTACTGATTAATTTTCAACATTCTGACAGATCTGACAAATCTCATCTCTGCCATCACAACCAAACACAAGCCTGCCACCTCTGAAAGAACTATAGGAAAATACTTGGCAATATTTTATTTAAAAAAATACATAAACTTTACAACAGATACTACTACAAAAACTACATCCTCTCAAATAACTTTAAATTCAAACCACATGTTTTTTTTGTTTTTTTTAACCACACAGGGCATGTGTAACTTTCTTTTTTGTATAATTACTGTGTATATGGCTGTGCCTATGTAAATGGTGTTTGCACGCGCAAAGAGCACAAAACAATATGTCTTGACACACCGGTGTATAGCTTTAACTTTTCATCTCATCACATGTCCAGTATGCGTAAAATCTGTTTTCTCATTGTAAAATATTTGTGTTTATTAGGACAAACTTTTTCATCCTGTCAGCACAACACAGCTTATTTATTCCTTCCACCAAATGGCATCAACCTGAAAAAAGTTCTACAAAAGGCTGATGAAATCAGTCTTAATGCTTCATAACTTTTGTCTTCTATACTTGTGCAGCAGCTCAGCAAACATAGCAAACAAATAAATATAACCAAAAATTAGGCTAATCTCAACTAATCAACATAAAGGTAAAGGTCAATATCAGATTTTTTAAAAACAAGATTTATATGTTTTGGCTTTGCCAAAAACTAAGAGATTTCTGGCTACTGATCTTCAAAATCTTCTGTGATGTATTAACTGTACGACCTCTTGCTGTTACAGGAAGTTTGGAGTGGTACCACCAGAACTCAGTCTTAACTTGTGCAGCAAAAACATGATAGCATTTGCCACCGTCTTAGCAAGGAGACTTATACGACTTAAATGGAAAGATAAATTTCCTCCAACCCTTGCTTCATGGGTTAGAGATCTTATGCATCACTTAACTGTGGAAAAATTTGCTATGCTATAAGAGGCTGTGCACATCATTTTAAAAATTACCTGGCAACCGATTCTGAATCAGGTGAAGAAAATGGCCCCATCTGGACATTTCTGATTTACATAACACTTCCTTCCTTTTTTCCTGTATGTAATGACATGTAGATTTATGTTATAAATGCATGTCATTTGTATATGTATTTGCATGGTTATCTGATTACTAGTACCCCCTGTTCATTATTTGTCTGCACTGTGTTTGAATAGTGAATGTTTCTTACCATTTCAGTGTAACAGGGTAGGGCTGTTTGGGTTGGGAACGGGGCGGGGGTGGGGTGGGGTGGGTGGGTGACAATGTTTCATCCAAAAATTTATTTTATGTTTCATTCTTTTGGGAAACCAATATCACTCAAAATATGAGATTAGGGAGGTGGATGGGATTCTGTAAACATCTGCAGTGGTGGTGGATTATTTACAATAATAGGTTTAATATTACCATACTGTTATTATTTCACATTTTAAGTATCAAGGTTTGCACCAATCTCTACATACTGTGACTTGGGTTAATGTTAAAATAACTTTGATATTGTAGCTTGAAAATGAATTTGTAAACAAGCTGGAAAACATAGAAGATCGGTCACATGCATTGTGAAATAAAGTAACCTCTCAAAGTGAAACTATTTAAACTAGTATGATTATCATTTTTAATTAAATGATTGCTTCTTATGAGTAACTACTAACTGAACCATTTTAGAGCACACAAGGAAAGGAACAAAAAATATTCTGTGGATGCTTAGGCTTACTTTAAGAAAGACAATTATAGCACCTTCTCTTGATTTCAGGTTTATAACAGCTTTGCTTGACTGTTGCAACCAGCAGAAATGAACACACACACCTGTCATTGCCTCAGAGGATCAGGTAGTGTAAAGCATTTATATATATACATATAGGGACAGTGTGTGTGTGTGTGTGGGTGATAGTGAATCATACTGGAAATAGCAGCATATGGTGCAGTGGATTAAGGTATTATGCTGTGATGGAGGTGACTGAGAAAGCCTCCGTTAATCGCTGATCTGCTAATTGATTAGCCAACCAGCGGCCCTAACCCTGGACACCGAAATGGCAGCATCTTAAAACCTTCAATCCTATTGCTCTGAGTCATCCTCCAACGTGACCACCTATAGTTACACATATAAGACACAAACAAACTGCTTTTTAATGGGATGTGATCACTGGATTACTGACCTTCACCATGAGGACAACAGAGCAGCAATCACTATGCTTTATTGATCCCGTGTTCACCTATTAATCACCTCAGTCTTCCAACATGGGCTTGCAGGAGATGATTCGTGACTTATGACAGCTATGAATCCCATTAGTCTGCTCGACAAGCCCACCACGTCACGGCATACCGTCCCCTCTGTGCTCTTTGAATTCAAGGCATTTTAATCGGGGGGTTACATATTGAAGGTATGGAACAGGCTTCCCCTCTAAGGTTATGGTTACAGACACAGCAGCACAGTACAAATAACTCCTGCCTCAGCAGTCTTTTTGACGTTTTGACTGTTTTTTTGGACTTTGGTGTTTGGTTTATGTTTTACAGCAGGGCAATCAGGTCCTGATACCCTCAAACAGTGAGCCAAGTCAGTGTTTTTTTAGCTCTCTGACTTGTGATCTCTTAAAACAGATCATGGCATAAGCGTGGGCATGGGCAGTAAACAGAATTAGTCTAAAAATAAATGTCTTTTGTCTAAATCAGGATACAAATTTTTGGTTTCTTTCTTCAATTGGTTTTACTGTTTGATTATGTTGTTACCTTTGGGTATAGCTGGGGGGCCCCTTGTGTGGATGCAAACCTTTTAGCCTAAGTTTAGATGGAAAACAATTGGTGCTGAACAGACATATGTGCTGCAGGCCACCTGTTTCTATCATAGTGATCATAATACCTCCAGTTCACTCCACTTTTAGAATATTTTTAATAACAGGTGTTACTTACTGTGTAAAACAAACCCATGGTTTAATGTAGAATATGCATATCAAGATTTTTCTTTCATGTAAAAATATATTTTATTTTTACCTAATCATTAAATTTGTTTTTCAAATGGCTAGACATAAGATAAAAATCCAGACTTCTGTTAAGTGAGGTTACACAGACTCATTACCTTAATTCTATGCACACCAATAGAGCTTCACCTCAAGAAGGCCCATTTTGAGCCAAGGGAAACCCTGCATATAAACATGCACACTCTATTCTACACTTTTCCCCATGATTGCCACTTTTTACATAAATGCACTGTAATTATGATGCGCCTTTAAGAATCCCGATAACACTGACAAGTAATGCACTTAGGCCTTATATGTACTGTGCACTTCTAATTTACATATAGATATGCATAAACATTAGTATGTATACTGAGCATCTGTAGGACAACGTCTGGATTAATTTACCTCTGGTGATGTCATCTAACTCATCTATAAACGCTATCTAAGGGTTAACAGGTTTAATCCAGTGTGTGGTCATAACAAACCGTGCTAATACTACTTGCTGAACTTTCCCCTCAGGTAGACTAATTAAAAGGTGAAGGGTTACACCTGTTCGCTTCGCACGCACGCTGAATTTAAATTAGGTCAAGCGTTAAAAACACTTGTCTTCTGTGCAAGCAGTAAAGGCCTGACAATGCCATGGGAATAGGAAACAAGAGCCCCGGGTGGAGAGGGGGGGTGACAGTAATCTCACCTTTGGGGAAGTGGTTCGGTTGAACCATGTAGAGAAACGCATGGACCATGTGGAAGAGGATCCCTATGGTCCCTGGCTCGTAGTAAGCGTGGGTGTCATAAACCGCCGCGGGTACAAACCCAAAATCCAGCGGCTCCACCGGCGGAGGGGAGCGCTCTCTGCGGGAGTCCGACCGGACCTCAGCCGGTACCGCGTCCCTCTCATCCGCATGTCGCTCGCTGCCTGTGCCCCCCCAGCAGAGCAACAGGACGAGCCACCTTGTCCACAGCATGGCTCACAAAAAGTCCTGCTCTGTTTTGTTTAAAAAAAAAAAAAAAAAAAGTGTGAGAGGGAGACAAATAGAAAGCTGCCAGCCCCAGTGGGATGGGATGGAGGAAGGGGGAGAAGGGTGGGTGACACCTGTCCCTCCCGGTGGTGTTTATCCCCACACGGCAAAAACAGCCGTCCAGAGATAAAGTTTCAAACTTAACATCCAACGGTCGAGGTTGTAGCAGCCGTTAGGTCCAGGTTTCTCGGCACGGAGTCATCACCAACATCTTCCCGGAGCTCATCGACGACTGAGAGGACCGGCGGCCGAAGACGAGCGCTCACACACTTCCGGCGGCTTCGGGCTGCGAGCAGCCTAATCTCGCGCGCACGAAAAAGACTCAAACAGGCGCGCGCGCGTCCGAAAGCTTGTCGGGAGCGTCTGTTCCGCGCGGGACCGCACTGATTGACTCTCTCTGTCTCACCCACAGGTGTGCTGTTCGAGCAAAGGGTCACCGTGGTTCACCTGAGCAGGCCTGCTGACCTCACAACAGGAAACGAAAAGAGGGATTTAAGAGGCAGTTTTATTCAGTGCCTGTGCTTTAGAAGGTTGTTGTCGTAAAACTAAAACTAGATGTTTACATTTTAGTTAACTAAAATAAAAAACAAGTGAAATAATTTTGTGAAGTTGAAAAACTAACTAAAAAATAAATAAAGAGGAAATATGCTTAGTTTAAATATTTGTTAGTACGGTAAAAAAATAAATAAATAAAAAAATCACAGGTTGCCTGATGATGCTTCGGTGGACACGTTTATTGAGACTTTAGATGTCTGCAAGACTAAACGTTGCCTCCTGCATATAAAAAAAGAGTGAAATTAACATTAAAACTAATAAAAACTAAAATGCAGCATTTTCAAACAAAATTAGTGTTGACATACTCCATCATAAATTACTAATTACCCCCACCCCTCCAACACAGGCAAAATGCCTTTTTAAGGACACAAAAGAGTGCTGCTCTGTAGTTGTTTTGTGTTAATATCACATTTTCTAAGAAATTTTGCAGATGATGGAATTCCTTAAAGTACTGCAGCAAAGCACACATGTACAGGTCACTACTGGATGTTTGTATCCACCTGTAAGTTTAGCCTGACTATATGACATTGTAGTTTGTGTGCTTCTCATCTCAAGAACTAAACTTGAGCTGCTTTTGTTCTTTTTTTTTTTTTTTTGCACCTTTTTAAAATATTTCCATTTAACTGTGCTTCAAACTTTTGAGCTGATAGCTGGTAGAAGTTTTCAGTGTGATTCAGCTTATTAATAATTTTTGAAGTTTTACATAACCCTTTCCACCCTGTGTTTAACAGCAATCATTATTTGTGGAAGGCTTAATTAATGAGGAACTATCATGTCTACGAGCTGTTATTTCAAGCTTGATACATTTTTTCTCTGACTTTAAGAGTAGCTTTGTGTGATTCATAAGTTCAAAATAATCCTTATTTATCTTACTCTGCTGATTTAGTTCTCTTTAAGGTAACTATCTTCTGATTGGCTGCTGCTTTCGAGATTTGAACAGTAGGTAAGAACAGCATTTGTACATGTGAGATGAGCATGAAGATGCCCACTGTTTGTGACATCATAAAGAGCCAAGAGTAGGAAAAAATGTCTAAACTGAGTATAACAGTCTGAAGCCTGAGCTTTTAGCTCACGTGAATAAGCATTCTCCATTATAACAGTATATATAACAAAGAAGAAAATAGAGGAAAAGGATAATGGGTCCTCTTTAAACTGAAAATTTTTCCCAATATAGGTGTAAAAGTTTGACCCCTTCTCTGTGCTTAAATAAGACAAAACCTCACCTCTGTATAAATGTGAGTCTGGTCACTTAGCAGCTGTCTATTTGTCCAGGGAAGGGAACATTTGGCAAAGATGGAAGGTTTGAGTTGAAAAAGGGCTGAAACACAACACTGAGTTCCAGAGTAACAGTATAGTCTGGTTAAGTCTTAGAAGACTGCTTTGATGGCTTTATGAGTCAGTGCTCTCTTTCATCCTCTCTCATCTCACATGGAGTTTTATGTGACACTGTACTGGTTAAATGTAGAAACCTGAAATATGTCAACATAATCAGAGATGTCATGTAGCCAGACCATTTATGTGAGCTGAACCTTCAGCAAAAAGCCCTCCCTGTGTGTGATGACAGACACCCCCTCCAAATGTCCATTCAAGGGGAACAGTGGGCTGCAGTGTTTCCCTGGTTAACAGGGAGGGCATCAACTCCTTTCACTGAAACACCCACCACTGTTTCTGTGTTTACACACACACACACACACATACACACACACACACATCACACTAGAGACAGTTACAAAACAAAGTCTTGTTTTATTCTCCTTCTACTGTGTAAGGAGATAATTACACAAATGAGAGTTATACATGGAAGAAAAAAACTGATTCATACATATTGTACATCTTTAGGTAGAGATCCATACACACACATTGCAAACTACCTCTCACATACAGTACACACACACACACTATAATGATGCATTCACGCGCCTTCTCTCACCAGTATGCAGTTTTGTTTTTTTCCCTCACTGTACTGACCATGACTCTGTAGCCCCCAGCTGTCTCTCTCATGGACCTCCCTCATTGGTCACAGTTAAGCTAAACCTCCTTTTTCTTTAAAACAAAACAAATACAGTTACGTCCATAATTTGTAGGATGACAATTTTTGTAGTTTTGCCTCTGTACACCACCACAGTGGATTTAAAATCATACAATCAAGATGTGACTGAAGTGCAGACTTTCTGCTTTAATTCAAAGTAAGTTTGGAATGAAAATGGAGGACTGTGCATAAAAATGTCTAATTCCTAAACAGGTCATGGAAAATGTTTTGTAAATCCCCTTGAATTAAAGCTGAAGGAGGCACAACTACAAAAATTGTCATTGTCCTACAAATTATGGACCTAACTGCAGCTGGTCATTTTGTGGTCCTTTGCACCTACTGCTCCGACCTCTTGGAGTCAGATCTAGTAAGCACACGTTCCAACTCTTTTGTAAATCTACTTTAGTCAGAAAATATAAATGAATCATTTTGCATAAAAAGATATAAACTATCTCCAACACAGACAAAACTTACACTCTGTTTACTGACATGCTAGTTTTGGCCAGCAAGTATGTTTGGATTACAAAGAAATTATTTAAAAAAAAATTTTTAAAAAAGGAAAGGAAAAACCTGTGGCTTAGTTGGATTTGATCAGCTCAAATAACTGAAGAGCATCTTTCACAGCATTTAAGATCAATCTACTGTAGCGTCACCCTCTTCCAAAAATCCAAACCAGAAGCCGAACAACAACATACAAAGCACTGACGGGCACTGATGATATGATGATGAAATTTCCTGGGTTCACTGGTTTCATGTGGTTATAGTGCTGTTATGACTCTACTTTCTCCTGGTAACCTGAAACAATGTATCTGCATACAATGAAGTCTTTCCTGTGATTTTCTTTTTGTCCACTCTCACTCAGAATAGCGAGGAATGAGAAAACATGTTAGATCGGTTCCCAACATCAAAAAGCAAACGGAAGAAAATGCTATATGCTTGTGCTTTCGTCATGATTATCTGTAGGTTACATGCTTGAATGAAAAGGGTACAAATGAAGCACATTTAAAAAAATAAAAAGTCTCCTGTCCACCTGTGAGGTCACCCCAAAATAAATACAAATACGCAACATCCTCTCAGTGCTTCAATATCAACACAAATGACATTAAACCTCTTAAACGTTTGTGTCTAAGTCACCAAACCAAACATTGCAACTGAAGCTGATGCACCCAAGCAAAGTCATTCTTAGTGTCACTGCTGCTCACCTCGTCACCTCAGTTCAGCCTCTTTAAATGTGTGTTGGTGCTTCTGTCTGCAGAATGATTTCAATGCTTCCGTGTGATTGTGATTCAATTAGAAAAAAGATTTTAAACCTGTCATAAAAACTTCATTTCAAATATCCATCAGCCTTTAGAAATTAAAAAAAAAAAAACTGTAAAAACTTTTGTTCTTTCTAAAAACAACTTCTCACTGATTGTGCTTCTGAACACACACGATTTGACATAAGCAGTTTTCTCTCAGAAGTCTGTGCCACCTGTGTTTTACATGCCGTCTTCAGCGAGCACGTCGCCACGAGGACTCTGACTCAGTGGCAGAGCCTGCTTGGCTCATCAGACACACACACAGGACCAGCTGGAAACGTCTGAAGCCGCCTCTGATGCCTGTAGTAACAGCTCTATGCCTTTGCTGGTTTTGTCGGTCAATAAATAAATAAATACTTGAGGGGTCAGGTGCACAAAAGAAAGTCAGGTCTAAGCATGCTCCATGACCCATGTCTGATCCCTGAATCCTGCAGTGTTGCCAGGATGCTGCACTGGTCTTCAGTCTATTCGGTTGCCACAGATGGTGAAGCGGTCTATCTCCAGCAGGTCTTTCTTGGGTGGTCGGTGTGTTAGTCCACCATCTTCCAATCCCGTGTCAGCATTGATAATTTTGTCATCGTCCTCCTCATCCGGAGTCGTCAGGAATGTGTCAGAGTCGCTCTTGGGGAAGGAGGGGGCAGCGTTGTCTGCTGTGTTGGTGGGCTGAGAGACGTCTGATGGCAGAGATGTTCCTCCTTTTTCAGCTGTAGGTTCTGTTATAGAACGAGTTAAGAGAGTTCTTATTAGCGGTTAAGAAAATTGGGAATAGAAACAGTGAGACAGAGCGACTGAGCTACCTTGCTGTGGCGAAATGTGAACATGTTTTGTCCGGTGAGCTCTAGAGTTTGCACGGCTGGAGGCGACAGAAGGTGGTGGGTCAAAGAGCTTTTCTTCCATGTTGGCCTCTTTGACGAACGTGCAAGAAGTTCCAAGGAGAACAATACTGTTGAGAACCTTCAGAGTGATCATCCTGCTCACAGAGACACGTAAAAGTCACGTGGATATGACAACAAAGGAAAAACTGTGTCAAATAAATAATTAAAAATGATGAAGACATATTGACTAATTACCCCAAGTAAAACAGCAGCACACACATAAAGGAGAGTGAACCCTGGATCTTCACTGAGCTGGTCACCACTCTGATCAGCTGAAAAACACAGCGCCACATTTATAAACCAGCAAATGTGGCAACATACATCATTTCAATGGCATAAGCCATCCTGAGAACGAACGACTGACCAGCAGAGCTAAAGGAAGCGGGATGAAGCCCATTCTCCTGGATACCGAGTCACTGTAGTCTGTGTACGCCTGGAAACACAGGTAACACATTTTTATGTAGAACACCATCAAAAAGCAGCACTGTTTTACCCATGAATAACTCAGCCCAATATTTTTAATAAAGTCATAACCTAAAAATCAGAAAAAACTACTGGATGCTCCGTCAACATGTTTCTCAGTCACTGGGAAACGTGCATGATTTATCAGAATCAATATTTATCAAATGTTATGATTAGAGGTCAGAATGATATATCAGAAAAACAAGTGTTATGCTGTGAAGCCTCGTTTCCAGTCTTGGCTGTAAATCCACTTCTGAGTGCATCATTTTAATCTCTGAAACATTCTTTGAGGAGTTTTTGGTTCCATGTGGTTTTATTCAAATGCAGGATTGGTGATGTGTTTGCTGACCACCTCAAAATTTACTGAAATTCAATTTACTGCATTCTCAAGACAGTGGTTTCAAAACACACACACACACACAAAAGGAAAAACAACAAAGGACCCCCCCCCCCCCCCCCCCCCCCCCAAAAAAAAAAAAAAGAGAAACAGTGTCATTGTCATCAGTGCATCATAATGTGGCTGACTCAAGGTGTCTGAGGCAGGGCTACTGGCACACATGTCTGAGCTGTTGCTGCTGTCTTGGATGTCCATGAAAGCACCATCGCTGATCTGACTGGAAAGAGGTACCAAGATGAGGCGCTCTCTACCTGTGGCATTCTTGCAGCAGCACTTCTGACTTCGTCTAACCCCAGCAATTACAGAACTTAAATGTTGACAGTGTTATTTTCTACTTCACTAGCTAGAAACTCACTATAGCTTTTGGTCACAAATGTCCTTTCTATAGCAACAAGATTTTAATTTCAGGTAAGCTGCTTTCACTCACATTTTTCTGTCGACTGCTGACGAGGTCAAAGGCGAGGCTGGCTCTGTATTCCCCGTAGACCTATACCAACCAATACAAGAGAAACATCAAACAAAGTTACTGAGTAGCGTGCCTGCCTTGCTGTGAGGACACGATAAATGATAAATGTTAACTTGCTTACTTTAAGTCTCATAATTGGTTTACCTGCTTGCTATTTAGCACAGTAAAGGCACAGTAACTTCATGAAGCCAAAAATGTGCATGGGCAGATTAAACATGGATTAGTATGGACTCACAGGTGCTTGAACACTTACAAATGTGAGTGAGGTTTGTGTGATTAGGTTTGACAGTTTGGAGATAAAGGGGTTAATCCCTTCCTGTGGGGCTGGTTTCTGTTACATAAGCACAGTTAAAACTCTGTGGAGGAAATCGAACAGAAAGACAACCCACGAGGGAAGGAGGCAAGAACCCTCCTGGTACAGCAGTGGACAGTTTCTAGTGTGAGTGGGTGACTGTATAAGACTACAACGGAGTGTCAAAGAGCCTGAGCACTACAGTAAATAAAAAAACAAAAAAACAACACAAATTTGTAAGTCATAAAATATTATATTATATTATAAAGGTAAATTAATTCAAGGTCCATTTCCCATGAACTTACAACAGCATCACACACAGGTTTTGTGTATGTATTTAACTGGCATCAAACACATTGTTCAACACATCTTGGTATCACCAGTAAATACTAAATTGTTCACCTTCTTTTATCCTCATTTTTTAAACACAGCACTAATGACTTAACATGGATATAACCCTACAGATGACAGAAATGGTAAGAAAAGACCATTTATCTATGCCACATAGGAGGAACTATCATCACTGCTAGTTTTGCAGTGAGATTACATCATCGTAAAATGGTCTACGCTGTTTGAACGGTGAGGTGAGGTGAGGTGAGAGTTTCTCTGATGTTAAATCAGTTACCTCATTTACAGGTGGTGCTAAATACCACTTTCACAGGTCCCTAATTAATGTCTGGAGTAACTTGGCGGACCAAAATTAAACCTGGTGTCAGGTTAAACTGCCCGTCTGCAGGTTGTGTTTGTACTCCCTAGGAACCAAATTAGAACCCACAGATATGACACGTTCTCCTAATTATCTCTGATGTCCTTTGCAAAGAAATGCCCAAACATTAACTGAGAAAAGAGAGGCTCTAAAACTTACAATTATGATCATCACTCATTTCATCACTAATAATCATGATCCAGTGATTTCTCTCTGCATACTGCAGCACACGTTCCCCCCCCCTTAAAAACAGTCTTAAATCATGTATGTACTGAATAGTAAAACTCGCATATTAACTGACATTTCTGAATGCTCCAACTTATTAGATAATCAGTGAGTTAAAAGTCTGAAAATAGAGCACTTGTTTTGATTGAGCACAAAGTCTTCTACAGATAAAGCAGATCAGCTGAGCAACTGAAGGCAAACAGACTTAATTCATAACATGGACGCAGCCACCGCCATGTCAGCTAAGAGTTCAAGTTGATTCCCCATTGCATTTTGCATTGGTTTGCCTTTGTGTGGTCACGATACAACAATTGAACAGTTTCAACTCTGCCTTTTTTTTAATGTCAATAAAGTAATTTTAAGAAGTGATTTTGACAGCTCTAATGCGTTGCTAATTTAGTGGCCAAACATTAGCTGCACCTTAAAAAAGTTAGTAAACTATCAAAGCATAAAGAAAGGACTCACATCGGCACTGATGTCATTGAATTTGGTGATGAAGGCGTGCTTGACAACATCCACGGCAACCTCTGAGGCAATCACCATGACTACATCAGGAAACAGTACCCACAAGTGGTCTAAAAACAAACACATTAAAATCTAATCAGTATAATCATTTAATCCAGTATTAGCAGTAAAGGGAAAAAAAAGAGAGTAAAGGACTGTAGCTAGGAAGAGTGCAAAGACCTGAGGATGGCCCTAAGAGGGTTACTGTGATAATGCACATCTGTATGCAGCTGTATTGCTTTCAGTACTCTTTGCAAAGCACTGTATTAACGTTACCGGCGTTCCATGAAAACTGCTCCATGTTTCTCAGACAGACGATGAGCAGGAGGATGTAGTTGGTGAACCTCTCTTTTATGTCTATGGGAAACAAACAAATCAATCCAGGATTAACCTACTTTGTGCTCACTGCAGCTGAGCTTGATTCCACACATTTACCTTGTATTAAATAATAACGCTCAAAGACACAAAATATCCAAAAAATACTGTCAGCCGCCACAGCTACCCCTCAGCCTCCTGGCAGTAGAATCTTTAGGTGGTACAAATCCCCTAGAAGTATGTGTTCCTGAACACACGGTTACCAGGTTTCAGTAGATCTTAATGGGGTGCATATGAGCCTTAGTGGCTGGTTCTCTTCCACAGCATGTCTTTTGTCCTGTCTCTCTCCCCTCTTTTTTTTCCTGTTAAAAGGGAGTTTTTCCTTCCCACTGTCACCAAGTGCTTACTCATAGGGGGTCATTTTGACTGTTGGGTTTTCTCTGTAATTACTGTATGGTTTTTACCTTATAATATAATGTGCTTGTTTGTTGTGACTTGGCACTATATAAATAAGATTTAATTTAATTGAATAGTGACTCGGGAATGGCTAAGTATGAACCAGGAATAAGAAATGCTAAAATCAAAATAAATATAAACCTCTGAGAATACTGCCACTTTCCGTGTTTGCCATTATTGTGGTAAGTTGTCCAAGATTTGCAGTAGATGCATCTATGGCATCAATTTGAACATCCTAGGTCACACTGTTCTCGAGTTATCACGTTCACAAAGTTGAAAGTTGTTGAAACTGAGCAAAACTTTTTGGGAATGTATCCAGCTGTTTTACATATCATTCCCCACCACTTACCACTATTTGACATCTGGAAGAGGTTGTTCTTTTCAAACTTCTTGAATACGCTCCCTTTGATCTCAACAAACTGCAAAAAGACAAAAACATCAGCTGCTGCACACATTTCTAAATGGGATAATATGTCTGTGCATAATACTCACGTTGTTTGACATCATAATAGTGAGCAGAGACTTGTTGTGGGAGTTGAAAGCTACATTGAGAGTTGTGGCCTGAACCATGATGAGGATGGCATGAAGAACTAAATACAACATGTTGAGGAAAAACACACATTTTCTGCACTGTGATTATACTGATGCACCCACTTCATATGCCCTACTGATTTCAAATACAGCTGTTAAAGATTCATTTTTCATTCATTAATTGTTTGGTCCATAAAGAAAGTCTAATATTAGGGAGTTTCAATAGCAGATTGATGAATAATGCTTGAATATGCTGAGTCTTCCTGTTTTGGGACCACTGGGGCAGAAGTGGACAAATAAAGATATTTTCATTAAATGTAACTTCTCATTTCTTCTTCTTTTTTACTTTGTTTCTTTCTGGTATTATCCTTTCTTTTTGCCTCTACGGTGATCTTTTTATATCAATTTCAAAATTAGAATTTAAGCTCTTTATGCCTTTTGTTTTAAATACACTTCAGAAAAACATTTTCTTGAATGACAAACTGACTATTAATGTTGTAGATCGACCTTCAACTATCTTTTAACTGTTTTAATGTCAGCAGTGTGTTTTTTTCCATGTTCAGCAATGTTTTGTTTCACAGCAATTTTTAAGTGAGGATACAGACGTAGAGAACAGCCATGAGGAAGTGAGGAATCACGCCTATGTGCGCTCTCTTCTTCTCCTTGGGCTCTGTGGCTGTCCAGTACAGAGCGTCCAAGATGTCTTGGCCAAATGATGAGAACAGGCGGTCCGCCACCTGACAACACAACAAGGGAGGGATGACGGAGGAGAGTTAGTCAATAAGTGGTCCAGTACAGTAGACCACTAACTCTCTCCAATCACTGAGGAATGTTACATAGTGTACCTCTAACATGTTGTAGATGATGTAGAGCTTGATGACAGACTGTCCTCTGATGAGATGGTACATCATGGCATAATCCACATAGCTCATCATTGAGTAACACAGCACCATAATGAAGCCTTTGAGTACGTCGCACACCTGGGCTGGCTGAAGCAAGCGGGAGCCGCTAAACAACACACAAACGTTACAGGCAAAGAAAATGTTCACAAGAAATTTGCAACAACACGCAAAAAAGACCTGAACAGCATAATGAAGACTGTATTTGATTCACTTTGAACAAAATCAGAGAGCTCTACTGCCCTCCAGAGGTTAATAACAGCACTACACGGCTTCAGAAGTGAACCCTGTCTAGGGTGACAGTGCACCTCCTTTATATGGGATTGCCAAGCATATTTATCCCCTTCTCCTGTTTTTGCATATTCTCAAAGACTCACAACTTAATTCTCTACAGTTTATAGAGGGACACTTTTCTGAATTCTGGCTTTGATCCAATGGCTGTAAAGAAAGCAGGGAAGGCTCTAAACATGGGTCACATTCAGGTTAAGCTGTGACTGCCTTTTGCTACCTACGCTGCACCCAGTGGGGAAAACTACCAGTCACCATAAAAATCACAAGATAGGAGCTACTACAAAGAAAAGGAAACGAACTACACGGTGCATGGGTGAAGCTGGGTAACGGCAAAACACAACATAGGTTGCATTAAAAACATAAGTGATCTTGACCATATTGATCAACAGTGTAATTGCTACTTAACATGACTGAAAAGCTCAGATGAAGATGATGGCCTCCATGCTGCGTTCTCCCTCTCATTATGTGTACTTGTGCTTGATGGGAAGCTTTCATGGCACTAATGGTAACATAACTTGTTGTCAGCATTATTCAAAGTCTATTATTACTCCACATCTGTGTGTAGGAGCAGGTGCACTCAGTGACAACAGATAAAGGAGAAATTAGTGTGACTGTAAATAACAGCAAATCAAATCAGTACATTTATGTAGCTGACATTAAATGACCAGGTCGAGCCTGAAGTTGCCTTTGTTTCGCTCTAATATTTTTCCCTTTAATTTCTGATGTTTAAACCAACCAATTTAAAATACAGTAACCAGTGATGAAAGTACCTTTTTGCTGCAGCCCTACACCAACTTTATACTGCACAGGGGGCGACCATAATAATAGCAACATTTGTACCTCATGCATAAATGCTATCTAATACAATCTATGCAAAAACCTTTAATGATGGTGGCTTTGTAGTGATGAGGAGCTTATATTTACTAAAATACTCCTTGTTAATATACTTAAACATGCAACTCTAATACTTATGTATATGTGTTACCTGAGGCCACAGCATGGCACTGTAAAGAGTCGCAATAGGGCCAGAATCACCCTGAGGGGCAACAGCGTGAACACATAGAGGAAGGTGTCCAGACAGAGGAAGAAGCCGAATGTCATCAACTGAAGACAGAAAGAGAGGAGGAAAAATACATTTTTTTTTAACAACAGTATTTATTTATTTGAAAGATTTTCCCCTAAGTGGGGTGTTTGCGTGTTTACCTTCTCCAGCTCCTTGGGGATTCGGAGGCATGTATAGACCCTCTCTCTGCGCTCTGTGTATTTGGCCTCATTGTGTTCTAGGAAGTAGCCTCTGGTGAGCTCAGTAGTTATAAATCTGACCAGAGACAGGTCTAGAGATACAGACAGGAACAAATTATTCTTTATGTTGTGCTTTGAGCCGATCACCATCAAAGAGGAGTCCTTTCTTAATGTTTAACTCAATCAGATAAGAACTGTCTACATTCAAACCAAACCTACTCCAACTAATCTGCTGCTGGAACAGCCTAAACTCCTCTGGGAAAACTTAGGAACCTGAAGGCAGGGATTTGTTCCCATTTAGCCACAAGAGTATTAGTGAGGTTGGCCACTCATCTGGCTCACAGTAGGGGCTCCAGTTCATCCCAAAGGGGTTAAGGTGTTGTAGGTTAAAGCTGTGCTGGCCACTCAGTTTTATATAGGTTTTCTTTATTTCATTTACACGTTTGAAGCAGATTTAAGCCTTATACTATGTTATTTTGTTAATACATTATGTTCCTTCTTTTACCCCAACCAGGAATATTTAGTTAACTGAGTATTCTGAGTTACACACTGAGTATTCTGTTCAGACTGATGTGGTTACTAATTACTCACACGACATATTCTGTTCCCTTTCTTTGGATAAATCCAATGATCAAAAGTCCTCTTCACTACTGTTGAAATGGACTCTCACTAGGATCCATCACCACCCAGTGCTTTGCTACACAGCATTTAACCTGACCCGGAAATCTGTGCAGTCTAATTAATGGTTAACAATATTTTACAAGCTGCATACAGTGCTATTTATTATTATTTACTAATAATAACTAATTATTAAATGCAGAATGGGGTATAAACACAGAGAGAGTGACAAGAGGTGAGTGAAGAAGAAACAGTGCATCATGGGAAGTCCCCAGCAGCATAACTAAGGGAGGGTTCAGAGTCACCTAATCCAGCCCTAAATGAAAGCTTGATCAAAAAGGAAAGTTTTAAATACCCTATGAACCACAAAAAAGCCAGCGGTCTGAGAGCAAAGTGCTCTATGGGGGTAATATGTTACTATGAGGTCTTTAAGATGGGGCCTGGCTATTCAAGATCTCGTATTATAGGAAAATTACTTTAAATTCAATTCTGGATTTAACAGGGACCCAGTGAAGAGAAGCTTGCAATACATAACATGACAATCTACGTTGCCAGTCTTCTGATAATGTACCCTTTTTTGCAGCTGAGTTAAAAAATGTTTGCCCAAGGGCTACGCTGAGTAATCGTTTGAGTTAACACGGGTACTCATGTGCCTGTGGCCTCACACAGTGTTTACCGGCTCAGCTGCGTGCGCCTGTGAAGAGAAACAAACCGCACGTCCAGGTTAACTGGCCGATTTGGACTTCTGCATATTCACATGCAGCTGTGCCCTCTTACTGACAGTCAGGAATCCTTCTACCATCTAATTTGGATGCATTTCGCATAATTGTGTCACCGGGTCGTTACTTTACTCCAGCTTTTAGTGTTCCACAAACAGCTGCTGGGGGAAGCAGCAGCTACATCCCGACAGCATGTGAAAACTCGGAGCAGTGCGCTAAGCCGAACAAGTTCAACAGACCTTTTACATTCGTTCTCAAAAAATTCCGCAAAAAAGAAAAAAAAGAAAAAGACGTCCTCCAGCCCCCGTAAACAACAATCATCTCAGCTGCTAGCTAGCGCTGTCAAACTGGGAGTCAGCGGCTGTGGAAACGGAGCCAGCTCTCACCTGACAGGTTGCTTTTCTTTCCCCTGCTACCTCCATTTTTATCGCTGAACCCCAGCGTCTCCGTGACTCCATCTTTCTCCTTGTTCTTCGCTGCTGTGGCAGGCTTCTTGTCTCTCTCCCTGTCCTCCGTCTCCCTCTCCTCGCCCAGACCCGTCGATAGCGACTCCGCCATCTTCTCCGCTGCCTGGGACAGCACTGGCGGCTGCGTCGCGTGCTCTGACGTCATCGCGCACTGCAGAACTAACTCACCGACAGATGTCGCCATTCTGCGATTCTGACGATAGCGCGAAATGTTTTGAATAAATTCTGATCAAATTTTATAGGAGTGTAGAGTGGGGTCATGTTAACAATGCATTAAAATTTTCTTTGCATTCACCAAGGTCTTCAAGGCCAACTTAGTGATTTATTGGTTGAAAACTGACAAAACAACAAACAAAAACTCACAACTCAGAAGCTATGATTCTTCAGTTTATAATCCTCTAACACTAAAGACACGCGTTTTTAAAAAAGGACAATGGCATAATTAACAGTTTTGGCTTCATTATAAGGTATTGAATTTAGAAATGCTGTAAACAAAGATTTAAAATGAACAGAATAAACAAAAGGTCCATATAAGAATAAGAATAACTTTATTGATCCCAGAGAGAAATTCATATGTCTGACATAGCTCGTCTGCTATTTGCATGAGAATTAAAAAAGCCTGTTGTCTGTGTGTACAAATTATTTCCCGTATCTCTTCCAGTACTGATGTGTTTTTGTTCCAATTGTATGTAATCCCATTTAATCCCTGCAGGCTTTTCAGAAATCTGAGAAAATCCATATTTACATATTTTTTTAGGATCTGCCAGAGAAAACCTAACATGTTATTCACATGTCCTTTCATGTACGATCGCTAAAGGTTGCTTAATTTTATTTTAAAATGTAGATATTGGTTGTAAAATGTGCCTGCAAAAATTCCCTATGAGGTAATTTTTTAAAGGAGGACAGGCTCTCCATTGACAGGTTGGATAATGGAACAAGCAGATGCTTCTGTGAGCTGAATTGTAGTTTGATAAAATAAAGGCCCTGAGAATAAGGCAGAGCTATTCCAACAGAAAGAGAGAGAGACTGTAGACTGCACTACACCAGTTATTATCAGAGCAGTCACAGCTTTTGTGAAGCACCTGTGTTTCCTTGAGTTTTCTGAGTGTATTCACAACAATGCTAACTCATCCATGGAACATGACTGTCTTTTAACACTGGAAAGCAGTAAAGTTTGATACACAGAGCTCCTGTGCCATATCACTTACTAAAACAACAGTGTTTTGTCAGACACATGTTAGAAATAAGTGGCTGTGGTCAAACAGTGGTTAGTACACTGTGCTGTCACAGCCAGACACATTACTAGGTACACCTTGCAAGTACCATGGACCCTACTCCCCCACCCATTGACTTTAATTCATCGTGACATAGATTCAGCAAGATGCTGGAAACATTCCTCATGTTGACATGATAGCATCACAGCAATTTGTCAGCTACACGTCCATAATGCAAATCTCATATTCCACAATACTTACTTTGATTGGATTGAGATTAGAAGATGGGTACACTGTGGTCATAAAGGAATGGACTTGATCAGCAAAAATACTTGGGTAGGCTGTGGTGTTTAAACAGTGCTCAGTTGGTACTAAGCAGTCCAAAGTGTGCCAAGAAAACATATTCCACACCATTACACCACCAGCAGCCTGAACAGTTGATAGAAGGCAGGATGGATCCATACTTTCAGGTCATTTACACCAAATTCTCACCCTACCAGCTGCAGGAATTTAGATTCATCAGACCAGACAACATTTTTCCTGTCTTCTGGTGAGCCCATGTGAGGTGTAGCCTCAGATTCCAGAAGTAGCACCTGGTGTGGTCTTCTGATGCTGTAGGCCATCTGGTTTGACATTGTGTGCATTCAGAGATGCTCTTCTGCATACCTTGGATGTGACAAGTAGTTATCTTATTGGTGCAGTAAACAGTACATCAGTTTTAATATCTGTGATGTTAAGCAACAACCCCAGTCTGAGTGACAAACTCTGGAAAACTTTATTATTCCTTAGAGACTAAAGGCATTTTTTTTTTTTTTGAGCTGTTCATCGAGACACACACCCCACACTCTGGAACACAACATTTCACGAACATCTTAAAGAAGATTCTTCAATTTTACCACAAACATCCACTTGGACTATGAACTATTTAATTTTTGGAGGTCAAAGGTCGAGGTCAGTGTGACATCATGTCTGCTGCGTTTCAGCAACACCTTGGAGATAAGAAAGTAGAGCTTGAAAGAAAAAAAAGATGGGGGCCCACTCACCCCATACTTCATGCTGACCTCTATGCTCTGGGATATAATCAACCACATCTGTCATTCTGACATAATTAACCACGCTTCCATGATTTTAAAGCTGTTACCACTATTACAAGTCACCAATTACATTTCTGCGTCCAAAGGCCGCGCAGCAAAGGTTAATTCAGCCCATGAATAAAGACGAGAGTGAAAAACGAGAGAGTGGAGGCAGAAACCAAGCGCGCAGCACGGATAGAGTTTCTCCTGGTAGGGATCACTTCAACCGCCATAGATTCAGTTTCTCCTTCCTTGTTACGCACGTCAACGCAATATATTGATGCAACACAGCGGCGAGAGCAATTTATGATGCTTATTTTCTTTATTTTAAGAACAGGATAAACTTATGGTGATCGCTGAGTGCGCCCCGCTGTTCCAGCCCGGCGTCGTGTTACCTTCCTCGGGGCATCATGGGCTCGTAAGATGCCTTCTCTGTGGAAACGGATAACATTTTCGGTGGCCTCGGTGCTCTGTATCGGCTCGGTGGTCCTCTTGGTGGTGGCTTTGTCCTCGGAGCGGTGGGTTACCGGACGGATCCTGTGTAAAACCGGGGTGGAAATAGTGAATGCGTCAAATCCAGAGCTGGACCAGTTCATCGGGCATATTTATTACGGGTTGTTCCAGGGAGGAAAAAACAAGAGGTGCGGGCTCGGGAACAGGCGCTCCAAAATTTACAGTAAGATAAGAAAGAGAAATTATATCTTTTTTACTGCGTAATTAAAGCTCAAGGTTGATGGTAAAACTCTTGATTACTGACTTCTAAAACTGCATAGTTGGTGTCTTATTAATATAACCTAAGACATGAGCAATATTTCATAGATTTTTTTCATTCATAACTAAGAAAGAAAGAAAGAAAGAATGAATTAAATACTTATTTTTAAACTCAAAATTTGTTTTTTTAGCTGTGACATTAGTATAATAAATTTACTAAGACATTATCATAGGCCTCTGAGAGGCAGAAAGAAGCTAAAATCGTGGTCATGCTGTGCACTCAAATTTCTGAGAGACTCCCAAAAATCAATGCAAGAGCTTATTTCTGCAGAATATATCAATATTCAGTATATATATATATATATATATATATATATATATATATATATATATATATATATATATATATATATATATATGTTAGCAAAGCTGACATCCATCATGAACAACCCCCATCACCCTCTTCATGAGACCGTGGGTGAACTGAGCAGCTCCTTCAGTCAGAGACTGAAACATCCTCGCTGCAGGAAGGAGCGCTTTCGCAGGTCATTCATCCCAACAGTAGTTAGACTGTATAACACATCATAATGTCTTGAGTCACTTGGACACTTTACCTACACTGCCATCACTTTATCCATACAGTCAGATACATTTTATTTATTACACTCACCCATATAATGCATACCGTGTATGCTGTGTACCTTACCGGCTACAAATGTATATAATATTTTGATATCTTTATATAGTGTTTGACGTGTGTGTATATGTGTGTATATGTAAATGTGGGTATTGACACTGATATATATATTTATGTATATAGTGCTTATGTATATGTGTATAGTTTTTTTGCTATTTTATTTTATTCTATTGAATTTTAGTTTTAGTTTTTAGTTTAGTTATTTGTTCTTACTCATCCTTTTCATTTTTTCTCTGTATTGAGCTGCTGTAATGCACAAATTTCCCCGTCGTGGGATCATTAAAGTTTTATCTTATCTTATCTTATCTTATCTTATCTTATCTTATATATATATATCAGTATATGTCTCTTCTGCTCTGTCTGTGTGACTCTCCAGTTTTCCCAAAGCTTGTGCGGACACTGAATGGTGGCCTTCACATGATGGTGATTCTTTTCCTGCTGGTGGCTGTGGGTTTTGCGCTGGTTAGTCTGTCTTTCTGCATTTACAATGCACGCAAGGTTCCCTACCAGAGCATCAAAGGGCACAAGGGACTCTATCTGTGGAACATCATCGCCGGTATGTGAAGATGTCAGTCTCTGATGTTGCATGACTTTATTACATGTCCTTTCCTTTAATACCTCCCTGACTTGTCTCCTCCTCTGTCTGCAGCTTTTTTTGGTGCCCTGGGTGTTCTGTGTTTCCTGGCAGCCGTTAGACACCATCGTCTGACAGAGCGAGTGGCAAACTTTCGGGAGAACCTCTTCATCCTCATTGTCCTGGATGACAGTCTGGACTGGTCTTTCTGGCTTGGTGTAGCCAGCATTGCGACTCACTTTGCTGTCTGTGGACTGGTTGCGATGAGTCGGATCAAGCTGCCCAAACCGGAGGTCAAGAAGCCTGAAGAACCCACTATTTCTGCTCTGGACCTGCTCTACTGAAGGACTGACTGAAGAGCATTGTTTTTAGAATTTTTATCACTGATGATAGACAGGAGCAAACCAGTGAAACCAGCACAGTGCCAGGGCCCTGTTCCTTTGTAGCTATAAGTGACTTTTAGGCTTGTTACAGCCAGAATTAAAACTGATGACTACATAACTCAACATGTTGGAAGTAAAGTGGTGCCTAAACTCAGTGCTGCAAATTTTCCAAATAAGATTTGAAATGAAAGCACAAATTATCTGACAAATGCTAAGCTTGGGGCTTCTGAGGACCCTGTTAAATTCATCCTTACCTTGGTGATCACGCAGCCATTCAAAATGGTGTATTATGTGTTAATATAAATTTGGCTTTGATGCATACGGAATTATAGAAATATTAGCAATTTTTTTTTTTAATTCAAGCTCAAAATTAAACAGACCGAATCTCAAACTTTGAATGAAGAGTGGTGTATGCAGCACAAATTTTAAAGTCATGTTGGCTCAGTATCCTTAGATATTTGATTCAGATGAAGGAAAAATAAGGAAAAAAAAGAACTCTATAGAAAAATGATAAAAGTCTGAAAAAGAGCAACAGAAGAGCTTTGCCATCCAGAATGAACAGACATGAAATAGGTTGGTTTTTTTTAAATCAGTGGAAATCATACAGTAAGGGGAAGGATAAATTGTGTGTTATTATGTTTGTACATCATGAATTCCATTCAGACACACACATTGGCACAGGAGCATAGGCTGTTTCTTTAGTCATGCTGAGCTACATGACCAGAAGATTTACGTCACTTTGGTTGGTCAGTGTGCGCAGGAGACGGAGCATCCAGACAGAAGGGCTACAGACCCCCCATCCTCAACTACACCTTTTAACCCACCATCATCTGGATATTCTCTAGTTATTACACAATGTTGATGTTGAAGATCGTCAAACAATCAGATATACTTTATAACCAAAGGCAGTCATATCAATATATATTACAGGCATTTTAACATAAAAATAAGCAACTTGTGGAGACAAATGATGGGTGTTTATTAAAATAGTATAAAGTTTGCCACATACTTTTGCTGTTTTATGTCTTCCAGAATTGCTTTGATCGGTGTAAATGCCAATGTTCCCAGTATCTGGAACACTGGTGTGTACACTACTATCCATCTGCCGCTAGATGGCGACAAAGGCTTCTCTCTGTCGTTTGATGGTGACGCAATAAAAAACGCGACCGTTAGTTCGTTTAGCTTCCTCTCGCACGTTCTCGTGCAACCTTTAAAAATCCCAGTCTGGTTTATTTCCTGTTTCACTACCCGTGCAGCAGGTGACAATGTTTCTCGTGAGGAGGGCTGCGCGGACCGCGGTGCGGACAAACCCCTGCAGGTCGTTTTCTGCCTCGCAGACTCACCTGAGCCACAGAAAAGTGAGTTTAACTGACAGTTACATCATCACCCGGGATTCGTTCATGTTGCAGACAGTGTTTAGGATCAGGTGCTGTGCTGGTTCATGCGTGGCTATTTAGCCCTCTGAGTGTTTTGTTATATTAATAAACTCTCGCTCTCTTTCTGTGTGTGTGTGCGCGTGCGCGCGTACGTGTATAGGGTCTTGTGCTGGGAGTGTTTGAGAAGAAGGAGGGGGAGGAGGAGGGCAGTCTTCACCTGACAGAAGCTGCTTCAGGTTTTGATAAGTCTCTCTCTGGAAAACTGTCTGAACTGCTGAAACTGTGAGTCTGTGACCTGCAGACTGAGAACAAACTGTGTCCTGCGCTTTGATGATCCTGTCTGTGTCTCCAGGATTTGCTTCATAAACTTTTGTGTTTCCCAGATCAGGACCTGCAGTCAAGAAGGGCAAAAGCAGAGTATTTTATGGGCTTCACAAGGTAACAAGACGTCACATCATTTATATGCCTCTCCTCAGACAGCGCTTTTCAGATGAATCTTGTTTGTGTGTGTCCTGCAGGATTTCCCCTGTGTAGCAGTAGTCGGGTTGGGTAAGAACAATGCAGGTGTTTGTGGAACAGAAAACTGGGATACCAGCAAGGAGAACATCAGACAGGCAGTGGCAGGTATGATGTTACTGTGTGTAACAAAAGGAAGTAAATTGTTGTGCACTTAAGTTTCAAATGGTTGTATCATCTCTTAGTACTTGTCTTGTATCTAAGTTAACAAGTAGAGTATTTCCCTTTAAGAACAACCAAACACAAACTTTTCAAATTATATCCATAAATCTTCTACCCCTTATCTGAGGCCAATGGGATGGCATCCCATTCCTCAACCAGCAATCATGCAATCCAATAAAGGACACCAAACAAGAGTCAATTTAAAGCAAAATAAACAGGCGTTGCAACGGTATAAGATTATAACAAAGAAATAACTGACCAAACACAAATTTCAAAATGTATATACTCTGTGGAAATTCTGAAGAACTGAAAATTGTGATTGTGAGCCTTGAAAAGGATAGAATTCCCAAAGGAAACTGAAAGATCAGTAACTAATTAAAAATCAGAAGGTATCGAACAAGCCAGAGAAGCACTAATCTGAGCCGCAGTGGTGTCCTTCTAAAATGATGCCAACTCTGAAATCAAAGTTTCTGTGGCGACTCAGAAAGTGCAAAGCACATTGCAAAATGTCAACCTTCACCGACCGCTTCCAGGAAAATGAAAACACTTGCATGATTAAATGTTTCTAGAAGCTGCCTTCGGCTGCTCCCTTATTCACAAGGGGTGGCTCCGCATGTTTGAGTAGGCAGATTTTTACGGCAGATACCCTTCCTGATGCAACCCCAAAGGGATTTGTGTCTCTTTCACTCGTTAGGTGAATGTGTAAACCACTACACTATAGAGCCACTGCATGATCACATGTTTCTGTGCCTCGCCATGTTTTTTTTTTTGTTTTATTGTTTTTTTTGTTTTTCCTTTAAGTGAAGAAATAAAATATTCACATTTGGCTAATCTGGTTAAAAGTCAGTCATCACGAGAGTGTATTTCATAGACCAATAAACTAAACTGCATGGTCAAAACTGTCAAATTGATATTTATGGCTAATGCATATGTATTTGTGTATTTGGCAACATTTTGAAATGAACCATACAAACATGATTTACTAAGGCTCGCAGATGCAATTTACTGCAAACTGTGCATAATTTAACACTTCAAAAAAAAAAAAAACCCACATATTACGCTGTCCCTCATATGGCCATGATAGTTGCCTTCAGGAGTGTGGGATGTTATCAGACCAAGCATGTAATTGGCGTGGGTGGATGGCTCTGTCCTGTAGCTTATAGCCAAGTTAATTTTTTACAGTGAGCTGATGGGGTTGCAGGGATTCAGGGTTTAAGCTGCATTTTGAAATATACTGATAAGGTGTTCCCAGGCCAGACGAGATATATAATCTCTCCAGCGGGTTCTGGGTCTACACCGGGGTCTTGTCACCGTTGGGCCTGCCTGGAAAATCTCTGAGGGGAGGCAATAGAAGTGGTTGTATTAACTTAAGTACCAGCTGTCGGCCTGTGTTTTTATTATAATAAATCAAAACTGTCAGATTTGAATTTTTCATCAGAGGTAATACAGATTTTAAATTTAAGTTCTATTGCATAGCATCCACCCTCGGTCAGGTTTATCCTGAATTTGTACCTGGTTTGTATGTGTTTATGCACGTTCAGCTGGCTGCCAGTCACTTCAGGACCTGGAGGTGAGCCACGTGGAGGTGGACGGCTGTGGCAATGCTCAGTCTGCAGCAGAAGGCGCCATTCTGGGATTGTTTCAGTATGACCAACTCAAATCCAAGAAGAAGACCAAAGTCACAATGCAGCTTCATGGCAGGTAGACCTAACAAACTGAGGCTCTCTGACTGTCAGAGGCCTTTTTAACAGTTTGGTAAAGACTGATGTACAGCAACGTGCTACCTGCTGTGTGTGTGTAACTCTTCCTAGTGCTGATGTGGCCGGCTGGGAGAAAGGTGTCGTGTATGCAGAAGGCCAAAACTTGGCTCGGCTTCTCATGGAAGCGCCAGCCAATCACATCACTCCTACTGTTTTTGCCAAAACCATTGAAGAGAAACTGGCTCCACATGCTGATCGAGTCACCATACACAGGAGGTTAGTGTGTCTTATATCATTAATAATCATCCCTGGCACAGCTTTAAAGATCAGGAAGAACAAACTGACTAATCTGTTTGTTATTAAAGGTATTTTTTGGTACTAATAAACCCAGTGGAGGAGAACTTAAGGGAATCTTTTTTTTTTTTTTTTTTGCATCTACTTCATTTCTTTTAAAACTTTGAGCACTGAATTGTCGCATTGAGTCATTTTATTTTGTTTGTTTTTTATAATAAATTGGGTACTTTTATAAGCATAAAAGTAGAGCGTCCCCACTCTTCTGTTAACAGCTGTGATCCTCGCTGTTTTCTGTTTTTCCATAACAGCGAGCTAATTAACAGGTTTCCATTTTTATATTGTGTAATAGGGACATAGTGATTAATTGATTTTAAAACATAAAAGCTGTCTGTAGTCTGAAAGCACTGACCCTACACTTATAAGTTACTTTATACCTTTTCAGTTTAAAAAATGAATTAAAGTTTGACAAATATATTCACCAGGTCGATCCATCTTAGCAGCTTAAGGGTATTTCCATTAATCAGGCTGCTGTAACCACTAAGCAAATGGAGTAATTACCTTTTTAACTGTTTTTATTTAATTGTATATATTTAACACATGCAAATAAACAGTGACAATAATTACAATTAGTTGAAAGAGTGAATTATCATTTGGACATGTGCAGAGGAGGGATAGTGGATATAGTGGACAGAGGATGTTGAAGATGGAGCTGCCAGGAAGGAGGAAGACCACAGAGGAGGTTCATGGAGTGAAGAAGGCAGAAGGTTGGTGTGAGAGAGGAGCATGCTAGGGATAGGGTGAGATGGAAGCAGATGATCTGCTGTGGTGACCCCCAAGGGGTGGCGCGGATTGAGCAAATTAAGGAATATGGAGCAAAATAACAGAGCATTTTCAAAAATAACTGCACATTGACACCTAAGAAATTCCACTCCAGGTTTTGAAACTTTTTCAAACACTTCTGCCTTTCCTCTGATCAGTTTCCCCCAGTTGAAGGCGTATTGAATTTTCTCCAGTACTGGAATAGCTCCAATAATGGCTCACGAGAACAGTGAATTGCTGTTGTTGTTGTCTATTTATAGAAACTTTTGTATTCTGAAGAGCAGATGAAGTAGAGGAGTTTTTGTGCTGTTGTAGACCCCAGGCTTGGATAGAGGAACAACAGATGGGAGCCTTCCTTAGTGTGTCTAAAGGTTCAGAGGAGCCCCCTGTCTTCCTGGAGCTACATTACAACGGTTCTCCTGACAGTAAGCAGCCTCCGCTGCTCCTAGTGGGCAAGGGCATCACGTTTGACAGGTAACCCCCAGTCGAGCTGGGGTCAGATGCTGTAAATATTTGACTGGCCACATTACTCCTCCTTTACACCATACAGTATTGTCTTTATGACTCTCTGTCCATAGTGGTGGTATTTCTCTGAAGCCCTCTGCCTCTATGGATGCGATGAGGGCCGACATGGGCGGAGCTGCCACCGTGTGCGCCTCCATCGTCACAGCAGCATCTCTAAAACTCCCTGTCAACATTATCGGTGAGCATATTGACATTAAATACCCTCCAATAACATAGTGCACGGGAGAGGGAGGTTGTCATAAAATACTTCCCTGCCCTGATTCATTCAGGTCTGGCCCCCTTGTGTGAAAACATGCCCAGCGGAAAGGCTACTAAACCAGGTGATGTTATCAGAGCCAAGAATGGGAAAACAATTCAGGTGAGTGGACCCCTGAGACAGGCTCAAGCTGCTGCCTGAGTGCGTTTGTCCTTCGGTATGTGGGTGGCTGCTCTCCTTGCACCATCCGTGTGTCTATGTGCGTGCACGTGTGAATGTTAGGCATAGATAAAATCGCTGTATGAATATGTGTGAGATTTGGTGAATGAGACTTGTAGTAAAAAGTGCTTTTAATGGTCAACTGAGTAGAAAGGCAATATGTAAGTACCAGTTCATTTACCATATACTCGAAGTATATAGTTATACAGGGTTTTTTTCTATGTTAAAGGTTGATAACACAGATGCAGAGGGCAGACTGATCCTCGCTGATGCGCTCTGCTATGGACACACCTTCAGTCCCAGAGCCATTGTCAATGTTGCTACTTTAACAGGTAGGAGTTCTTCCACAGTTCATTTCCACAGTGACATCAAATTTTCATCATGCTACAAGACATTAACGATGACTAAATGTTAAAATGTGGCTTTTTTTTTTTTTTTTTTTTTTTTGCCTTAAAGGTGCAATGGATGTTGCTCTCGGCTCAGCAGCAGCAGGAGTCTTTACAAATTCTGACTGGCTCTGGGAGCAGCTGCACAGGGTACTCCAGATACACGATAAATGCAGTACCTCAGTCTCTCAGCTATTCTGTTGACGTGTGTGTGTGTGTGTGTGTGTGTGTGTGTGTGCGCGTGCGCAGGCTAGTGTTGTGACAGGTGACAGGGTGTGGCGGATGCCTCTGTTCCAGCACTACACTAAACAGGTGACTGACAGCCAGCTGGCTGACCTCAACAACATTGGCAAGTACAGCCGGTACGTATCTCCCTCTCATCTCCTGTTAGAGGCATCGCTGTAGCAGAGAGATGTCCACTCATGGCTTCAATGTGCAGTGACTGTTTTCTCATGAGTGATTTCTTTCTAATTTAGTTCTGGCGGCGCGTGCACTGCAGCTGCATTCCTGAGGGAGTTCGTCACAGCTCCTCACTGGGCTCATCTGGATATTGCCGGTGTCATGAGTAACAAAGATGAAATCCCCTACCTGAGGAAAGGCATGTCCGGAAGACCAACACGTACACTGGTGGAGTTTGCTGCCGGCCTGGGTCACAGTGGCTGAAAGGAGATGGACAGAGAGTAATTAGACTCTTTCACAATCTTCTAGCCAGACTCAACAGTGATCTTTCTTTAGTAACAGAGACAGAGGGCTAAACACAACGGTCAAAGCCCAGTTCGGCCACTGGGCGAACGGATGTAGTAATATAAAATGGAAATATTTTTGTAAAGCAACTTCACTGTTTACATACAGCACAAGCACCAATCTTAGACCAGTCCCTGGTTTTATTTTACCCTTAGTACAGAAGCTGAAAAAGCTTGGTGTATGAATAAATACATTCTAATTGGCAAATGAAAACTGTATGTACTTTTGTATGACTGTGTGTCTGCCATTGTTCTGACATTCTCAATTGAGCATGGATGTATACTGTGTGGATGCTCAAACATTACACTCTTGTGGTTTTAAAAAAAAGAAAAGCAAATTGCTGCTTCAACAGCCCCCATTCTTTTAGCTTTAACTTTTTTTTTTTTTTTTTAATTCAAAGGATTTTTTTTAACCTGGCTGCAGAGATTTGCTCCCACTCAGAGATGCCACAATGAATGAGTTAGCCTCTGCTGCTGGGTGATACCTGACTCACTCATCCCACAGGTGTTTTATGGGTTTGAGGTCAGGGCTCTGTGCATTAATTGAGTGCTTTCGCACTAAATTGGTAAACCACTTCTTCAAGCACAATGACTTGCACGAGGGGGTGAATGTTTAATCCTGGTTTGCATTCTCCAGTAGTGTTACAACTACACTGATCATGCATAACATTATGAAAACCTATCTAATATTATGTTGGTCCCTCTTTTGCTGCCAAAACAGCCCTGACCCATCGAGGCATTGACTCCACTATACCCTGAAGGTGTTCTGTGGTATCTGACACCAAGACCCTTTAAGTCCTGTAAGCTGCAAGGTGGGGCCACCGTGGATCAGAGACCACACAGGCCAGCCTTCTCTACCCACGTGCATAAGTGAACCTTGGCCGCTCATGACCTTGTTGCTGGTTCATGCCTGTTCCTTGCTTGGACTACTTTTGATAGACACTAACTACTGCAGACTGGGAGCACCTACAAGAGCTGTAGTTTTGGAGATGCTCTGACCCAGTTGTCCAGCCTTCACAATTTGACCCTTGTCAAACTCGCTCAAATCCTTAAGCTTTCCCTATTTTCCTGCTTCTAACAAAATGTTCACTTGCCCCCAAATATATCCCACCCACTAGCAGGTGCCATGATGAAGAAATAATCAGTTATCCACTCCACCAGTCAGTGGTTCAGACATTTGTCATACGCTTTAGTCTGAAGATAAACATTTCCCTAGTTTACCGGGGGGGGGGGGGGGGGGGGCACTTAGGCTAAATACTGGCGATAAAAAAAACAAACAAAAAAATCCAAAATTGTAGGTAGGGGTGTCCCATAAGCTGTGTAAAAGATTGTCCAAATACTTTCTGCTAGGGTGACCTGTAGAGTGTGTATATACGCATGCGCGGACTGTAAAGGAGGGGAACAACAGTCGGATCAAGATGGCTTCGTCCATGAGTGGGATGTTTACCGGGCAGCAGCCACCTGGTGCGCATCCTGTCGGGGGACCCGGTGGACCGGGCCAGCCGAGTTTTGCTAGTGCCGCTCCCAGGGCCCAAGGAAACAACACGCTGGTGGATGAACTGGAGGCTTCTTTTGAGGTAGGAGACTGCAATGCTGGCTCCCCTTAGCTATGCATGCTAACGGCTTGTTAGCGGCTTTAGCTGGTTAGATTTAACGCTCGTTTGCCGGTGTCGGTGTACTGCAGCGTGGCTATCGATAGAATGTTAAGTCCTGTTCTCTAAAGTATAAAATAACTGAGGAAGTATTAATGTTATGCTATATAACACTGGCCCAGCCTAGCCCCCAATATGTGCCCTGTTTATTATAACATACATTTGGTAACAAATGGGCCGCTCTCTGCTTTCCAACCCCTAAAACGCCACAATCCACCCCCTTCCCCCCCTAAAAGAGAAATCTACCTAAAATCAAGAAACGCACATAATGAACTTGCTCACACCAAAAGCATCATACAGACCTGGCTCCATCACTAGTTTAAGCTTGAAGCATTCAGTTTGACAGCACAATAGAAATTACACTAAGGATCTTTTCACATGCTTCTAGCTGATTTTGGTTGATGGCTCCGGTTCAGGATAATAGGCGTGGTTTTATTTTGTGACAGCGGTGCGTTTGGCAAAAGTTACCAAGTTTTCTCCACTTTGTGTAAAAGAACCTGACTGCTTAGAGACAGCCAAATATATATAAGCACTTTCATACAAGTGTAACATGCAAAGAAAAAAGGGCACAACCACAAATGTCTGGGTAGATAGTAGCAGGGATAGGATGCTACTATCGTGCCTGAATTAATACGTCAGGGGTTTATCGCCTGACATGAGAGGCCACTGTGAGTAATGAGTAAATCCCTGCAGCCAGTAGAAAACACAAGAATGACAGCTTATTAATGCAGGTTGTATTTACTTTTCTCTAAGGAAGAGTAAATACAGACTGAATGTTTATAGCAGTATTGGTGTCTTTAACATATCCATCCTCAGATGCAAATCAGGTCTATGGTATGCGGCTTCTCCTTTTTGTAGTTTAATTTTTTTTCAGGGACAAGGGAAACTGAAAAGGAGGGGAAATCTTATGGTTTAAAATTTCAACGTGTATAGATTGTTATAAATTTTTTTGCTTCATGTGTCAAATGCTTTTCTAGATCTCTATTTTTTTTTTTTTAAAGGCCCCATCCACCCACTTTTTTCTGCACATTGAAATCTGAGGCAGTGTTTAAACATGAATATTTCAAAAACCTTTAAAGATAAAAGCCTGAAAACACACCGATGTGCCAATGTAAAATTTTTGGTACATACAAATAAATATAGCAAAACAATTAATAGTAAAGAAAAGGGGATTAGTAACTCATTTTGCGTGAGTAGACTTGCAAGTTGCTGTGTTCATCTTTAGCTGTTTTTGAGATATTTATGTTCAAACATGGCCTCAGATTTCAAAGTGAGAAAAAACATGCTGGAAGTAGGTAAACAGACCAGTTTAAAAAATATATCTTGTAGTATTTAATATATGAAGCTAAAATTTCACAGCAGTCATTATATATGTACAAACTTTGGGCTGTAAATGTTTCAGGCAAATTGGAGATAGTCAAGCAGAGGGCACATGATGATTTGACTTAGAATGATCCTTAAAGCACTAATGTTGCCTCTTTTTATTCCTTAGGCATGTTTTGCATCCCTGGTGAGCCAAGACTATGTTAATGGAACAGACCAGGAGGAGATTCGAACAGGTCAGTGAATCCTAGCACATCTTTATTTTTCACGTGTCATATTTTAATCCGCACATTAAGGCATACTCTGCTTATTGTAGGTGTGGACCAGTGCATACAAAAGTTCCTGGATGTGGCTCGGCAGACTGAGTGCTTCTTCTTACAGAAGAGGCTTCAGCTATCTGTGCAGAAACCAGAGCAAGTGGTGAAAGAGGTAAACTACTGCAATCATTTTCCTTATCATTTGTGCAAAAAAAAAAAAAAAAAAAAGTCATGAATGTGTCTGTTATTCATTTCTCTCCATTTGTCAACTTCTCACTTCAGGATGTGTCAGAGTTGCGTAATGAGCTACAGAGGAAAGAAATGCTGGTTCAAAAACACTTGACAAAGCTGCACCACTGGCAGCAAGTGCTCGAGGATGTGAGCGGTCAGCATCGTAAACCCTCAGACCTTCCCCCTCCTGGACCGTTGGCCTTTCTGGAGCAGGCCTCTGCAAATCTGCCTCCTGCCCCTTTAAAGCCAAACTAACATTTCACATGTACAGTTGCATCCTTTGAAACTGCCCCACTCTCAGAATGTGTTGTTGTGCATCCAGTGTGTGTAATAAATGAGCTGAAAACAGCAAAGCCATCACTCAAAGTAATATTGTACTCATGCTAAAATAATGACTTGCGCATCTATAAGGTTGGGATCGGCCTGAGTTCGCCAAGGCTGGCTGGCGATGACACACGAACAAGATCTGTGTGCTTGCATTCATCAGCTGAGCAGGCTTTATTTGAAGTGAGTGGGGAAATAGAGCCAGTATTTCATGGACAGCAGTGTAATATGACTGTATCTAAAACAAAGAACACCTCCCCACAGTTAATTACCAGTGCAGGAATGTGGGTAGGTTATTAGGGTTGTTTTAACTTTTTTTTCTATATTTTGATTTTATGTAAATATTTCCATTGTTGACTTTTTTTTTTTTTTTTCTTTTTTTACTGTACAAAATAAAATGTGAGAATTTTGAGTCTGGACTGAAGTCTTAATTCTATTTTTGTTTTTTTAAATTATTTTATTACAATTTTTATTTATTTACCGTTTTACAGAGCATGTGTGTTTTTTGATATTGTGGTTGAAAACAAGTTTGACCTCTCCCTATAAAAATTTCAAAGTGCACTCCACCAATTTATTTGCTGGTCACAAATGAGTGGTACTCATTCTCTAAAAGTAGCTGCATGCTGTCTTCTGATAAAATGATGGCCTGAACCTGTGGTACAAACTGAAGGCTTAATACTTGAATGGCATGAAAGGATAAAAGCACCGTAGTCAAAGTGCATTATTAGAAATGTGGGATGCGGCCTTTTAGTTCAGTGTTGATGTGCTCTTATGAGTCCCCGGGTTTCATGTAAATGCAATATTAGCACGAGAACCCAAATGAGAGTGTAGCTGGAATGGCATAATTCACAACAATATTATTTTGAATGTCCTCTGTGTTTACATAAAAACAAAATCACATTGTAATCTTGTTTTTTTTTTTTTTTTTTTTTAACCAATCTACCTGCCAGCAGCTTTAATTCCAGGTCATCACACTGAATCAGTAGTGAGTACAGAGCATTATGAAAGCATGTTGTCTCTGATGTAATTGGTGTCTTCACACCACAGCAGATTTGTTCTGCTCATTCTCACAGCTCTTGCATGTTCACAAACAGTACAACCAGGCGAAATAGCCTCACAGATGGTGCTCCAGGGACGAAGATTTCTACAAATGGGTCTGTGGTCCTGACATGAGGAAACCTGCATTGTTAATGTAATGGTAATGTGTTATTTCATTACTTATTATCATATATATATATATATATATATATATATATATATATATATATATATATATATATATATATAAAGAGACAAAATTTTACATCTTTTATAATCTGTAACTTATGCTTGCTGATATCTAAAATGATTAAAACTTAGACTGAAAAACACAAATGGTCTGGTCATGAGACCATAAGACCTGACAAGTGAGAAGAGCAGACTATATTAGTCACAATGATGACATATATGAGTGTTTATAGTTCACATTCTCAAGATTCACAAAGAATTATGAGATAATGAAGCAGTCAGTCTTATATATCATCCAGCACCATCAGGGAGTTCATTATTGATCTCATTTTGCAGCACGACAGTGACCCCAGGCATGCAACACTGTACACACGTTTTGAGTAAGTGTCCAAATCATAAGATATTAAAAAAAAAAACAAGCAAACTGGTAAGTCAGAAATGTTTCATGAGCTTATGTTTACATTTATTTAAAGTACGGTAATAAAATAGGGTCAAAATTGTGACTTAATTTTAAGTTTAAAAAAAAATCTAAAGTTTGAATTAAAATCATGACAGCATGTCGACTGCAGGCAGGCCATTCCACCCTCTACACTCCCAAATTCTGGATAAATCCCGCTCTGTGGGGGCGAGTGCTGTCATCTTGGAGGGTAGAGGTCGGTCCCAGCCTGTGGAGATACAGGATTCAGCTCTCATCTCGATATCTCTCTGCACTGAGATTGCTTCCTATGATGACAAGCCTGATTGTCAGCACCTGGGGTACCAGAAGCTCAAATAAGAGTCACGTTTATTTAAATTAGTTAATGCGAGTAAACCAGACACCTTGAATTTCTACTTCAAAATTATACAAACGGAGTTCATAAAGAGTTAATCATGTAAAAATTATGTGTTTATTCAGCTTCCTGAGTCTCCCACAGCTAGAGGGAGACAGCGCTTTCTTCTGGGACGCCTTGGCTGCTCAGAGGACCGTCTTTGCAGACATGTCCTTGTTTGTGCGTTTTAATCAGCGATTGGAAAATAACAGGCATCCTTGTCCGTCCGCCTCTCGCACCCATAAACACCCAGGAGTAAAGAGGGGGGACGCGGAGTAAAATAACCCCCTATTCGAGCCGGCGGTGTGCGCCTTTCCTGCGCGTTTTTCGGGCCCACAGAAGGAGCAGTCCGCTGGGTACAACAGTCGGACCGAATCGCAACGTGTCTGTGGAGAGTGTCACCGCAGCAGACGGGCTGTGTGTTTCTATGGAACAGGCTGCTTTAATGGGGCTGTCGTCAGCCCGTCTTTCCGCGTCTGGACAGATGATCACCGTGATTCACGCGTGAATTTAGACCCATCAAAGACGACACTGTGGATATGGAATGGTGCATGCCGCTGGGCCAAGTTTTCAGCCTCTGAAAAACACCGGAATCATGGATAGTCATCCGCTGTAAGTACAAAAAGCTGCTGAATCTCTCCCTCTGTGTGTGTGTGTGCGCGCGTTGACGTTTCCCAGTGGCTGCTTGACGGATGGTGCCGCATTGACAGCGACAGCGGCCAGCCGGTGTGGCTGCTCACTGACCCGGTGTGGGGAGGACTGACACCCGGGGACTGTGGCTGCAGGAGCAGGCTGCAGGCTCTGTGGTGGTGTCATGATGTTGGGCTTGTTGGGATAACAGCTGTGTTTTTGTTCGTGGCAGAGAGGACGCGTGCTTCACAGCCGTGTGCGTGTGGGTGTATTTGTGACAGAAAACAGAGGCGACGAGTAGCATTTAAATGTACATGTTGAATGTTTGATTATGAGAGAGGGAGGGCAAAGGTCTAGGCTCAAAGGTGCAAATAGTACTGTAATCGAGTGTTGTACTAATTTTATGTGCTTTCCATCCATTCTGGCCCAGCACAGTTCAGCCAAATCAAACCGATTTCAATGAACAGCCATTTAATGAGGGTTTAAAGTGCACACAGGAGCTTATCAAACACCTTACATGGTCAAAAGGTTACATGTTAGGTTAAGCCTAACAGCCTAATGTTTTTACAACATACACCCAAATCAAAAAAGCTGACTGGGAAATCTGTAAAAGCACGACTTTTCCTGTTTCCTCTCAGACTTATCATGCAACCCTCTGGAGAACAGCTGGATTATAGTCCCAGCTGAAAGTGCCACTTGATTCATCAGTATAATAATATCCTAGACAGAGGGGCCATTTTTCTTCCGAATATATAAAACTTTAAATTTTTCTCAGAACATTTTGTGGTTCATATTAAATAAAACATTTTTATTTGTTGTCCAGTGTTCTTCCATTGTTTTGCTACTTAAGTGAATGATTGGAGAACCTAAGCAGGGCGCGTTTGTATTCCAAAGCGATAAAGATGTGCAGCATCTTTTTCTCTCATGTCCTTCAGCCGCTCCCTTTAAGAGTCACCTCAGTAGATCATCTTCCTCCATCTCACCCTGTCTCTAGCATCCTCCTCTGGCACGCCAACCCTCTGCATGTCCTCCTTCACTGCATCCACGAATCTTCCCTGAGGTCTTCCTTTTTTTTCCCTCCTCCTAACATTCTTTGCCTATTATATCCGCTATCCCTCCTCTGCACATGTCCAAACCATCTCACCCTTGCCGCAAACTTTGTCCCCAAACTGCTAACCCTGAGCTGCCCCTCTCATAAACTGATAAACTAATTTCTAATCCTGTCCATCCTGGTCACTCCCAAATGGAAATCTTAACATCTTCGGCTCCTTGTCAGTGCCACCGTCTCCAAACCATACATCGCAGCAGGTCTCACTATAGGTGTGCAGCAGCTACAAATTCTCATTGAGTGCATTGTATGTAACAAATAATATAATAATAAACAAAATACATTAACAAGCACCATATATCACTTAAAGCATCAGCTATCTGTCAAACTTTGGATATCAGCATTGCCTCAGTCAGCGCATCCCCTATTTTAATCATAATGCTAGTGCAACAACAACAGTTATTAATATTCAAGTTGAGAAAAGATTACATTTGAGTTAATGCCATATTAAGCTTCATAAATGTTTAATTTATAGCAGAGCAATTCAGCTTTTATGTGCTGCAGCTCAGAATCTGCTCTTTTTTGATAAATCAAACTAATAATTAATGTCTTTAGATGAGATTTTAAACAAGACAAAGCACCAGCTACTTGCTGTCTAATGCTGCAGATTTGACTGGATTGGTAAGCAGTTAACAAACAAGCATTTAATCTAATTGTGGGAATTGGCCTTCTTTACCTGACTGAAAATCAAGCTTTGCCCTAATAATAAAGTGGCTGCCGACTGTGTGTTTTTTGTCAAGAAATCAGGAAATATTACACTGTCGGTTTCCAGATCAACAGTAATTTATCTTCGCTTGGAGATAAACCAGCTGAGTCGGGGTTTAAATTGATTACAAAGACACTTTAAATGAAACGTTAAACGCAGTGCCGGGTTGTGCTTTTGGTTAAAGTTATGGTGCAGAAATGATCATAAACACAAAGGTGTCCTCTCGGTGATTATTGTGCACCAGGAGACCTGAGTTGCTCCCACTTTGCGGATTTTGTGTTTCTGTGTGTTTCGCTTCTTGTTTAAGTATCTGTTCTGTTCCTCTCAGGTGCACAAGACTTTGTCCACACTCCCTGGACAAAGAGGACGGCGTGGAAAGGCACGGTCCCGTCACTCTGAACCCTCGCCACATGAGGAAGGCGTTCAAAGTCATGAACGAGCTGCGCAGGTGTCACACACGTTCTCTTCAGTCATTTTTTTTTTTTTGCCTCATCATCTCCGAATCCTTTCTGTAAACCGTAATTGTGCATATTTCCGTTTCCTGCTCGTGCATGTAGCCAGAGCCTGTTGTGTGATGTGACCATAGTGGCCGAGGATGTAGAGATCGCTGCCCACAGAGTGGTTCTGGCTGCTGGGAGCCCTTATTTCCATGCTATGTTCACAGGTAAGGACCCTCTTCTGTTCTCTTAATTCTTATTAGTGATTAATCTTTGTGGCGCTGAAAGGCTAACGTGCACATGTGCTAATAGGAGAGATGGCAGAAAGTAGGGCAAAACGAGTGAGGATAAAGGAGATGGATGGCTGGACTCTGGGTCTGCTGATAGACTACATCTATACGGCAGAGATACAGGTCACAGAGGATAATGTGCAGGTAAACACACACACATGCATTAGCTTAATAACTACAGTCTGGAATCACACTGAGCAGACTTGCAGCATTTACAGTGTCACACTGCTGCTGGGAAACTCTGCAGGTTCTGATTGAACTGAAATGCGAGAATAATATTTCAACTCAAGCTTTGCATTAAAGCTCATTCCTATAGAAGGCTTTGTTAGCTTTGCACAAAAACACATTCTCTTTAGTTATCAGGGGGGGTGGGGGGTTTCCTCACAAAAGCTCAGGTTCACAGCAGTTCAGGAAGTAGTATGTAACATCTTGGTGATAAGCCCCAGTGCAACAAATGACAGAGACCAAGGTCTCACACGGAGCACACACCATTTAATCACCCCATGCTGACAGAAAAAAAAAAAAAAAAGCTCCAGAGACTATCTCAGCTGTCATAGGGTGAGAGGTGGAGTACACCCTGGACAGGTCGCCAGTCTGTCAGTGAGCTAACACAAAGAGACACGGTGGTTACATAGTTAGTACTGTCACCTCACAGCAAGAAGGTCCTGGTCTGGGGTCTTTCTGTGTGGAGTTTGCATGTTCTCCCTGTGTCTGCGTGGGTTCTTTTTCTGCGTACTCCAGCTTCCTCCCACAGTCCTAAGACATTCATGGGGTTAGGTGATTCTAAATAAGTGTGAATGTGAGTGTGAAAATATTTGGGGTTTCCCAAAAAATGTGAAACTTGCATCTGTATTTAAATAAATAGATTCCATTTAGTGTCCTTTCCAGAAAGTGCCATGACACCGGCACTGACAGTGTAATTTCAGTGCGTTACTTCTGACAGGAGGGCTCTTTTCCCTCATCTTTTCTCAGCGCAGGCACATGAAAGTCAAACGTGGCGATTTAATCAGGCTTTTTCAGTAGGAAATTTCTACTTGCTGTAGAAACCAGAAAATGAAAAGTGGCTTTCTTGCTTGAATTGATGTTTTCAGATGTCAGATTGCTGTTTGAAACAGAGGAAGGCTCAGATCACCAAAGTGCAAATAAAGGTGCTGTAAAAGATTCATGTACAGGATGCGATCTTTTTCACTGGCAGCTGTCGTTACGCTCGAAGCTCCGTTGAGTTTACATTTAGGTTAATATGACTGACACAGTTCTTTCTTGGTCTAAAAAGTGAAAACAGCTGAAACTGTTTTGTTAAAGGGAACTGTCAGAGAGGCAAAGATTGTGTTTCTGTTCACCAGGCTGACCTGTCACCCCTCTAAATGTATTGATCTGTATGGTGTAGCACTAAAGCTTTAAACTGTGTGCAAAACTTGTTGTCATCTCTCAGGCGCTGTTGCCTGCAGCGGGGCTGCTCCAGCTGAACGAGGTGAAAAAGGCTTGTTGTGAGTTCCTGAGTTCTCAGCTTCATCCGTCCAACTGTCTGGGAATAAGAGCCTTCGCTGACCTACACGCGTGCTCCCAGCTCCTCGGGCAGGCTAATAGCTTCGCAGGTTTGTGCGTTCAGAATGCTGCATGTGTGTGGCAGCACTTCCTGATCCTTTATTTAAACAAGTCCGTGTGTCCGGGAGGATCTAGGGAGACAGAATGAGAACAGGTGTAATTAATGAAGTCGCAAGGAAGGAGCAGCTGTGTTTATTTACAGCGATGAAGCGGCGCTCACACTTCACATTTGTGCCCACAGAGCAACATTTTACCGAGGTGGTCGGGAGTGAAGAGTTTCTTAATTTGGGCATGGAGCAAGTGTCCAGCCTGATTGCCAGTGACAAGCTCACCATACCCACAGAGGAGAAGGTACACACTCTTATCGCACTCATTATGCCTGCATGGCAGAAGTAACAAATAATGTTACAAGTCTGTGTGTGTGTGTGTGTGTGTGTGTGTGTGTGTGTGTGTGTGTGTGTGTGTGTGTGTGTGTGTGTGTGTGTGTGTGTATTTGGGGGGGGGGTGTATTGTTGTGTAGGTTTTTGAGGCTGTCATAGCTTGGGTCAACCATGATAAAGATGTGCGCCAGGAGCATTTGGCTCACCTGATGGAACACGTCCGCCTGCCACTGCTCTCCAGAGAATACCTGGTGCAGGTATGTGTGGCTGCTTTTTTTTAATGTTGCTCTTAATGAGCACTTTGTGTGGTGTAGAAAAGCACTATATACATGGACCATCTAAAGAGAAAATGTAGGTCAGAGAAAGGAAAATCAGTAGGAAGAAGTGTTTTATAAAGTGGGAGCAGTTTATAAATTGCTGTGATAAAATGTGAATATAGATGGTGTAAAAAATTAACCACAGTTAATAATATTTAAAGTCTAGGCTCATGTAAATGCAGGAAAGCAGTGCAACTTCAGCAGCAGAAAGCAGTGTTTCAACATTCAGCGATGCCCTATTTATTGTTTTTGGGATGTCCAAACAAGCTCACACAAGCAAGCAGAGCAAAGCTTTCTAATTCTGTCATCTTGCTAGTGAGGTTGGTTATGACAGGAAGACACTGTGTGTGTGTGTGTGTGTGTGTGTGTGTGTGTGTGTGTGTGTGTGTGTGTGTGTGTGTGTGTGTGTGTGTGTGTGTGTGTGTGTGTGAGTGAGTGTGTGAGACGTGTTAAAGAAATCTATAAAAAAACACAAGAAGACTTGTGAAGTGAATGTGAGCAGTGCTTCACTTGTTAGAAAATGTGCTTTTCTTGTTTGTGATGCAATTAAAAAAATATATTTATTTATTTTTGGGTCACTTCTTTTGCATCAGATTAAACAAGTGGACTTTGTCATCTCTTCATGCAAAACTGAGTGCAAGTGCATGCACTTCTGTGGCAATTTTTTACTTCTGCAAACTTCAACATTTTACTGAATCTATTACTGAATAATAGTTACACATATCTGCTAACAGCATTCAGGTTGATATATATATATATATATATATATATACAAACAGTATTTTGTAAGCCACAGAAATGTTTTTTTTTTATGTTGACTTGAGCTCAGAAACCTGTTACTTCAGTGTGCTGTAGCGCTTGGCAAATCTTGTAAGCTGATTGGTTCCTCTCTCACGGTTTGCTTGTGTCAGCGGGTGGAGGAGGAGTCTCTGATTAAGAATAGCAGTGCCTGTAAAGACTACCTGATTGAGGCCATGAAGTACCACCTGCTGCCAGCCGATCAGAGAGCTCTGATGAAGACTGCCCGCACACGCATGAGGACTCCAGCCTGCTGTCCTAAGGTACCAACGCAGTCTGAACATATAAGCACCTATACCAACATGCAAACAATAAGAGATCCACAGTTTTACTTGTAGTGGCATTGCTGTTGCTGTTATGCTTAGGTGATGGTGGTGGTTGGTGGTCAGGCTCCCAAGGCCATTCGAAGTGTTGAGTGTTATGACTTTGAGGAGCAGCGATGGTACCAGGTGGCTGAACTCCCAACTAGGAGGTGCAGAGCAGGTAGGAAACAGTAATCCTAATAAATAAGCTGAAGACTGTGACCTAAAGACCCAGCTACACCTTTACATACTCCCCAGATTAGGCAGTTTGATCCTCATCAGCTTACCAGGATTTTTCCAAGGAAACATGGAACCGAACTGATTTTTTATTTATTTATTTATTTATTTATTATACAGTACCTACAACGTATTCTGATGACTGTGAACTTTGTTCCTTGCTTTTATTATGTACTTCTCTTAGTACATTTGCATCTATTCAACTGCTTGTTAAGACAACACCTTCTCCAACATCTTCTGATGGCTGCTTCCAGCGAGTTAACACATCATGTCACAAATCATCTCTGTTTTCTTGAAACTGACAATGAGTTCATTGTCATTAAATGATCTCCACAGTCACCAGATCTCAATTCAGTAGAGCACCTTTGGTATGTCCTGCTGGGAGGAGGCCCCGGGAAAGACCCAGGACACGGTGGACAGATTATATCTCTCAGCTGGCCTGGGAACACCGTGATTTCCCACCTTATGAGCTGGTGGAGGTGGCAGGGGAGAGAGAGGTCTGGGCTTCTCTGCTTAGGCTGCTGCCCCTGCGACCCGGCCCGGGATAAGTGGAAGAAAATGGATGGATGGATAGATGGACCTTTGGGATGTGGTGGAACAGGAGATTCACATCATGGGTGTGGAGCCAACAAATCTACAGCAACTGTGTGATGCCATCATATCAATATGGACCAAAATCTCTGAGGAATGTTTCCAACACCTTGTTGACTCGCTGTCATGAAGAATTAAGGCAGCTCTGAAGGCAAAAGGAGGCCCAACCTATTACTAGCAAGGTGTACCTAACAAAGTAGCCAGTGAGTGTATTTATCATTGACTGATGAACTACTGAATCCAAATATTTCATAAGTATAATGTGGTCATGGGATATCTCCAGGCTTTATGAGTTGATGAGATTCATCTAAAGACTGTTTCACAGTTAGGTCTGATCAGTAGAATGAAAGATGTTTTTACCTTTGTGTCTCTCAGGTGTGGTGTATGTGGCCAGTTGTGTGTACGCGGTCGGCGGTTTCAACGGTTCTTTGCGTGTGCGGACGGTTGACTGTTACGACCCGATGATGGACCGCTGGACAAGCGTGAGCAGTATGCAGGACCGTCGCTCGACGCTTGGGGCCTCCGTTCTCAACGGACTCCTTTACGCCGTCGGAGGCTTTGACGGCAGCACAGGTATGCCGCCGCTGCTGCTGCTGCGTGTTTTTGTGTGGTTGTGACCTCAGTATGTCACACCAAACGGGCTTTAAATATGTGACAACAGAGAATCCCAAAATGTATGCCAATTTTTCATTGATGCTCTGCATGTTTGCAGGTCTGTCTACAGTTGAGGCGTACAATGCCAAGACGGACGAGTGGTTCCATGTGGCGCCCATGAGTACCCGACGCAGCAGTGTAGGAGTTGGTGTCGTCAACGGTGAATATGATTCCCAAAACATCTTTAAAGTCAACTTTCAGAAATAGACTTTTAAAGGTGGACACAATAACAGAAATGGCCAGCTACACAATACTGTGAATAGTGTGAATCACATGTCCTCGCTCTGTTTTTCAGGGATCCTGTATGCTGTCGGAGGTTATGACGGAGCCACCAGGCAATGTTTAAGTACAGTAGAAGCTTACAACCCTAAAAGCAACACGTGGAGCTATATAGCAGAGATGGGAACAAGACGCAGTGGAGCAGGTATGTCAACTTCTGAGTGTGTTTGGTCAGTTTTGACTGTGAAGTTATTTGTGGAGCTTTTAAAATACTTAGAGAGCCTATGATTACAGATTTATTTGTCAATACAAATCTATGCTGAGGGTTACTTACTAAAAAAAAAGACTAAATTGAAAAAGACTGCATAGTGTGCTACTGTGAGTAAATCTTGACCTCTCAATAACTGCATGTCCAATGCCTTCCCCAGGTGTAGGTGTATTAAAAGGTTTACTTTATGCTGTGGGAGGACATGATGGTCCATTGGTGAGGAAGAGCTGTGAGGTTTATGATCCAGCCACTAACAGCTGGAGACAAGTAGCTGACATGAACATGTGTCGACGTAATGCAGGTAAGCAAGACCGGCGTGTGCCCACCAGGTGGCCTCGGGTGTGGGGTGTTATTAATCGTTGTGCGTTTGTGTTTGCAGGCGTGTGCGCTGTAAATAACTTGCTCTATGTGGTGGGAGGAGATGATGGCAGCTGTAATTTGGCCTCGGTGGAGTTCTACAATCCAAACACTGACAAGTGGACGCTGCTGCCGACCTGCATGAGCACAGGTCGCAGTTATGCAGGTCAGCGCCCCGCACATAGAGACACAATTTTTCATTGCTTTCTTTAAATTTGTTTTTTGTTAGTTCTTCTGGTCACTTGAACTGTACTGTGCAGAATGATGTACAAAAAGGTTGGGATGCTGCGTAAAGTGTGTATAAATGCAGAATGCAATAATTAGCTAAGTAATTAAATCCTGCATGTAATTTTAAGTAGAGACAACACATTCAAGATTAAAATTGATCAGTTTAATTCTTTTTTCAAAAATATGTTCCTTTTGAATTTGTATACTGCAATATGTAAAAACTTCATGAGGGGGGGTATGTTTAACACAGTATTTTATACTGCAAATGTTTGAGAACCTGAGGAGACCAGTTGTTGTAGTTTAGAAAGTGTTTCCCTGTTCTCCTTTGAGACCGAACTTTAACCTGATGCAAGTTTGTTTTTTTCCACAATAAGCCAAAACTTTTTAGTAGGTCACAAGAACGGATTGGAGGCAGGACAGTTTAGCACTCAGGTCTTTTACTTTGGAGTCATGTTGCTTTACTACATGCAGCAGTGATTGGATATTGTCTTGCTGAAATATGCAAGATTTTTGCTGAGGAGGACATCATCTGAATACTTTATAAGGTACACTTTGGACCCCCTTTTGCCTTCAGAACTGCCTCAGTTCTTCATGGCATAGAATCAACAAGGTGCTGGAAACATTCCTCAGATTTTGGTCCTTATTGACTTGGCAGCATCACACAACAGCTGCACATCCATGATGCAGATCTCCTGTTCCTCCACATCCCAGAGGTGCTCTGCTGGATTTAGATCTGGTTCGGATTATTTTCACATTTACAATGAAAAGATTTTCCATTTGGTCTCCAATGTCAGGACCCTGCTGTAAAAAAAAGAAATGATGTGCAGTGACATAAATGATTCATCTTAACTTTCTTTATTTCTATTTTTACTTCAGGTGTGACTGTGATTGACAAGCCCTTATGACTGCTCTAGACACCTGCCACTGATGGGGAGCAGAATGTATTCTCCTGCTGAATACCGATCTTGGATCTGTCTACGATGCCAGTGCTTCAATGTTGGGTAGCATTAGCCCAGGCACTGACGAAGATGAAGGAAATGACAAGAATGTTGTTGTTGAGGATGATGAAGATTTTTGCACTTACCTGAATGGGGAAGCTATTACAAACGAGGGGATGAAACCTGTGTTTTAACACCTCCTTCTCCTGGCAGGACTGCAGCAGCGACTGGACGAACCAGTTTGAAGCATCCATGTACCACTGCAGTGCCACTGAAAAGCTACTGATACGAAGCTACTTTAACTCCAGAGTTACTTTAACATTAGTAATGTTCGCTCAGAGAAAGACCACTGATCTACTCGATATGAGAGGAAAGCAGAGAAGGACCATTTTGGGACTGAAATTCGTTTCTCCTTTGTTTTTATCCTCCTGAGATGTGTGTGTGTGTGTGTGTGTGTGTGTGTGTGTGTGTGTGCGTGTGCGTGTGCGTGCTAGCATTTAAAGGTGCTCTGTTGCTTGCACATGTGAGCATGTGCGTTTGTGTGCATCTGTGTGTGGTGACGCCTGGTTCGACGCCGCATGAACGCACTTCGTCTGACCTCCGATCTTTTACAGTGTTGCAGGGTGGCTGTTCGAGAGTGCCTGAATGTCAAAGTACACCCTGTTGTTTCCTCCTCCTCCTCCTCTTCCTCCGACTTCTCCTCTGTTATGCCTTCAGTACTGTTACTGGACAGAGCACAGCTGCTGGTCTGGGATAGAGAGACACATTTTGACTACAGGTAGGATGCGATGGCTGCATTAGCTCGCTTTCATTCAGAACAGCGACATGAGAAGCGGCTGCAGCAGGTGATGGTGTGCAGTTATTCTGGAGGAAACAGACTTTGATTGGAACTCTTCTGGTAAGCGAGGAGCCTCGTTCACGTCGCCAAAAAACAGTGATGTGGATGTGTCACCTGGCAGCCATGTTTACTGTCGTCGTAACCACTCATGACAACAGCAGCCTGAACTCAGTGCATGGTTCCTGTCTCTAACCTGCTATCCTCCAAACACCCTCTTCTCTTTCGGTGTAGCAACCCTATTAACTACTGCACACCCTGACATACTATGAATGTGCCAATTTTAATATGTCTCTTCTTTTCTGTCTCTCTTTTATTACTCTTCTTTACTAATCTGTTCTCTCTTTCTGGAAAGTGACCAAACTTACTGTTGAGTTTCTTTTTTCTTCAGTCTCTCGCCTCTCCTACTATATTGCAAATTGCTACAAATAGTAACTGGTATCGCTGTTTCTTGTCAGTGTATTGAGGAATGTCATGTAGGCTAATGACTTTGAAAATGTTTCACTACTTGTTTTATATTATCATTAATAAATATGCTTCTTGTATTTAAAGCTGTGAAATGATATACTCCATTTTTAAAATTTTGCCAAATCAGTAAAACATTGAAATGGAAAGTGGTGTGTGTGTATGTGTGTGATGTTTTACCCATGTTACGCCGACTCATCCCATTTGGTCATTTCTGATTACTCGGGTGTACTTTATGCTACTTTATACTGTTTTAAGAGGCAAATATATTTAAAATTATTTTTTTAAAATTCAGCTTTTCTTATCCACATAACTGGCATTTTTACTTTAAGTAATTTAATTTTGCTGAAAATACTTCTGTTTCTTTGCAGGGCTTTTATTGTGTGATCCACAGTTACATTATGGATGAAATATTACTTTTGGAAGTGCAGACTTTCAGCTTTGATTAAAGGGGTTTAACCAAGTATTGCATTAACGGTTTAGGAATTGCAGACATTTTTTTAAATAGTCCCCCAATTGCAAAGGCTCAAAAGTAATTGGAACAATCAACAAATGGTTCTGTGGCCAGGTGAGATCTGTTCCCTCAGTTTTTCATGACAAATTAAGCCAACGATATCTCGGAAGTTGATTTTAAAGTGTTGAATTTGTATTTTATAGCTTTTCACTAATTTTCAATATAAGGTCTGTCCATCCATCCATCCATCCATCCATTTTTTTCCACTTATCCAATTTGATTGCACTGACCAGCTCAGCAACACCAAAAAGGCCTGAGAGACCACAAAGGTCAACTGAAGTGCATGATAAAATTATTTCCATGGTTCAGAAAAACAACTCAAAGCATCTAACCAAGTCAAGAACACTCAAAGAGGTAAGTGTACCACTGTCTAGAGTCTATGATTAAGAGACATCATAGAACAACAGAATTTACAGTAAGGTGCTAACCACTGGTTACACTCAACAGCAGAAAGGCCAAATCAGACTGTCAGAAAATACACTATATTGCCAAAAGTATTCACTTACACATCAAGATCATTGAATTCAGGTATTCCAGTCACTTCCGTGACCACAGGTGTATAAAACCCAGCACCTAGGCAGTTTCCAGGAGAATGGTACTTGTCTGACTGCACTGTGCCAAGTGTAAAGTTTGAGGGAGGCAGGATTATGGTGTGGGGTTATTTTCCAGGAGTTGGGCTCCGCTCCTTAGTTCCAGTGAAAGGAACTTTAAATGCTTCGGTATACCAAGGCATTTTGGACAATTTCATGTTCCCAACGTTATGGGAACAGTTTGGGGATGGCCCCTTCCTGTTCCAACATGACTGTGCAAAGTAAGGTCCATAAAGACATGGATGAACGAGTTTGGTACTGATAGAACACCACTGGGATGAATTAGAGCAGAGACAGTGAGCCAGGCCTTCTCATCCAGCATCAGTGTCTGATCTCACAAATGTGAGTCTGGAAGAATGGTCAAAAATTCCCATAAACACACTCAAACACAAACCTTGTGGAAAGCCTTGCCAGATGAGTTGAAGCTGTTATAGCTGCAAAGAGTGGGCCAACATCATATTAAACCCTATGAATTAAGAATGGGATGTCACTCAAATTCATATGTGTGTGAAGGCAGACAAGCAAATAAGAAAGAGGAAAGTAAGTTAAAAAAAAAAAGGGAACAACGCATAACCCAAAAGCATATCAGATTATCTATCAAACATGACAGAGACACTGTTATGGTATGGACATGTATGGCTGCCAGTGGAACCAAACCACTAATATTTATTGATGATATGACTGCTGATAGAAGCAGCAGGATGAATACTGTACAGGGCTATGCTCTCTGCTCAGATTCAGACAAGTGCTGCATAACTGATTGGACAGTGCTTCACAGAGCAAGTTGATAATGATGCAAAGCAAACTGCAATAGCTACCCAAGAGTTTCACAAGGCAAAGAAATGGGATATTCTTCAATGGTCAAGCCAGTCATCTGATCTCAACCCAATATAGGATGATTTACAGTTATTAAAAACAAAACTGAGTGGAGAAAGACCCACAAACAGCAAGTGAAGGTGGCTGCAGGAAACATCTGGCAGAGCACCTCAAGGGAGGAAACAGCATTTGGTAATGTCCGTGGGTTCCAGACTTCAGGGATTGGATTGGATTTTCATCCAAGTATTAAAAAAAACAATCCTTTTAAAACTATAATAGTTTGTCCAATTAATATTGAGCCCCTGAAAATGTCTGTAATTCCTGAACAGTTAAGACAAAATTCTTGTTAAACCCATTGAATTAAAGCTGAAAGGCTTGTTTGGTTTAAAATGCACTGTGGTGGTGTGCAGAGGAAAAAATTTTTTAAAAAAGTGTCTTTGTCCAACAAATTATGGTCTTCAAAATGTAAAAGGAATTTCATCTTCCAAAGTTGGGAACTCACTTCATGATTTGTTTTGGAACAGAAACTCTGATATTTTATATTAAATAATATGACTGTAAATAAGTTAGCTTATTAAAAAAGTTGAATTTGTTTTCCATGAGTTTCTGTTTTGTTTGTTTTATATAAAAAGAAATTGTACTGCACTTAAAAATTATAAGTACAGCTTTATGCTACATACTCACAATTTCCACAGTAAAAACTGGAGTTGGACTCTGTTATAAACTGAAGATAACACACATGACTCAAATATCTCGGGACGAACCACCCCATCTCTTCCCTCATCCAGCCTGTTAACTTATGCTTCGTTTACGAAAGCAGAGCTCGCCTCTGATTGGCTGTTGCTGTAGAAACCCTCAGTCTCACTATTGTCACTCCATTCCACGGAGCAATCAGAGGGAACGCTCGGCCCCTCGACGTCAGTCTCCTTTCCTCTCGGCCAATCAGATTATCCGATATTAGTGTACTTCACCCGCTCAGCCACCTCTCACCCAGGTAGACGGGACTTACGGCGGAAAGGTGAGATCTGCGCGTTGTTGTCGAGACCAAAACGGGACATTTAGGTGAATTTTAAGCTGCTGTGGGAAATGCATGTTTGTTATTTAGGCGTGAAGTCCGCGAGTGGAGCCAGCAGAAGGCTATAAGCTGGGGAAAAGAACGCAGAAGACATTCAGCTCTCTGCTAGCTTGTTGTTTACTGAGAAACACGATTAATGATTTCCTAACTAATTTATAGTTAAAAAAAAGCTTAAAAGAAAACCTGTGAAAAAAAACTAATGTAAATACATTAAAATGGCTTAATTATGAATGACTGGTTACCTGTAGGCATAAATATTTGAACCTATTTATATATATTGTTGCTATTGAACTGTACTTTTTGGTAAAGGAAGCACTTAAGTTATTGTAATGAGTTTGAGTTGAACCTTTCTGATATTTCCTTCATTGCTTTATAATAGTTTTTCTGTCATAAATTTTAAAGAAAGAGTTTTTAAACTTGAGTAACATGGAGTAACATACCCTGTACTGGAAATATAATTTATGGACCTTGCTTTGGAAATGTAATTTTTGCATTTTTAATCATTTTTGTTTCTAAGCATATAATTAGATACTGGTTTCCTGTCTTCCAGGCCTCTCTCCTGACCCACAGCCAGCTTGTGTCATCTTTCAGGATGGTGGTGAACAGTACTGCAAACATTTTGAGCTCTGCCTATCTTGCAGTCGAGTATGTCGATGCTGTTCTGCCAGAAAACCCATTCCAGCCCTCCCTGAAAAACGCCTGGGGCTACATGCTGGACAACTACACCAAGTTCCAGATTGCAACCTGGGGGTCGCTCATTGTCCATGAGTTCATCTATTTCCTGTTCTGCCTGCCGGGTTTTCTCTTCCAGTTTATGCCCTTTATGCAGAAATACAAAATTCAACAGGTTTGTGTTTTTTTGTTGTTGTTGGATATATATTTTAACTTGAGAAAGGATGGTTTACACAGTCGCCTGACAAGTGAACGATCCACTGTTTGATTCTGGGAGGAGACACAAATCCCTTTGGGGTTTTCTTAAAAATCTGTTATATCTGTAAGGCCGTTGCTGAAAGTAGCTTCTTCTCAGTTTGAGGAAGAATTTCTCAAAAAAAAATCGTGTGTGTGTGTGTGTGTGTGTGTGTGTGTGCGTGCGTGCAGGACAAGCCAGAGACCTGGGAGAAACAGTGGAGATGTTTCAAGATGCTGCTCTTTAACCATTTCTGCATCCAGCTGCCTTTGATCTGTGGCACATACTACTTCACCGAGTACTTCAATATTCCCTACGACTGGGACTCGATGCCACGCTGGTCAGTGGAGAATGATAAAACACACCTAAATGCATCACAGTGGCCTAGATATAGAATAGAGCAGTTACACCACTGTCAGAGTTTGAATTAGAGGTGTCGTGATACACTGCCAACAGTAGGATTTAAAACGTGTTGTGTGTGTGTGTGTGTGTGTGTGTGTGTGTGTGTGTGTATGTATCAGGTTAAAGTTTTTATTAACCCATCTTTATTTAGCAAAGTATAAAGTTAAATAAACAAATAATTGTGGTAGCGAATAATTTGATTATAAAAAATTCTCAACACAAATTTGTTGCTTCGATGCTTTGTTTAAACTCTGCAGCTCAGGTGTCTCTGTATAAGCGGAGCATTTCACCCACACCCGCGGCATTAAAGTTTAGTTTAGTTTAGTTTATTATTATTGTCATATACAGGTAACAATGGCACATCACTATCAGCAATGACATTCTTAGGCCCAGGCCCCTCAATATTTCACATATAAACCAAAAGCAATTTTGCACATGTACTAACACTTAAATAAATAAAAAATAAAGACACAGGGAGGACATGCAAACTCCACAGAGAGAGAGAGGGGCCTGGGCCAAGGTGGAATCGAACCACCTTGATCAAACCACAACCAGCGCTTTTTCCTGTAGCCACCATTAAACCTTTACTGGGTAACAGCTGGAGGTCCTTCATTAACCACCTGATCAGGAAGTGAAGAAAAGAGAACTTTGTAGCTGCTCCATCCACTGCTGTTTGTTTCACACAGCAAAAAACTGCAGTATTAATAAGACAAAAGTATTTCTTATTAAATTACTCTATTAATTGATGGAATAATCAATAGAATACTTGATTACTAAAATGATCGAGTAGCAATGTGGCTCTGCTAGACTGAAAGTCTTTCTTGCTCTTGTGGAGCAATAATTTCCAAACAAAAAATGTAATTACAAGTTATTATAAGTGACCAGATGCAGCAGTCTCATTTAAATAGAAATGAAGCATGTGAGTCAGCTTTATGCATTTACACGCGGGAAAAATGGTTAAACATAATATCAGTATTATAATGAAGAATATTTTCCGATTCTTAAATACAATGAGGTTTGTTATGGTTACGCATATCAGAAAAACCCTCTCTGACAGGACGGGTGAGCGTCCACATTTGTTCATTTTTACGGACAGTTTTGAGACTTAAGAAAATTTTGACTGCACTTGCTGCTGATTGCCTCTCAGATCAGTCTGCTGGGATAATTCAGTGTGCTTTTCTAATTGTGACCTCCACTCTTGTTTTTGTTCAGGCCCTATCTCCTGGCTCAGTGCTACGGCTGTGCTGTTGTTGAGGACGCCTGGCATTATTTCCTTCATCGCCTGTTGCATCACCGCCGGATCTACAAATACATCCACAAAGTTCACCATGATTTCACCGTAAGTCAAACAAACAAGTGATAAGATGGAACACAGCTTTCTGTTTAGCCTCTTTACTGAAGAGTCACCTATTAAAAGAGGTGCAAAAGAACAGAGATTCTGTTCTTGATTAGAAGTACAAATACTTGTGTTAAAAATACTTTGGTAAAAGTTGAAGTACTGGTTCAATTTCAAGTAAAAGTAAAAAGTACAGGCTCTGAAATGTACTCAAAGTAAGAAAGTAAATGTAGCTCTTTGGAGGACATTTCTGCCACCTATTTGTGTGTAAAGCTATCTGTATCTACTATATTAATATAATAATATAAAATAATATTACACGAGAATCCAAATGTTATTCCAGTCTGAATTTTAATCCTAATGAATGTGCTCGTCTTGAATCTGTTATGTAGGACACAAACTGTGAAAGGGAATTTAAACACAGCTCTGTTCTCTGTGTCCTCCATAGTAGAGGGTGACTGTGCCTCCACCTAAACACAAACATGAGGATACTCAGGGGTTACAGTGGGATTCAGAAGGTGGAGGAACCCTAAGATCAGTTGTAGTGGCTCTGCCTGGGGAGAAGCATCACAACTTTCTATTGTGAAAATGTGAGGAGTAGAAATTACAGAAATTAGTGAAAAAAAAATGTAGGGAGTAAAAGTAAAAAGTTGGTAGAAAAAATAAATACTCAAATAGAGTACAGAAAATTTTACTTAAGTGCAGTAACGAAGTATTTTACTTCCCACCTCTGCTTATTAACTGTGATTAGGATAAAAAAAGCATGTGTGCGTACTCTCATGTCTGTCCTCTGCCTCAGGCCCCGTTCGGCATGCAGGCAGAATACGCTCACCCTGCTGAGACCATCATCCTCGGGGCTGGCTTCTTCATCGGCATCATGATCTTCTGCAACCATGTGTTCTTACTCTGGGCCTGGGTGGCCTTCCGTCTGATGGAGACCATCGATGTTCACAGGTAGGACACAGTAGGTGCTTTTCATTTTGCTAAATAACTCCTCTCTCTTCTGGAAATCATTCCATAATTGCAGATAATCTTCCAGTCCCTTAAATGCAGCTCAAGAAGGGAAGGAAGGAAGAAAGGACAGTGGGATCCTTCCTCGCATCTCTCTCTTCCTCCCATTCTCTCCTGCAAATTCAGTAAAATGTGAAGGAAAGACATGTGAGGGAAGCGAGGAGAGAAGTTGGCATCATGAAAGTGACCGCTTGTACCAGATGGTGTATTATCATAAATGGGACAAAGCAGATTGTTTTCACTTACTTTTATTTTACAGCTGCACCACAGAGTACAGTCATACTCATTAAGATAGTTTCATGTGAAATGACACAATTTAACTTTGCTTTTGATGTGAGCGGTTGTCCACTAGAGGGCCACAGAGAACATCAGATGTGTTTGTCTTAATACAGGCTTAATATAACACATTTATATTTTAGAAATAATATTTTTGATAATAATATTATTTAAGTAACCCCCCTCAATGCAGAAAAGGCCAAGCAGAAGAAAATAGATGGATGGATGGATATTTGTGCACCAAATATTTGCATACAGTTACTGTACACCATAAAGACCTTGGAAGATTCAAGGCTCACAGACTGCTTGTATAATAATATGAAAATTATATTCATCAAGCAAGTTCCTTATATCTTATGTATATATGTATAATATTGTGTTTGGTAACTTTTATTCTTTAAAGTGCAATGCTAAGGAAAGTGAAACCCTTTGAGCCTTTTTATATCAGATTAGATTTTTCTTTTTAATACAAGGTGCTATTTGTAAAGGCCTTTGCAGCTTCCCTTAAAAAATATCTATAACATGTGATCGCTTACATTTACTGACCTTTTGTTTGCAAATTGTTCTTCTAAAATAAAGCAAGGATTTAATGCAAAAGGCCTAAAACTGGATTTATAGTTGTGGATTAAATTGATGTCGTAGGTTCATTGTAACCGCTAACCCTTCTGAAACCCTGTGCTGTGACCTGACATGCACCAACTTAGAGATGAAATTGTGTAGGTTATACGTCACAGGCTGCTTTATATAGGTTCAGTAAAGAAGTCTAAGCTGAGCTTAAGTCAAATGTTTTGTGGGCACGTTTTGAATACATTCCCAAACTCTAAACATCAACTTGAGGACAAAACTAAATTAAACCCATCTTTTCTTCAGCGACACACTTTGTTACCATTTTACTTTCTGAAAACGTTTTAGGAGCATATTTATTGTCAAAGGTTTTGACTAATTTGTGAAACTTGGTCGCTTTTTGAGTGAAGTTGTGACTTATAATTTTTCCCTTTCTTATTTCTAATAGTGGTTACGACATCCCTTTGAACCCGCTCCACCTGATCCCGTTCTACGCCGGCGCTCGTTTCCATGACTTCCACCACATGAACTTCGTCGGGAACTACGCCTCCACCTTCACCTGGTGGGACAAGCTGCTGAAGACAGACAGCCAGTACAACAACTACATGGAGAAGCAGGCAGATAAGAAGGAGCAGTAAAAACGCTCACGCTTCCCATCACGGACTCACACTTATGCTGTCAGGTGGAGAAGAGGCAGTGAGCCGTACAGACAAAAACACGCAATTACTGCTGATTTTCATCTCTGTATACTTTTTGAAAAACATGCAAAAGGTGTTTAAAAAGTGAGTCAGCACGTCTGTGGTTTGATTATGAATCAGACTGTGTGCTGACTTCAGTCTGCCTTCTGTGCCTTCTTAAAAAGGAAGCATTGTTTTTGTCAACAGCTCGATGAATAGAAACCATCAAGTCTTCATTTGCTTTGTTATCAAAAGAAATAAGGCTTAAACTTAAATGCTTCTGTAACCCTCTGAATGTCTCAGCACTTTAGCACTTCCTCTTTAGTTGATCTGAGGCAGTCTTTCCTTCCTGCAGCTGAAGCTGCAGCTCGGTGGGAACTGCCTAAATTCAATGCAGACTTCTTAAAATAAGACAGTCAGGCGTGTTTGATGCAAACTCGTGTATATTCTTGATAAAAAGGGGATGTGTTCTAGGTCGTTCAAACGTGTAAAAATAATTAAATGCTGCTTTAATTTTATACAAAAGTAAACCATTTTAGTTGTTTTTGTGTTTTTGTCAGAATAAAATATGTGAACAAATTTAAGCAGGAGTTGGTGATTTTTAAAATTTTTTTTTTCTGAATTTAGACAGAGAAGAACATCCATCCATCCATCCATCCATTCGCTTCCGCACATCCTGTTAAGGGTCGCGGGGAGGCTGGGGCCTGTCCCAGCTGTCATATGGCGAGAGGCAGGGTACACCCTGGACAGGTTGCCAGTCTTTCACAGGGTTAGACAACACCTATGGGCAATTTAGAATCACCAGTTAACCTAACCCCACTATGTACTGTGGGAGGAAGCCGAAGGACCCAGAATGAACCCGTGCAGACGGGGAGAACATGCAAACTCATGTTTAGATAACATCCAGGTGAATGCCAGAATCTCAGTGATTTGCTGCGAGGAAACTGCATCTTCTCAAAACGATCTGTTCTTCATGTAACCTGTCAGTGGTTTTAATGTTGTGGCCTCAGTGTACATGGAGTTGGTTTAACTGCTGCACTGTGGACACACCCCCACAGCTCCATCAAGCCAGTCATCAGCAGCAGGCACCAAACGGGAAGTGAGGCCTTATACGTGACCTGGAAAATTAATTTAAAAATTAATACATGAAATTGACCAATTTTAATAGCTTGTGGTATGTAAAGAAGTATAAATACATTTTCTTTTGATATCACTACCACAATTTCGGTTAACTGTAATGTAATGAAAATTGTAGGTACTTGTTTTGTTTAATGAATAAACTATAATAGAGAAAACACCAACAATCAGATGAGCCCCTATAAGCAAGCACTTGGCAACAGTAGGAAGGAAAAACTCCCTCTTAACAGGAAGAAATCTCTTCAATTTCCAGGCTCAGGGAGGGGCAGCCATATGGCACAACCTGTGGAGGTTAAGGTTAGAGTCCTTAGATTTGCAGTATCGTATATTATTTTATCACAAGTGAATGACAAGTGAAGCATTTTAAGCTGCAGCGGCCTGCATTCTCTAACTTAAATGTTTGGATTTTAACGTTAAGGTGGGGCGAGGAGGGATGCTATAATGGCCATAATGCATTAATTTTTGTGTTGTCTTTTCATTCATGCTTTTTTATACTCTTATACTGAGTTATTAATTTCCTGCTGCAATGTGACCATTTTCTCACTATTTCTTTTCTTTCTTATCCCATCCTCCATTTTTATTTCTTCTCTTTATTTGGCCAGAGAATAACGAGTTTGTCACGTTTATAAAATAAGCATTATAAATAATTCTTGCCTATCAAATCCTTTTATTGAAAGTTTATTTTGAAAAGTGAGACCGGATATGGGAATCTTGTGGCTGACTTTAAGCTGCGCGTTGACAGCGAGCCTGCGCTCAGGTACAGCGCATCGCACAAAGAGGGAAGAGAGAGAGAGAGGCAGAGGGAGGGATATTTATAGCCTAAAGCGAGGCTGCAGCACAGAGATAAGGCTTGGAACCAAGCCGCAGGCAGGCAGGGAGACAGGGCTTAGGAAAACGAAGACGCGTCAAAATGAAACACTTCCTTTCGGTAGTTTTATTCGGGACCGCAGTGGTCGCCCTGGTCAGGGCGACCGGCAGCGATGGTGAGATCTCCTTCGAGTACCACCGTTATGAGGAGCTGCGGAAAGCGCTGGTGTCGGTGTGGCTGCAGTGTCCGACCATCACCCGCATCTACACCATTGGGGAGAGTTTCGAAGGCCGCGAGCTGCTGGTGCTGGAGATGTCCGACAATCCGGGGACGCACGAGGCTGGTCAGTTTTACGCATACATAAAGCCTGTTTCACACTGCGGTGAATGCGCACCCCATCCCGCACCATTTGTCCCCGATTTCTGTCGCGCTACCAACTAACAGAAATCCATTACCACCCGCTGTGATAACACAAACACATTACGCACTATTGCGCATAGCAGCAGCTTGGCTGTGCCCTCATTTTTAGTGTGAAGCGTATAGAGAAACGACCTGTGTTGCTGATGCTTCTGAGAAAACGGCAGAGGAGGAGCGCAGGTGTGTCGTGCTGTGCGTAAAGGGGCGAGCGAAGGGCCCGCTGCATCAGTTCTGAGGTATCTCGATGGTAGATAGGGGGATCAGCCGCGCAAAGCCGCCATTTTGCTGGTTGATAAGCATCTCTTCGCGCTTATCCTGATTCGTGATTCTTAGAAAACACCCCAGAAGCGGTGGACCGTGCCATGGCCCATTTGGAAGTGTTTTGAATTAGCCTTTCCATAAAAAAAAGAACAAAATTCTGGGCCTAACATATCAGGAAGTTGCCTTGAATTCCAAGGAAGGAGGCTTTGACTTAAATGAACCCATTAGTCATTAGCAGGGTTTTACAGTCATTATTATTACCTCAATGGTCTGTATTATTTGCTGCAGGCTGGAAGAAACAATAGATCAGTTTGACTGATGAGGCACATTAAGCAGAACAACTTCAAATGTGGTTAACCAGCGTTTTAGATGCAATCCACCTTCTCCTTTCCCCAATTTTTCCACTGCTAGATGGGCCACTTCCATTTTGGGAGCAAAGCTGCATCTTGAAATTCATCAGATGGCTTTCTAAAAACAGCTGACAGCTGAAACAGAGAATTGTAAAAGCTTTAAATAAAAAGGGAGTAGACACTGTTAAAGACAGAAGCTGTTTGTACCTGGGTCCCAAAGCTGTGTGGAAAAACACTGAGGTTTAATCTGCCCAGAATGATCCTTTACTTCTTCCTTAATCTGTTTTTTTATGTCAGACTTCGAATCCACGTCTTCATTTGTATAAATGTTGGTAAACAGTAAAAACACCAGAGCCAAAAATGGCAGTAATCCAGAATTTCATTGTCCAGTCCCTAATTGAACACTGGCTTGTTTTTGTTTTACTCATGCATTAGCTATAAACCAAACCCAAGGTACTCCTTTTTACCATTTTAACCCCTTAATCCAAACCTCACTGCTGACCTATTCAGACTTGCTGGCGTGCTTTAAGTGTGGAAACAGTGAGGGGAACACGGCTGCTCCAACCCTAGCCTGTAGTTTATTTAACCTTTAATGAACGTTTGGGAATAGTTTGGTAGCCAGCTCTCCAAACAGGATCTTTAACTGTGGTGTATTGCAGGAAGTAATTAATTTCATCTCAGCAATCCTGAGACAGAGCCTTCGGAGGAAAGAAGAAATGCTGTAATATTGTAGCATATAGGGAGCATTTTTTGGGATTTGTAACTGTATGGGTAATGGAGTATTTTTTTTATTTTTATTTTTTGTCTTGAGGTGTATCTTCCACTGTGGGTGTATTTTTGCGACGTTAATGGTGCACTACAAGTTTGGCGTGCCGCTCGGCTCACATGGTCACATGTGTCTAATGGACGTACATACTAAATAAGCCTGTAATAGTCCGGTGGGCGAACGCAGGCATGAGTCACAGTAGCAAGCCCTTATTACTACCAGATGAGTTTCCAAGCCGCTACTTCGCCAAGCAGGGCTGGGGCCTCCCCTCCTCCTCCCTTCTCCTTTTCCTCCCTCTGCATCTCTGCTGAGCAAAACATCCACAGAGGGAAGGAGCGCGATGAAACAGAGAAGCGCAGAGGGAGAGGAGCCCCAGACGGGGCAAAGCAGAGTGTGACGAGAAGAATAAAACTCAAGCTTCCTTTAAGGTGTCCTGCTCATGTTTTATCTGACACTGCAGTGTGTTCAAACTAAGGTGGAGCCAAAATAGCTGTTGCCGGGGCAACAGATCGGCTTATTGCACTGAGCTGACTCGCGGCTCGTGGTTGGCTGGCTGATTGTCTGGCTCAGAGAGGACGATGGTCCTGAGCGGATGCATCTGTCAGTAAACAGCCATCTGTCATGCACTGCGGCACTGGAACCGCCTGTACACAGGAGTACGAACACTGGTAACATATTAGTATAGAGCAAGAGTATATAGTTTGGAAGGAGAGCTGACCCATTTTCATTGGGTCACATTCTCACTCACTCACCAAAACAAACCCACCAAACCTAAATTAGTACCTGAGTTTATTTCTCACTGTTTTGGTTCTTATTGATTTTCTTTCTTTCCTTTTGTTTCTGGTGAAAAATCTGTAGCTGACAGCAATGCCTGCCTTGGAAAATTAATGAATTCAGCAGAACATCGGGCAGCTCAGGGCCACATGTTTTCCTGCAGCAGTTTGTTGTCGACAAAAAAAAAAAAAAAAAAAGAGCTAAAAAGGAGAGTGAATAATGGACTCACATCTACCAGGTAGACAGAAGTATGATTCAGACAAACAAGACTGCACTGTGTCTGCTGTATGTGTACTTAGACACTTGTTAGCCAACAAGCTTGCCATTAAAATATGATAAATATTGTGTTTTCTAATTTTTTTTTTTTTTTTTTTTGCTGTCCCCAGTGATTAGACTTCATAGAATTACATATAAACGGCACAGCGCTTCACAGGCGTTTCGAATGTCACGCCTGGGCATTATAAACTTAGTGTTTCTTGTAACACTGTAAAATGGCACGAAAGGTCTTAGGCCTTAGCTTTTATTGTCTGAAACTGCGTGGCGTGATATGACACTCAAAAAGCAAACAACGCGTTGAGAACGTGAAATGGCCCGAGGAAAACTGGTGTGTTATTCATTTACCGTTTCATGATATCAGACTGCAACAAAGTGGTGTTATTTACCACAATGTCACATGTTTTTATTTTTATATACTTGGATAGATGCATAATATGCTACTTCTACTTCTCCACCCCCACATTTCAAAAGGGAAACTACAACACTAAATCTATCTGAATATAGTTCGGCTACTACTACCACTTGAACTGTACATACAAAACATGTGAATAACTCTCAAAGCGCACATTACGTACTTTTGATACTCTGGGAGCCTTTTGATGATTGTGCTTTAAAATAAAGGATTTGAATACTTACATCATTTGAAAGAGGTTACTTCTCACAGCTGGCTTATATTTGAGCTATGTAAAAGCCTCTTTTCTTCAGAGGCTCTGGTTAAACTCCTTTGACTCTCATGTCTGGAACCATTTACAACATTTCTAATACCAGGAGGAGAAACCCTATATTGTAATGTGCTTGGCTTTGTCTGAAGGCAAAAAAAAAAAAAATGTCAGTATGAGGTACTGCTTTATCCAATCTGCTGTATGAGGTGGAAGATGTTATAAGACTCCATGGCGGTCTGTTTTATAATGCGACAGAGGAAGTGTGTAATCCCCAGTGAGCACGCACTCAGATGTCCAGTTAAAGTGTATAACTGACAGTCACACTGCTGAATATAACATATCAGATGACACTGGGTGTGTTGGATATAACCTGTCCTTTTCAATGCTACGTGTTCCTTTTAGAAGACATTACGGTGGAGTCGAATGGAGTTTAAAGTCGGAACATTTTATTTCCTGTAGAGATGGTGAAAACAGCTGAGAGACAAAGAGGAGCTGATGGGGGGGAAAAAAAGGAGCTAAAAATGACAGGAATGATGATTTAAAAAAAAGGGAGAGTCACAGAAGTGCAAGAGTGATGAGGGCAAAGAAGAGCGTGGAGGGAATAAGGGAGCAGCGGAAACAAAAAAAAAAAGATGAGAGAAAGGCCAAGGCATCAGCCAGAGGTCATTCATTATACATCAGACACCCACATTCATCTGCCGCCTGCTCCTCTGCCCTCACTCTGCTCTGACTTTTTCTTCTTCTTCTACTGTCAGCTTTGTTTTTAGTCTCCTGCTTTCCTGTACATTTTTTTTTTTTTTAATTCTGTCCTCCCTTTTTTCCTCTTGATTTTTTTTTTGTTTCTTCATTTGCAGTTTGTTTTTGCGTGGCTTGGCCTCCTACATGTAGACACCTCCCCTCCCACTTCTTTTCTGAAAAAGCTGAAACATTTTTGATCAGGTTCTCGTCCAAAAAAAAAAAAAAACTCCTTTTAACACCTCAGTTTCTGAGATATGCATGGAACAGCAGATAATCTTTTTGGCAGGCATCTCCTATGAGCAGCTACAGCTCCCATAAGGCTGTGAGAGTCACCTTTCACGACGGCACAGCCATTCATGTGGAAATGAGAGGCAAAAATTGCCCCGATACTATTTAAGTGATCAGAAATGAAGAGGTTTTCAAATCTTGGACACGAGTTGTAGATATAAGAGAAGAATTTTCTTCCAAATCTCAACCGCCCCTGAGCAGTGTTAAAGGCATCATGGAAGTAGTGTGTTCATGGAGGGGAATCGAGCATTTACATAGTATAGCAGAGGGAGTGAGCATCCACATCTTTGTTTATTAAAGGAAATGTTATATTTGTACGTATCCAAAAGAATATAAAACAAAGAAGACAGAATAAAGGTAAGTGACAGAACATAAAAACACTACAAATTTGACCTGACAGAGGAGAGAAAAGAACAGAGCACTGGTGTGCTTTCTCTTGTATATGTGCATGTGTCTGTAATGTGAGCTCGTATATGAGTACGAGTGTTTGCGTACACGAGCACGAGACAGGCGGACAGATGCAGAGTGAGAGTTTGTTTGCTCAGTCTCCCAGTTAATTTGTCTCCCTTAGAACCTGCCCCTGGCAGGGTTGCCACGACGACTGAGAGCGTGCTAATGTGGTCATTCCCAAATGACGTTGTAGCTGCGGCCATAATTACTTGGTCGCCTAGGAGACTTTATTGATGCTGATCATTTCTGACAAGGGTGGGATGATGCATTGGATTTTGGCAGCGTGAGATGTGTCATGTTAACCTTTAGGAAGCGGGAGTGATCTGAAGGTAAAGAACATCTGGAAACTCTGGTTTTTACTTAAATTAACTTTTCATATATAAAATGTATGAAAATGGAGAAAGATGGGAGGCCTTTCTACACAGAATACTGGAGGATCCCATAATGAAACGCTGAAACAATTAGTAAGACTGAATATATAATAGTCTCCTCATCACTATAAAGGTTCGTCAGTTTAATACACTGCTCAAATAAATTAAAGGAACGCTTTTCAAACTGCAGTATATTTTTATGTTTTTATCGCGCTAAAGTGAATGTGTTTTTACTTTGGGCTGTTTGCCAGATAAAAGACCTCATATTTTACATAGTAACATGTAATTAATCATAAAAAAAATTTGATGAGTTGCTTTTGTGAGTACCACATATGAACTGAGTAAGTAAATCTGAGTAAGCTGAACAGGTGGAGGATAAAAGAAGTGGCAGGTCTAAAAAAAAACTAACTATAGCAGATGAACAGTATCTGAAAGTCATGTCCTTAAGAAATAGGAAAAAAATTTAGCAAAGTCCTGACACAGGACCTGAGAGATGCATCTGTCCCTTCAGTTTATCCATCTACTGTTTATCAAGAAATGGTCTCCCTTAAGCCATTTTTAAGGAAAAGAAACAGGGAGAAAAGGCTGAGGTAGGCCAAATTACACAAGAACTGGACTGAAAATCAGTGGCAACAGGTCTGATGGAGTGATGAATCCAAATTTTAACATTTTTGTTCAAATTGTCAGTATGTACAGAGAAAGTTGGGAGAGAGGTACAACAGTGAGGCTCTACAACCATCTGTAAAGCACAGTGGAGGCTCTGTCATTGTTTGTGGCTGTATTTCAGCCTGTGGTGTTGGAGATCAAAAATTATGATTTTGATCCACCATGCAATACCATCAGGATAAAGCAGCTGATTAGTAATGGCTTCATCTTTCTTCATGACAATGATCCCAAACACACTGCCAGTAAAAGCCTACCTGGATAGAAAAACACACAGTGGAACACTGTCAGTCATGGATTGGCCTCCCCAGAGCCCGGACCTCAGCATTGTTGAAGCAGTGCAGGATCACCTTGACAGAGAACAGAACAAAAGGCAGCGAACATCCAAAGAAGCCGAAGAGAACTATCACTGAAGACTACTTAAAGAAAAAAAGCTATGCTACTATGCTGCTTAAAGAGAGCTGGTCAGTTCAAATATTAACTTTCCCAGAAAAATAAAAAGAAATGAGGGGTGGCCCAAGAGTTTCACATGATACTCCATATAATGAGTTTACAGAGGAATGTTTTCTGTAATAAACCGATGTTATCACATTTCAGAAGCGAAGTTTCTCTTGTTATGTCAAAAAAAAAAAAAAATCACATTTGCACTTTTATCTGTGAGCAGTTTTTTAAGTGCATGCGAGAATTAAAGGTCAGTGTGAGCTTGAGAGAAAAGAGGAATAGATTGAGAAATAAGGAGGAAGGGTTTGTGCGTGTAATACGAACAGATGGAAGCATTAATGAGCATGAATCTGCAAAAAACGCAGGAATACAGATGGAAGCCCTGTTCCTCGTCTTAGATTCATAACTAGCTACATGACTCTGTACATATGTGGGCTCTAAATATATAAAACATGCACAGCTCTCTAGTCTGCATGCTAACATGGGCTTTAACAGCATGAAAGCATGTTCCTTGAGGGAGAAGGGCAGGGTCTCCAGATACTGAGCATCTGTATAATAGCTTGAAACACAGTAACTTACTTTGGCTGAATGCAACATCAAAGTGTATGTGTTTGTGTGTCTCTGTGTGTGTGTGGGTGGGTGGTTGGATGCATATGTTTGACAGCTCTGTCAGACTTTAAAAAAAAATCCAGCAACGTCAGGACAGAAAGAGTTACTTGTAGGCTTGAAATCATTAGTAGCAACTCAGAGGAGATCCAAGGATTTAAAAATAACCTGACTACCAGATGTGAATATGTGGTGTGTGTGTGTGTGTGTGTGTGTGTGTGTGTGTGTGTGTGTGTGTGTGTTCCTCACTCATGAAGCTGCTGGCATTACTCTACAAATACATCAAGAGACCAGCCAAAATGGAAGATGAATATGACTTAAATCTCGAAAGCATTCTTATACAATGGTTTTGTTAATAATTATTATTCATTAGGGGAAAAATAAGGAAAATGACATGACCCAATTAGGTTACAGGTACAAACAATTAAAACACAGCTCTCAGTAAAAGCAGGACCCCTGCAACTTCACATTCTTCTCACCATCTGCTATTCTTGAACCACATTTTATAACGTGTAACCGATCTGCACAAAAGACTTTGTTCTTGTACAGCCACAGAAAGTTTGTAGTTCATCAAAAGAATGTTTACAGCATACTGCAGCTCATTCAACTTCTTCTTTTTTGTTTTGTTAATGAACTTTAAATAGGTTCAAAGGCGTCTCAAACCGTTGTGTATAGATGAAGTGACTTGGAGAAGACGAGCCTAATTAGTATCTAAAACAGACGGTGGGACAAATTTACTGGGCTCAAAACAGAAATACCGTTCAGATATAAAAACAGTATCACTTTTGGTAAAGGAAAGCAAATGTAAAGTGTTTTTCTACCCACACACTGACGTGACCAATAACGGTAAATCCACCAAATGGTACGTGTGTATTTTTAGACAGAAACAAAGAAAGGAAATATTTATAATCAAATCAGATCCAGGTTTTTCAAAAATAGGATTTGATAAATTAAAATGTGCAAAAGATAACCGAGATTGTACTGTGGCGCAACACAGTAAAAAACCTAGTAAACACAGATATGCAGTCCACAAGGATAAAAGGTAAAAAAGAGAAATGCCTGATATTATTCAAAGATTCTTACGCCCCAGTCACACAGGCCTAGATACTGAGAGCCTGCCTGGCCGCCGGTCACTGAGGATGACCGGTTGGCGAGTAGTGAAACGGTTGCAAAGTGTTGTACGGTGCTGTATCGAACACCTTGGGATTGCTTTGATCACTAACAGATTGCTATGGTTGCCCATACTTTGCATGGGCAACGCCAGCTTCTCTGCAAACACTGTCCATTTACTTTCTGAGCTGTAGGGAAACTGTGACACAAACCCGAAACAGAAGCCGTTCGCCTTCACAGTTGAAGTTTCACCTTTTTGAAATGTGTTGATTGCAGCGGTGAGGCAAAACTTTTACTTTAAAAAAAAAAAAGAAGGTCTCCATTTCCAGTTTGCGTTGCATTTTCTTTTTCCTATTTTCATGAGTAGTTGGTGAGTGTACAGGTACGAGTGTACTACAGGTAACTGCGGCAACCTGCTAGCAATAAAAACAATCTCAAAGTGGTTTTCGGTGCAACACTGCATATCTCTTTGTGACTGATTTCTCCTGGCGACTGCCAGCAATCACTCACCAAATTCTTTTTCCCTGGTAGCCAGAGGTTGCTGGGGAGTTTCAGACCAGTCTTTAGCCCTGTGGGAGTGAGGCTTTATATAAATGAATTTGCAACACATTAACTTCAGTCAACTAGTGGCTAGCTTTGTTAGCAAGAAAGTAATTTATATTAACACATAATAAATCCAGCACCTATAGATAAAGCTCCATCAAAAGCCTTTAGGGAGCCGATAGAAGAAAGATATTTGCTTGTTCACAAAATGCTGGTTGAAGCAGTGTCTGTTAAGTTAAAGTAGAACAACATTTGACTATATATGAGAGATGGTCTGATATTACCTACAGGTTTATGAACTACATTTGTGGGAGTTGAGGTTTGTTATTTGGCACCATCTTGGCAATCACAAGGCAGCCATGCCCATAAGGATACCCTGGGGTCCAGAATGAATGGCAGGTTATATTCAGTAAGAGTTAAAACATGCAATTGAGACCATAAACTGGTCAGAAAACTGTTTACTGAGGCCAAAGGATCAACTGAGAAATAGGGCCATTTTTTCATAAACCTTTTGATGTTGCCCCTACTGGGTATTGGATGCAGGTTTTAAATGCTGTGTCCATCTTTTTTATACAGTTTGTACTTAAGTCACTTATCTATAATAGATAAAAGTTTAAAAAATCTGAAATCTATCTGATAACTTTTCTGAGGGTTTGAAGATTGTGGTGAAGCTCGGCCAGTAAAATTTTAAAAGCTTTTAATAACATCCAGTATGGTGGTCGCATAAATTAGGTTGGGCTTTGAGCCTGCCACAAGAATTTTTCATTTAAAACAATCACATTCATATTTAATAGGCATAAAAAATATAACAATAATAACCAGCTGTCCCCTAATCCATCACGTACAATACACTGATAATTTGGCAACCAGAATGATTGGAACAAGCTCTGATAATTACTAGGTTTTAATCAATCATTGGTTTATATCAATCATCAGTAATTATAGCTGTCATCCAGTTGTACATAACAAAATGTGACTGTTGGGAACTAAATTAGTGTTTTGGCTGGAGTTACACTCTCTTTCAAACCTGTCATCAGTGAGTGACACAGTTGGTCCTTAATCCAGTGTATCTCTCTCATTATTGTCCGGTGGGGGCCTGGGCTACGATGTTCAATACGATTTAACCTTTCTGTTGTTGAGTCAGTGTGTTCGTCACTCCCTGAGTGTGGACATCCTGTGTGTCCAGGGTATCCTCCATAACAAATCACAGTGCTTTATCAGTGACCTCCTTGTGGTCCCAAGGAGATAAAGGATTGTTTGCATGATTGTTTCCAACTAAAATGGCTTCTTCTTACAAAGATTGTGACATTTCTCAGTGATTATGTGGCCAGCTCTGTTTTTTTTTTTTTTTTTTTTTTTTGTGAGATTACGTGTCAGCCTTGTCAAAATCCTCCTCCTTTGTGAAATGTCTGCTGCATTCATATTCAGTTCTGCCTCTCAGCCAAAAATCTCCTCTTCAGAATGGGAGTGATTACATAATGTCTAATCATAGTTACGTCTGTGACACAGTAACCCAACAGGCGCCTTTTGGTTTCTTGCAGGTGAACCTGAGTTTAAATACATCGCCAACATGCATGGCAACGAGGCGGTGGGCAGAGAGCTGCTCATTTACCTGGCTCAGTACCTATGCAACCAATACCAGCAAGGCAACGAGACCATCATCGATCTCATCCACAACACCCGCATCCATCTCATGCCCTCTATGAACCCAGACGGTTTTGAGAAGGCCGCCTCACAGGTGATAAAACAGCATGTAATGAACTTGTTATGTCTGGACAGATTAAGTTTACACAGCTACAGTCATTTAGTAACCGCAAGTCTTGGCTTTAAATTACACCTACACAACAAGAACAGTATTTATTAACTCTCCAGACACTGTCTTTTAATCCGTCCCTCCAGTGTCTCGATCTCATTTCTGTTTACTGTGCAGCCTGGAGAGATTAAGGACTGGTTTGTGGGCCGCAGTAATGCGCAGGGGGTGGATCTGAACCGTAACTTCCCTGATCTGGACCGCATCATCTACATCAACGAGCGGGAGGGTGGAGCCAACAACCACCTGCTGCAGAACATGAAGAAGGCTGTGGATGAAAACACCAAGGTAAAACAAACAGACTTACCAATTAAAGGATAAAGCTGGGGTTCTTTCCTATTGCCAAGAAATCCCATCAAAAGACTGAAGTAGCAATTCATCACTTAAATCTTTGCAACTTATCCATCTTTTCTGTGTCACTCACAGCTAATTCATTGCTGTGTAATAAATGTACATATATAGGTTCCTGAAGAAATTATTTTAATATTGGGAACTGTAATTTTAAAGAAATGTTGCACAGAAAGGACTAAATAGTTAATTTGCAATTTTTATGTCGATTACTAAACATTTGGTTCTCTACTGGACATTTACAGCAGAAAGATGGAGTATGTAAATTTGAACCAAAGCTGCTCTAATCAAAAGCTTAATACATAAAAAAAGCTAGCGGATGAATGGCTGCTTGCCAGGGTTGCCAGTTCTGATAAAACTAGCTCAGTGGGTAAACAAAGCAAACTCCATCAGCTTTGGTAATGCGGAGTGTCCATTAGGTGTGTGTATATGTGTGGGTGGACATTTTTTGTGTGGATATGCACAAATCTGCAGCTGGTTTTGTAGAATGTGCTTTAAACTAATCTAACTAGTTAAATAACAATTAATAAACAATTAATAACTAATCATTTACAATTTGCATTTTTATTTATAGAAAGATATTTCAATTTGATGCTTCAAGAGTAACCAAATGTGATGAAAAATCCTTTGAACATGGAAGCTCTGCAGCCAGTGATGAGTTACCTATGGAGAAATATAACTGAGCAGCTCCTCTTTAATGGTGAAGATTGATCTGTGCAGGTTGCAGTGGAGGTGATAATGTTCCAGAGCAGCAAACCACCAAAGCTTCTGTTTTTAAAGAGGTGCTCGCACTCACTGATGATCAGTAAATCAAGTGCAATTCGATTATCAGCAGCTGGCTGCTACTTACCCTCTTAATTCCTGTGGAAACATTAAGAGTAGGATTAGTTTTTCACACACTGCTTTTGCATTTTGGGCTTACTTATTGTTAAATAAACAATGACACAGTGTAATATTTTTCGTAGTTCAGCTGAGGTAAGGACCAGAAGATTTTTATTATGTCTTGAAATATATAAAACCTTAGAATTTAAGGAGGGTGGAGATTTAAAGAGGCAATTTCTATAACATAGTATATACCTACTATGTACTTTAATTTCTTCCTTCTAGTGATTTCCACATATGACTGTCGTGACTTTAATGATTTGCAAGTGAGATTGGCATAAAATGGTGGTTCTGAATGCTAGAACACACAATATTCATTTTAAGTAAGTAAGTAAGTAAACTTTATTTATATAGCACCTTTCACAGATAAAATCACAAAGTGCTTTACAATGTGCAAGTAAAATAAATACAAATAGCTGAAGAATCTTGGCAACATTTTTCGTCATGGGTTATGTGACTGTGACTAATGACAAATGTATTCCTAATCACGAATGACCAGTGTTTTTTTTTTTTTTGACTGTCATGTCCTGAGTGGATGCCCCTTAAAACCTGTCCTGTCTAGACTTACAGTTTGATACTACACAATATAACAAATTCCCAACTGGATAGTGTTAAATAAACTTATATTCTCAAACTTGAAAGTTTTCTGAACTCCCATCTTTGCTTTAGGATAGGCAATAATATGACAAAGAATCTGTCCTAATTTGTTTGGGCAAATAGAAGTTATTTTTATAGATGTAAAAAGAAAAGATGTTGATGTTTCTGAGCTGCTTGTGTAATCTTTCTGAAGTTATGTTTTTTCTTTTCTTTTCTTAAAAAAAAAAACATTTCAAATGTCAAATTACAGCACCTTAACAGCAGAAATGAATATGTTTACAACCTGGTTAAAAAAATCTTTTCTTACTCTGTGAACGGTGTCCACTTCATTTGTGTTGTTGATGCTGTTTGAAGTATTTTTAATAGAACTAGAAAAATAATTTCCTGCAGAAAATGCAATGTGAATGCTCAATGCTCAGTGATTGGAGCTTAAATGCCTAGCATAAAATAGCTGAAATTTAATTTGCTGAAAGAGCTTAACCAGCTGAAAAAGACAATAAAAGACTGAAATGCAAAACAGCTGAAATTCTCAAGAAAGTACCTAAATTGAACTTGATTTCCTGAAATTGGTGTTTAAAAAAATAGAGAAACAACCAAACTTGGAGCTGCAAAGCATCAACATGAAGAAGACCTGAAAACTAGAAAAGAACCAAATTTAATTTTTTTTCTGTAGCTCAAAGTAAGCTGAAGTAGTAAACTGTTAAAGTAGGGTGAGTTTGAAGAGGATTTGAAACTTTCCCCATTCATTTTAAAGGCCCCAAAAATTTATAAAAAGTTAAATATTTTAAAAATATAACAGTTACCAAAAAGAAAAGTAATATCATAATTCTTCAGAAAATAATGAACATTATGATAGCAGAATGGTTTGTGTAGCACAGAGTATGCAGAAGGAAAATTTGAGCTGCAATGCCTAAAAATTTGGAGCTGAAGTGCATCAAAATGAAAAAGTGAAATAACCGCAGAAGGAGGGAAACAGAAAAAACAAGCTCAGCTTAAATCCCCAGTTTAATAGCTGAATGTTGTTAAACACTCTTCTGCCCCAAACACACACACACACACACACACACACACACACACACACACACACACACACACACACACACACACACACACACACACACACACACACACACGCATACATACATAAACATACATGCATGTATATGTGTACCTTCCAAGGTAAATAAAAATAAATATGGAATTAACAGTTTAGGATGTGGAGTGATGGTAGAGACCCGTGGTGCCCCTGCAGTGACTTGTGCAAATGACAGCAGCATAAGTGTGTGTAACAGCAGCATGAATGTATACAAAGTTGTGCAAGAGCAGTACAGCTACACCGCCCCACCAGAGTTCAACAGTCTTAGAGCTTCAGGGATGAAGCTGTTCGTCTCTGGTCCTGCTCTTAAAGCTCTTCAGCCTCCTGCCTGAGTGGAGTGGAACAAAAAGTGTGTGTGTTGGGTGTGTGGGGTCCTTCAGGATGCAGGTGGTCCTTTTCCTGCATTTGGAGATGTAAATGTCCTTGGTGGTGGAGAAGCTGACTCCAACAGTCCTCTGTGTGGCCTTCACCACCCTCTGCAGAGCTTTCTTTTCTGCCGCAGAGCAGCTTCTGTCCTTACAGTGATGCAGGAGCACAGGATGCTCTCCATCACACATCTGTAGAATGAGGAGAGGACTGAGTTTCCGAGTCCAGCATGCCTCAGCCTCCCGAGGAAGTAGAGGCACTGGTGTGCCTTCCTGACCAGACTGGAAATGTTGTTGCCCCAGGTGAGGTCGTTACTTCAGTGTACGCCCGAGTACCTGCACCTCTGATGTGCAGGTGGAGGAGGGGGTGTCTGACCCTTCTGAAGTCCGCAATCATCTCTTTCGTTTTTGTCACATTGATGCAGAGCGAGTTCTCTCTCCACCAACCCTCTAGGTGTTCCACCTCCTGCCTGTAGTCACACTCATCGTTGTTAGCGATACATCCGACCACTTCTGTGTCATCCGCAAACTTCACAATATGAAAGCCTGGGTGTTTTGCTGAGCAGTCATACTGTGAATGCTTTGAAGCATTCACACTAATTACCAATCAAATAATATGCAGCCGACACCACTTTACTGACTGCAAGGTGCCCAGGTCCTGTGGCTGCAAAATAAGCCCATGTCATCTCCCCTCCACCACTGTGCTGACAGTTAGTATGAGGTGTTGGTGCTGATGTGCTGTGTTTGGTTTCACCAAATGTGGTGCTGTGCATTATGGCCAAACATCTGCACTTTGCTCTCCTGTCCAAAGGACATTGTTCCAGAAGTCTTGTGGTTTCCCCTGGCAACCCTTCCAAACAAGTCATACTTGTTAGGTCTTTTTGTAATTGTGCTGTCACGAACAATAACATCTAAGATGCTAACTGAGGCCTGTAGAGGTTGAGATGTAGCTGTTGGGTTTTTTGAAGCTTCTCTGAGCATTTCACGATCTGAGCTTAGGGTGAATCTGTTGGGACATCCACTCCTGGGAGGGTTGTGGCATTGTGCGTGTGTGTCTGTGTGTGTATATATAAATATAATTTGCAAGGCGGTATGTATTTTTTTATGCACTCGCAATTGTAATTTATTCATTTTTTGCCTTTGCAGCTAGCTCCAGAGACCAAGGCTGTGATCCACTGGATCATGGATATCCCCTTTGTCCTCTCAGCTAACCTGCATGGAGGAGATGTTGTGGCCAACTATCCTTATGATGAAACCCGCACTGGTACACACACACACACACACACACACACACACACACACACACACACACACACACACACACACACACACACACACACACACACAAACAGAGATATGCAACAAGAAAAAGCTTGTTTCAGACATTATATCCATTTGAATATCATGGAAGCTTGTTCCCTCCACTGAAAAAAATAACCAAAGCATGATATTATTTTGCCATCTGTAAGTCAAACTTTCAACTTAATGACTTGAAATTTCAAGTCGTTTTTTTGAAATTTGAGGTATTTTCTCAGAAGTTTGAGTTTGTGACTCCAAATTTTGAGATAACACAAGATTTTAGAATATAAAATAACAAAAGTAAAAAAAAAAACAACACAACAACAAACACACAAAATATCATCAGTAATTAAAAAACGAATACATAATTGTTCCACTGCTTCTAGAAACTGGAGAAATATGTTGTATTATCTAATGGTGGTACAGTTAAATCCATTATGACCACATTTTCTGAACCAATTAGACGACACATACATTTATATTTAAAATTTCTGAGCAAAGCATTAAAGGTAATGTCATTACTAGTCACAAACATTTGGCTTGCACTTGTCCATCTTGGAAGCTTGAGGAAGATAATGATTGCATCATTATATGCCACCTCAAGCTTTTTCATTTTTGATATATAAGTGCACCACAAATGTGCTGCATATACTAGCATCACATCATCACAGAGATCATCCCTGATACTGTATCTAACTTTAGTCATCACATTTAAAACAGAATGAGGAAAGCTCTTACTTCTGATCACCTTTAGTTGAAGTAAACACAGCCTATTTTTTCCTGTTTGGGATGTTAAACTGTATATAAACTGTTCCTTTATTTAATGTGAGGATGTTTATAGGGACAAATATTTGAACCGTTTCTGTAACAGCAAACATTTTACTCCTTTTTCTTTAGTCGTAAATTTGATTGAAATCATTTGGAAAATGTTTCCTCTGACCGCTTCCTCTGCGTCATTGCTCAAAGTAAACAGAATGTGTTGAGCAGGCGCACGTTTAATGTGTCTCACATGCAGGTGTTCTGCTAACACTTTATCACAGCCAGTGTCTAAATGGTGAGCGCTTGTTTGTTCTTTCCTTTCATTAAGGATCCACCCATGAGTACAGCGCAAGTCCAGATGATGTGATGTTCAAGTCTCTGGCTAGAGCCTACTCCATGTATAACCCGGTCATGTCCGATCCTCACCGACCCCCATGCCGCAAGAACGACGATGACTCCAGCTTCAAAGATGGCATCACTAACGGCGGGGCCTGGTACAGTGTGCCCGGAGGTAAGAGACAACTGTTTCAGAGGAGCATTTTTAAACCTGTGATTTTCAGATTAAAAAAAAAAAAAACCCTAACACCTGGATTACTCATTAAAACGTTGCTCAACTGTAGCTGAACATTGGAAAATGTTTAAACACTAATGGTTTTCCATTTTTCAGTGACTGTATTTAAAAATATAACAGATACACTACTCAAAAAAAATAAAAGGAACCATTTGAAAACACATTAGATTTCAATGGGAAAGAAAAATAACTCTAGATATCTATACTGGGTGATGTGCTAGGATGCAACATCGTTTGATTGAAGTGAAAATGATCAACCTACAGAGGGCTGAATTCAAAGACACCCCAAAAATCAAAGTGAATAATGATGCAACAGTCTAGTCCATTTAGCCAAAATTTCATTGCAGGAATTCAAAATGGTACTCAGTAGTTTGTATGGTCCCCACGTCCTTGTATGCATGCCTGATAACATCAGGGCATGCTCCTAATGAGATGACGTATCAGTTTCTTCATCCTCCAGGAACTGCCTGCATACTCTCAACACATGAGGCCAGGCATTGCCGTGCACCAGGAGAAACTCAGGACCCACTGCACCACCGTAGGGTTTGACAGTGGGTCCAAGGACTTCATCCCAATATCTAATGGCAATCAGGGTGCCATTGCCTAGCCTGTAGAGGTCTGTGCATCCCTTCATGGATATGTGTCTCCAGACCATCAGTGGCCCACCACCAAACTGGTCATGCTGAATGATGTTAGAGACAGTATAACGTTCTCCACAGCTTCTCCAGACCCTTTCGCATCTGTCACACATGCTCACACATGAATAACACAGATGAGAGCTGTGGTGGAACTGGTGGACCTGCCAATTCTGGCATTCTATGACAAATGCTGATGTAGCTTCTAAGATATCCAGGTCATGGTAGTCTCAAGAGCTTGAAAAAAAAAGGTGACTGGGCTCTTTTAAATATTTGTACAGCTGAGTCTTTTCCTGTTAGGACAAGACTCAGCTGTACATCTGCACCTAAAGAATAAAGGATGCTCTGTCAAGGATGCCAATGTTCACTTTTTTTACTGGGAAGACAGATGGTTTGAAAGAGGAGTTAAAGAAGCCATTTATGTTCGCTGTGAACGACCATCACTGAACAGAGTTGGCGACTTACAACACCAGCTGTCATCCACTTACAATACTGTGTTGAGATTCCTCCCATGTACCTCAACCCCTACTCTCACTTTACTTCAGGTGACCTTAATAGGGCCCATGATAGGGTCGGGCAAGGGCTCACAGTGGTTTCACCCGAAACCCTTGGCGGTAATGACCCATTCCTTTTTTCACACATTGGCTGTGATGATGCACATAATTAACCTTATAATGCCGGCGATCGCCGCTGAAGCACCCATTACCTGCCCCTACTAGCCGTGAACAGCTGGTTAACACTGAGCGTATCACCACTGCTGGCGGCTGATCAAAGCAATTTTGAATTATCATAATTACGTGACCGTTGGACCTATTGGAAAAATTCAAACAGTTCCTGAAAGCTGAGAAATTACACTTCACAACCAATATGGGGTTATTATGGTATTTGTTGCCAGAAGTCTGCGAAACGCGGCACTTTTGAAGTACGTTGTGTCACAGACAACACGTTCTGGGTTATAGGGTTAATAGTGGGTCTTCAACCACCTGCTAAAGGGACATCCCCCACTAGGGTTTAAATACTTGGGATTCTTCACCTTTTAAAACTGAAGAAGCCTCTTGGATGAGAGGTGAAATGTCTTCAAAAATTTTAAGAATTTCAGTTGCCTTTTTCAAGCTCTTGAGACTACGGCAAATGCCACTCTGCCAGGCAGTAAGCACAGGGCCCACTAGAGGACATGAAACCCTCAGGCCACCCTCATGAAGTCTGTTTCTGATAGTTTGGCCAGACACATTCACACCAGTGGCCTACTGGAGGTTATTTGGCAGTGCTCATCCAGTTCCTCCTTGTACGCCCTGTCCAGCTGTCTTCGATACATACCTTCTGGCAATGGCACATATTGATGTGCTATCCAGGAGGAGTTGAACTACCTATGCATCCTCTGTAGGGTCCAGGGTTGCCTCATGTTACCAGTAGTGACACTGATCCTAGCCAAATGCAAAACTAGTGAAAAAACAGTCAGAAAAGATCATGCATGAATTTGTGATAAGGTAACAGTGGACAGTAATTCACCATCAGATGTAAGAGTCAGGTATTGTTTGGCATTTTTGAAATAGTGGCTTCACTTTTTAAAATTTTGTTATGCTGCAGCCTGAAGCTAAAGGCATTTACCCCCCAATCTACACTAAGCACGCTATAATGACAAATTGAAAAAATACACTTTCAGGAATTTGTATAAACCTATTAAAAAGAAAACACTTAAAATATCAAATTTACATGAATATTCAGACCCTTTGTACTTTGTATTTGTCTTGAGAGGTGCTATATAAATAAAATTTTATTATTATTATTATTATTACTTAGTTAAAGCACCTATGGCAGAAATTCCAGCCTTGAGTCTTTATGGGTGTGATGCAATAAGCTTTGTGTACCAGGATTGGGGGATTTTCTGCCATTCTTCTTTGTAAATCCTCTCAAACTCAGTGAGGTTGGATGGACAGTTGGACTGTTGGTGGACAGCCATTTTCACGTCTCTCCAGAGATGCTCGATAGGGTTCAAGTCAGATCTCTGGCTGGGCCACTCTAGGATATTTACAGAGCCACTCCTGTGTTGTCTTCACTGTGTGCTTAGGGTCATTCATTGCCATGTTGGAAGGTAAGGTGAACCTTTTTCCTGAGCACAATGGAACAGGTTTTCATTGAGGATATTTCTGTACTTTGCTCCATTCATTTTTCCCTCAACCCTGACCAGTCTCACAGTCCCTTCTGCTGAACAGAGTGAAGATTAATGACAAGCAAAATTTAAACAACTGTTCCATCAACATGACAAAATAAAAAAAAAAAATGAAGGTGGTCTTAATACTTTCTGAAGACACTGTATGTAACCATTGTTTTGAAATAAACAATTAAGCCATTTAAAATCTCGAATCCTAAATAACAGTGACTAATCCTTTATTGCTTTCTTACTCTCTGCTGGTTAACTGACCCGTCACAGGAATGCAGGATTTCAACTATCTCAGCAGCAACTGCTTCGAGATCACTCTGGAGCTCAGCTGCGACAAGTTCCCCAACGAGGACATGCTTAAGACCTACTGGGAGCAGAACCGTGATTCGCTCGTCAATTACATCGAGCAGGTAGGCAGCGCTGTAAATATAGGTGCCATAAATCACGTTGTGCAGTCTGGTGTATTTTCAGGGATACAGCCGACCCAGAAACAATACCAAGGCCTGCAATCTCAAATCAATAAATGCATCAAAACTGACCTCTGTGGCTGTCCATAAAAGTAGCCACGACACAATTTCAGATATTATTTTGGCTGTAGTAGGAGTTAGGTGACTAATTCTGCTGATGGGGGTGAAAGAAACATAGCTTTGATGTAATAAGGAACCAGTTTTCACTGTTGTCATGACAGATAATGCAGTGTCATGGTGTCAAAGTTGTCACACGTCAGAGGCTAACTTGTGGTGACTACTTCCACCTTTGCATGCTCACAAGAGGTTGTTTGATCAAAAAAAAAAAAAATCCATATTCAAGAAGACTCAGTGCTTTGGCGAGGAGAGCTTATCAGTCTCAGTGGACTTGTCACTGATTGATGTTCACAATCAATTTTTGAGTACATCTTCTTCAACAAAAACTAACAAATCTTTTAAACCTGACTCTAAGCATGCTGCCAAATGCATATGTTCTTCGTGTGTCAATATTTGCTTGGTGTGCAGGTTCATCGTGGCGTTAAGGGCTTTGTCCGTGACCTTCAGGGCAACCCGATTTCCAATGCCACCGTCTCTGTGGAGGGTATTGACCATGATATCACCACAGGTATTGGCATTCAGTGTAAATTCATGCAATTCTGACACGTCATTATACATTATTTGCTAGTTCGATGTGAAAAAATAAAATTGCGAGATGGTATAATGCCTCCATCTTTTGGACAAAGTGGGCACTGCAGCTGCACTGCTTTCTTGAACCTGCTCTTCACACCACAGTGTTTCTCATTGTCAGAACAGTAAGTGCTCTGCATAGCTGAGCATCAGTGTGTTGCTTGTACACATTTTAAAGGAAAGTCTGTATTTTATAGCCAAAGATGGAGACTACTGGCGCCTACTGGCTCCAGGAAACTATAAAGTGGCAGCCTCTGCACCTGGATACCTGACTGTCATCAAGAAGGTGGCTGTTCCCTACAGCCCTGCAACCAGGGTAAGACACGCAAACAAATGAACCATCACATTTTCTGTGGCGTCTTTCCAAAAGGTAACCTGAGTAGGAGTTCTGCAGCCATGTTTTGGGGATATCTAAGCACTACTCATACATCAAAATATACAATCCAGTATAATTCACTGAACCTTGGACCAGCAGCAGATACTACAAGCACAGAAGATGCTGTAGCACCTTACATTACTGTGCAGCACTGCCTACACAATAATTTAAGGTTTAAGTTGAAGTGCCTGGTCATAATGAACTACTAAACATTTAGGTTGTTTCTTTTATATCTGTTTATTCTGACAGTGATAGCCTGCTGCATAGCTAGGAATTATAGTTACCATTTTAAGTGGTTAGTATGTGTACCAAAGGGAGCAGAGTTTGTTAGGTGATGGCCACTCAGTACCACTCATGTCAAGGGCAGAATTGGCAACATCTGCAACAATTACCTAGGCTGGCAAGGGAGGCTGCAGCAATAAATTCATTTGCACTGATAGATTGCATCCAATTTTGTCGTACATTTACATGTGCAGTAATAAAGACTATTATGTTCATATGGTCTTATATGGACTATTCCATACTCTGATCTGTTCCGAGTCAGTGGACCAGGACGAGTAAATGGCTGGAGAGAGATCAAAGGGGGGGCTGATATTCATCTACATGTGGTCCACACATGAGCACACCAACTGAGCTGCATCTAGTCTTGGAGGAAATGCAGAAAACCTGTCGTATAGACCATAAATTGGAGTTATTTTAACACACAAACCCTGATGTCAGCCATAGGATCAGATTGTCTTCTTCTTCAAAAAAAAAGGCTCCACCTTTTTATCTTTTAATAGAGGAAATAGAAAAAAAAGAATGCAAAATACTAAAGAATGATAGAAAAGTTAAACTGCAGTAGGAACATTTAAAAATTTCCAGATAAAGAGCAATAATGATAATTAAAAAAAAAAAAATCCTCCTCAGTTCTCAGCTTTTGCGTCTTATTCGTCTCAGGTGGATTTTGAGCTGGAGTCCCTGATGGAGAGGAAGGAGGAGGAGCGGGAGGAGCTGATGGACTGGTGGAAGATGATGTCAGAGACACTGAACTTCTAAAGCGTTTGTCTTGCTGATGATCGGAGCATCCCCACATCGATGTAATATATTCAACATTCTGTGTGCCCGTCCACTCTAAAAAAAGAAAATATTGTCTTTTTTTTTTTTGGTTGTGTTCTCTTTCCATTCTTACTTTAATTAATTTTGTTGTTTATTAATGTAACAGTTTGCCTCACACTCCTGTAGATTGTTTGAATATCCAGGGAAAGACGAAGGAGGAATTTGCAGGTAGTTTGCTGGCAGTGAGATTGGTGTTGACTTCCGTGGTACTGTGTTCTTTATCGTACATGTGATTGGTAACCATGGCACTCACCTATATATCCAATGAACGACTGACTGAGTAATAATGTATGTAAAAGAGCTGTTTACATGATTACCACAAGGCTCTGTCTATAAATATTCTTTTTTCCCCCTTGTTTTAAATGTCTCTGTTTCTCCAGGCTTTAGTACAAATGCATATACAACACTACTCCACACGAACCCTTTCAAGTCTGAGTAACTGTAAACACGCACTCTGATACCTACTCATACTGTTTCCTGTAAAATAAAAGATATCGCACTATTGTTCTGAGATAATCAGGGACATTAAAAACACTGTAAAATCACTGTAAACATCATATTGTAAACAGTCTATACAGTCAAGCTCATTTCCACATATGTTATTGATGTTAAGATTTTTTAAACTTCAGCACAGCTTTGATTCTAGCACAAGATTAATGGTTATAATATATACTGTATGAGCTAGGTATAGCGAGAATGTTTTTTTCTTTTTTTGTAACTAAAAGATTATGAAAAACCACAGATATAACACTAATAAATCATTCAACCTAAAGCCATTCCTTTGTATGTGCACTACACAGGAAATACTGAATGAAATAAGGAACTCTGGGAGGAGTCTCTTCACTGTAACGTGAATCTTCAGATTGTACGCCAAAGTTAGCAAACTATATGAATGCAGTTCATCTCGTTTAAGACCCCAGAAAGCATTTATTGAATGTATGGCTATGGAAATCATTAAAAATGTAAAGAATAAACAAATCAATAAAACTCCCCTCTTTATGTTGTCAGACTGCAGTCTTGCCTACTTTATTTAAGCTTTTTTTGGGTGAAAGTAGATGATCCAGAAAGGAACTTGAAGCATCTACAGATGTTCACTGCTGATGGGAGCAAATTGGTGAGGCTAAATCCTCCATTAAATCTTGGTTAAAGACACAAAATAGCCCCTCTATTGTGTGCTTTTACAGGGATAATTTCGGAAAACATTTGCTGCTTGCAAGGAAACGGGGAAACTGTCCCTAAAAATAGCCCAGATGGAGAGGTACCATGTTGGATTTGAGAGGGAAAATTCTGCAGAAGTTCCACAATAATGCCTCAAATATGTCTCGTTAACAAAACCATTTTATGTATGATTTGTTCATTTCCTGAAGAGGAAAAAAAATAAGTCTTTGTGATTTAAATTATATCTTCACATTATATCTTCAGGTTTTCAGTGTTCACAGCTGCTGTTGCTTACAAATGGTTAGAGAGGTTAATACCCACCCATAATTTTTCCAAGCAACCATCTGTAAAATAGTCACATAATGATCACTACTGCAAATTCTGACTTATCAAACTGACTTTGACATTCCAGTCTGAGTATGTGCTCAGTCCTGTTTGATTATTGTGTAAGAAGATGCCAAGCATTTTAAACATTTTACAGCTCAAATTAAATGAGAATATAAAGATCCAAAATAGATTTCTAATCTGAGTACTGCAACACTGTGCATTTCTCTGACTTGGTAACATTTGAACCCTCTTATTTTATACAAGGCAGATATTTGTATAAAACTTTCTATCATAAATAAAAACTGACTTTGACATGCAAAAAAACCCCCAAAAACCTATTTGCATTTATTGGTTTATGAATTTATTAGTGAAAAGCAATGACATTCAAAAACAGGAAAGTAAGCTTCTAGGTCCTGTATACCAATAGTGCAGCCAACTAACAGAAGCAGGTAATAAACAGTTTTATTATTCAGGACATTTTTCAAAATAAATGTATCCCCCAACAAACCAGTTTAATTTAATTTAACAGAAATTGGTGTTGTTACATTCACAATTTATGTTAAACAGTGAATGTAACTGTTTTGTTAGGGAACACATATTTTGAATCTTCATAAATAACAGAGGTGGTTGGAGGTGAGTTCACTTGCTTTGGCAGAGTGGATGTCTTCTCAGAATTGTGTTGGGATGGACCGACTTTCTGACATCAGTCTGACTCTTCTACTTGCTTTGTTGGGTAGATATACTTTGCTTGCTTTATTATTCTAATATTTTTCTTCTCAGTGGTTTGGATTGCCTGGTACTTATATAGTTTCTTGTATATTTTCTGTTTAAGTATATTTCATTGTGTTCCCAGTTTCTAGGACTTTAGTTCCTCCCTCTGTGTTATTGTATTTCCTCAGCCTGTCATGATCCTGGGCCGCTGACCCAGTGTGCCTTGTCTCTTTGAGTTGTTTTTGACTTATGAATTAGGATTTTAGGTTATCATGGTTTTCTGTTATAGTTTATTATCTGCTTCCTGTGTCCTCCTGTTCTGTCATTGTTCCTATGTCTGTTTTGTTCTCATGTCTTAGTCCCTTGTCTCATGTCTTGTGTTTAGTTTGACTTCACGTTGTTTCCCTGTGTGTTGTGTTTAGGTTTCCTCTATGTGTCAAGTCTGCGTGTACCATGTTTAGTTAGTTCCTGTTTTATTGTGACAGTCTTGTGTTCCCCGTATCTAGTGTTTATTTTTGCTTCCCCTTGTCTTGTTTCTGAAATTACGGTCCGCTGTGATCCCACCTGTTGTCACTCCCTTCATTATCCTTCTGTGTATTTACTGTCTGTGTTTCCCCTTAGTCTTTGTCACATCCTTGTGTGGTCAGTGTCATCATCACTGCCCTGTTGTGTGCTTCATGTTCTATGCCATGTTCATAGTTATATTATGTTCAAGTTAAGTGTCGTTTACTGCTGGCACCTGACCAGCTCCACTTTATGTTCAAATGCTTGTCAATAAAGCTTAAGCTTAAATATAGCTCATGGCTCTGAGTACTGCATTGGGGTTCTCTGCCTTGCCTGCTGCAACAGCATACACGACACAGTGTGCCTGCCTCCCTGTGTTGTGTCAAGTCTGTGTTTCTGTTTCCATGTTTTCTTACTTCCTGCTTTACCTTGCCAGCCCCTTGTATCACGTGCTTTGTTTTCAGTTTTGCTTCCCTTGTCTCATTCGATTCTGTTTACTTGCTCTCCCCTGCTGTCTCCACTATCTCCTCATGTGTATTTATTGTCTGTCGCTTCCCCTGTTCTTTGTTACATCCTCCCTCACGCTGTGTGCTTCCTTGCCTGGTTTTCTCATGTTGTCTCCCAGTCCAAGCCAAGCCCAGATTATGTTTTGCATTTTCTTGCCCGGTGCGTAGTAGCAGTAAAGCCTCCGAGTCCTGTGTTTGGGTCCCACTTTGCCTGCCACACAGCCGAGCCATGACAAAAAGACCTGTGTGGGTGTGCCTGACCTTTAACAAATAGCAATGAGAAATCACAAACAAGAGACAGTGAGAAGGTGTTTTCATGGACATGTTAACAATTAGGCTGAGAAATATAAATAGAATGGATGTAAAGACTGTGTATGACCTCTTGAAATGTGATTAAGCTGTTCACCTTGACCACACATACGCCTACTACCATATACACTCACCAGCCTCTTTATTAGGTAAACCTTGCCAGTACCTGGTTGGACCCCTTTTGCCTTCAGAACTGTCTTAATTCTTCATGGCACAGATTCAGCAAGGTGCTGGAAACATCCCTCACAGAGCTTTTAGTCAATATTGACATGACAGCATCACACAGTTCCTGCAGATTTATTGGCTCCACATACATGATGCAAATCTCTTGTTCCACCACAGTGTTTCTCATTGTCAGAAGAGTAAGTGCTCTGCATAGCTGACTGGCAAGGTTTACCACAGATGGGCACACTGTGGCATCTGGTGAGGTCTTCTGCAACTATAGCCCAGCTGGTTTGACATGTTGTGTGTTCAGAGATGTTCTGCATACCTTGGTTATAATCATTGTTAGATTGTTGCTCCATTCATGTGGTAGTATAGCTCAGGGTGCTTTGAATAGCTTTATTTACCTGTTTGTTTGTTCACGGTGCTCCTTGTACTTAAAAGATTCTCTTCTCCCTCCTCCCACAAATCCTGCTGGTGAGCCAGCCTTGTAATTACCAACCTGACCCACTCTTACTCAGTCATATTCAGAAACGTACCTGTTCTGGAGCTAAAAAAAACAAGGACACTAGCCCTGTGGAAAAGGAATTTGAAAACTTACCTGAATCCCTGTCTGGAGATGCTTATCTGAGTGTAACCAAAGACCTGGATAACCAGCTTTTGTTGCTGCACATTCTTGAGATTGTTCATTAAACCTGTTGTTTGACTGTGTCCTGCCTTTGAGTCTCCTGGGTTTAACCCTAATACCATTACTACATGCCTAAATGCACTGAGCTGGTGCCATGTGATTAGCTGATTAGATATTTGTGTTAATGTTCAGTTGAACAGGTGTACCTATCAAAGTTGGGTGTGAGTAAGTGTAAATAATTTCTTCTAAAATTAAAGAGCACAAACCTCTTCATGTTAGTTGTTTTTGCTCAGAAAAATCAAAACATTTATATATTATTTACTACATATTTACGTCCAAAGAAGGCAGATTTTTTTAACCACCCTGCATTCACTGACTCAGTTGCTGCAGTAGAAGGTCTGTTTACACAGCAGGTAAAATGGTGTACAATACTTAGGTTACTGATGGATGAATTCCACCTTGTTTCAGGGTTTTGGTGACTGCTGGTTCACTTTACTTTTTTCCCAACTTACTCCATCCACCCATATTCTTCCACTTATCTGGGGCTGAGTCGCGGGGGCAGCAGCCTAAGCAGAGAAGCCCAGACCTCCCTCTCCCCAGCTACCACCTCCAGCTCATCTGAGGGGACACCGAGGCGTTTCCAGGCTAGTCGAGAGATGTAATCTCTGCAGCATGTCTGGGGTCTCCTCACCCAGTGCCTGGAACACCTCACCCAAGAGGTGCCCAGGAGGCATTCTAGTCAGATGCCCAAAATGTGGGTGTGTGTCCCTACGTACTTACTATGATTTTTTTTTTTTTAAAAGATCATTTCAATAATGTTGTTAAAAGCATCTGTGCTTTATATTATGACTAAAGCCTGCTGTCAAATATCTCTCAATTTCAAGTTCTAGTAGTGAAATTGCTTGCCTAGTTTAATAAGTTATGAATTTTGAAGAAGAAAGAATATATTTGAGATACACAGACAAATCAGTGACTATATCAGCTTCGTATTTTGATATAAATCTTTCTTTTTGCTTGTACATACTGTGTATTCATATTGGTAAAATAAGCAGAAAAGCACTGTTCTAACTTTTCGCTCCTTGCAGTCTCTCTCTCTCTCTCTCTCTCTCAAACACAGATACACACACACACACACACACAGACACAGACACACACACACACTGAGCAAGGTGGCACTTTCAGTCCAACTATGGGGTTGAATCAGCTGTTTTAGCATTAGATGCTAACTCTGCAGATCAATGGCAACCTTGGTCTATTAGTCATACCGAGCCTATTAGCATCTGCTATTAGCATCTTTTCATCAATACCATTGATCAAGCTGCTCTGACTTCAGGGCAGAGAGGGACACAGAGGGGACCTGCTGGGAGAGAGCGCCAGAGAGAGGGAGAGAGAAAGGACATTAATCTGATCAGTCAAATGTGATATTAGACAGCAATGGATGATGTTTTACAGATCAGCACTTAACAAGCCTGCATCAATAATACAGGAGGAGCTAAGGATTAGTAGTGATACTGGGGCCAGTGAAAACGTGATAGCATTCGTGCTGGTAATTAAGTATTGGATGGACAGAAGTAATAAGCAAATGTTTTCATGTTGGAGTGATTTCAAGCAGCAAAGCTTATCCTGCTTATCACATATAAGGATTTACCGCAGTTACTAAAGACTGCTGATTTTTGACTTCAGTGGAGAAAACAGCATGGAGTTGTTTATAATGTTTGATGTTTTATTGCAAGTATCTTAGCTGTTCCTAGGACTGCACTCTTCTGGACAGAGACCTCTGATGCTGTGCCATGAATCTGCTGGAGCCACTCTTCAAGTTTTGGGGTTATAGCTCCTAATGCTCCTATTACCACTGGGAACATTTTAGACTTTCCCTTCCACGTCTGCTCCAGTTGTTCCTTCAGCCCCTGGCACTTCTCTATTTTCTCGTGCTCCTTCTTCCTGATGTTGCTGGGATTGCCACATGTATCACAACTAAAGTTTTCTGCTCCTTGTAGACCACCAGTATATCTGGTTGGTTGGCCAACAGCTGTTTGTTTGTCGGGAACTCAAAGTCCCAAGGGACTTCAGCCCTGTTGTTCTCAACCACCTTTGGTGATGTCTCCCATCGAGACTTGGGGACTTCCAGTCTATATGGAGCACAGATGTTCTGTACACTATCCCAACCACTTGGCTGTGCCTCTCATTGAATGTGGCCCCCAGCTTGCATTTTCCTTCATTTAAGTCATTTTATCCTGCTACTATGTCAGATAGTCTCCAGGGCACCTTTGCACAGTCTGCAATTTGGGTCCTGTCAGCTGTAGTAGACTCCTTCCTCTATGTTTCTGGTGTTTAGGGCCTGTTCTTGAGCTGCCATGATCAGAACCTTTAGGCCAGTCCTTTCTAGCCACTGGTGGGATTTCTTGATGTCTGCCACTTCATCTATTTAGCGATGGTGCATCTCATGAAGGGGCTTGGTCATTCATGATAGTTCCTCTTCCTGTTCCTGATCATGACACACCGATGAAATACAATAACACAGAGGGAAGAACTAAAGCCCTGGAAACTGGGAACACAATGAACTATACTTAAACAGGAAATATACAAGAAACTATATAATCACTAGGCAATCCAAACCATTGAGAAAAAAAAATAGAATAGTAAAGCAAATAAAGTATTTTCAGAGAAGCTCATCTTTTCATCTTCCTGATATATTTGTGAATGCTCCAAATTTCATCCTGGATTGTAACTCTGACACTCATTAAGTGCCCTTTCTCTTTCCATTGCTCTTAGAGCCTCAGCAATTTGGGTGGAGCCCTCTGTGAACTGTGAGGAGTTTTAGAGTCTTGACACCAGTGGTATCCATCTCCTCCCGTGGCCAGCTTATTGGTCCAGCTGGGTATCTGATGACTGGTAGGGTGTATGGATTGATGACTTGGATCTTACTCCTACTGTTCAGATGGCCTCTCAGCACCTGTATTACCTTCTGCAAGTATTTGACTGTGGCTGACCTTCGCGCTTCGTGCGTGTGAGATACCCAGGTACTAGTAGCTGTCCTGTATATTTGCTTTTCTGCCTTCTGGCAACTACATCCCCTCAGTCAGCCAAACGTATCCAGTCCAAATAACAACCCGATGTCCTTGCTGTAGATCCTAGTGAGGTGGATCAATGAGTTAATGTCTCACTCACTCCTGGCATACAGCTTTATTTCATACCTGTACAGGAGATGATTGAAAGTCATTCCACTTCTGAATTTATATCTGTATTTGTTCTTAGTGATTGAGCTGGCTTTAGTGTTTGAAGCCAATGCAGAACAGCAGTGGGGACAGTGCTTCACCTTGGTATATTCCACACTTGATGGTGACTTAGGCAGTTGCCTTGGAGTTGGCCTACCGTGTTGTCATCTACAGTCCCATTGAGTTCCTGGTGAATGTTATCAGCACACTAGTCTTGTACAGTGCCACCCACTACAGTATCTATGTGTGGGGTGCCGAGCTGTAGGCTTTCTTGTACTCAGGTTGGCCTGCCTGGTCTTAAAGTCCTGGTGTATGGCTCCATCAGCCAGGAATTGGTGTTTAGGTTCTTTGGTGTTATTTGCAATGCCTTTCTGAGCTGTACTCATGTATTGACTCATGTGCCTACTCAGCTTGGTTGCTATGATGCTATGATACCCAAGAGGAGCTTCCATGCTGTGGAGATGAAGGTTAGTGTCATATATATAAATTTATCCATTTTATATTAAAAAAAAATTCCCCACTTGACCTGTGGGGGGGTCTTTGTTCTTCAAGCTTGGATCATCTACCAGAGGCCTGGGATCTTGAGGTTACTTATCTTATCTTAGCTGTTCCTAGGTCTGCGCTCTTCTGGAAAGAGATCTTGGATGTCGTTCCTGGAGCCATTCTCCCAGTTTGGGGGTCACTGCCCCGAGTGTTCCGATTACCACAGGGACCACTGTTACCTTCACTTTCCACATCCTCTCTAGCTCTTCTCTCAGCTCTTGGTATTTCTCAAGCTTCTCGTGTTCCTTCTTCCTCATAGCCATGTTTTGCTTGTTCACCACTAGTCTGGCTGGTTAGCCATCACAAGTTTGTCTGCCTGTACCTGGAAGCCCCACATTATCTTAGCTCCTAGGTCAGGGGTCTTCAACTCCAGACCTCGAGAGCCGGTGTCCTGCAGGTTATAGATGTGTCTCTGCTTCAACACACCTGAGTCAAACATAGAAGTCATTAGCAGGACTCTGGAGAACTTGACTGCGTACTGAGGAGGTAATTCAGCCATTTGATTCAGGTGTGTTGGATCAGGGACACATCTAAAACCTGCAGGACACCAGCTCTCGAGGCCTGGATTTGAAGACCCCTGTCTTAGGTCCTTCTCAGCCACCCATGGGGGCATATCCTATTTAAACCTTTAGACTTCCAGGTCATACTTGGCACAGATGTTCCTGTATACCATGCCAGCTACTTGGTTATGGCATTATGTATACCCTGCCTGCTGGCATCTTGGACCCTGCTGTCATATGCTGGATTGTCTCAGGGGCATCTATATATGTCATCTGTAAGTGTGTTTTCTTGCATCCGTAATTTTACACTCCTGGTGCCACAGGAGTCCATCTTTGTCATTACTCCTTAAATCCTGCAGATGACAGTAGTGTCCTGACAACCTGGCAATCACTGAGAGAAGAAGCTTTTCCATGTGAAGGGAATTTCTCTACAGCCTTGTAAAGGTCTCCGCACTTCCCTGTAAAGGTTCACCATCTGGTCATGAGTCATTATTTGAATGTGGATTTGAGCTCTTTCATTATAGTTCAAAGTGGCTGAAACAAAGTCCTCTGAACCTTAAAAAGTGAAAAATAAAAAAAAAATTTTTAAAAACTGCCAACAAACTCTTAGTCATTAAACTAGTAAGTCATAAATATAAAAGCTAAAATTAGTTCTGGAGCTGTAGCCTGCTTACATTTATTATTGCAACACTTGGCTTACCTCAACAAAGTGAGACTGTTGGCTTAAAAAATGACCCAAGAATGATTTGGTAGGTAAAAAACTAAAAATATAGACCTGTTTTATTCTCAGTTGACTCCAAGTATGTAATGCAGACTTGTGTTTATACAAATGGTGGAGAAGTAACTGACCTCTCTGTGCTCCTTCTTCCATGATACATGTGCAAAGAGCGGTGAATATAAATCACACCTCAGAACTACTGCTTTATGAGAACAACTGTTGTCTTAACTAATTAAACTAATGGATGTGGGTAGTACCTACACTCCCCCATAATGCAATTACCCTGACCACTGGTGGTTAGTTACAGATTTGGGCGTGTGCTAGCAGAGTAGAGGAGCAGAGGTCTGGTAAATGCATTTCTGTCACACACCCAGATTTATTTATTTAGTTACTTATTTAATTTTTAAAAACTTGTCTCCGGCTGAGTTCATGCTGACTCAGTTAAAATCATTTGAGGACATTTATTGATTTTTGTGGTCTCCCTCTGGAGCAGCAACACTATTTCCCAAACTTTAACAGCTCCACTCAGCAAGAACTGTGGGCACATTTTGATGTCCACAGCTGGTGGAATGAACTCTGGATCTAAATTGGGTTTTGTATTTGACGAGTAAATATACATCACTGCTTTGTGATGTATAAATATGTATTATATTTCTGTTTACAGTGACACAAAAAAACAAATAAAAAACAAATTAAAAAAATGCAGGTATAACACTTTTTGCAGGTGGTGTGAGTGCTAGAAATGTAGCAGCTTTGACTTCCTCTGTATAACATCAATGTGTTCCTCATGCACACACCATTTAAAAGGCGACACTGGAGAAGCAACAGGATTTATGCTGTTTTGAGATGATGGAAAATAAACTGACACTTTTGACCACTTATCAAACGAGACCCAGTGACACAACATGGGCAAAGCTTTGTGCAATTAGATAAAATTTCAATACAACAAATGGTGCTTATTTTACAGTACTGTGTAAAAGTCTCAGATCACCTCTCATTTATTTATATTTTGCTTGGAAAATGGAAAATAGGTGCAGCGATTTATTGAAAGCAAAGTATAAATACAGCATATAAGACAAAAAAAAAAGGTTTGTACAATTCTAAAGAGCTTGAAAATCAATATTTGGTGTGACCACCTTTATTTTTCAGCACAGTCTGAACTCTCTTAGGCAGATTTCTTGTCATTTCTTTAAGTAGTCTTCAGGAATAGTTCTCCAGCCTTCTTGCAGGACATTCAAAGCTTGTCTTTGGATCTTTGCTGCCTTTTGTTCTGTTCTCAATCAGGATGATCCCACACTGCTTCAATAATGTTGAAGTCCGGGCTCAGGGGAGGTCAATCCATGACTGATAGTGTTCCATTGTGTGTTTTACTATCCAGGTAGGCTTTTATTGGCAGTATGTTTGGGATCATTGTCCTGCTGCAAAATTATTTTGATGTTGATGAATAAATGATGTTTTCCAGATGGTATTGCATGGTGGATCAAAATCTGATGGTACTTTTCTGTGTTCAGAATTAATTAAATTTGGGAAGCTCCCCAACACCACTGGGTGAAATGTAACCCCCAAACTATGACAGAGCCTCCACCGTGTTTTACAGATGACTGCAGACACTCACTGTTAGACCTCTCTCCTGATAATTTGAACCAAAAATTTCAAATTTGGATTCATCACTCCATCAGGCCTGTTGCCACTGATTTTCAGTCCATTTCTTGTGTAATCTGGCATACCTCGGCCTTTTCTTTCTGTTTCCCTTCATTAACAATGTCTTCTTTACTGCAGCCCTTCCACTGAGACCATTTCTGATGAGGTTTTGCTGAACAGTAGGACGGTAAACAGAGGACCAGATGCGTTTCTCAGGTCCTGTCTCAGGTCTTTGCTGGATTTTTTCTCTTCAGATGCTGCTCGTCTGCTGTAGATAGTTTTTCTTAGGCGTGTTGCTTCTTCTTTTGTCCTCCGCTTCTCCAATTTCCTCATATTTTCTAAGGACACACTGTACACCCCGTTAAGAAATGCCATGTTTTCATTTAATGCATGTGAAACTGTGTTACTGTTGGCATTTTTCATAGATTCAGCTGAAGAAACTGGAACAAATGATGTGGTTTTGCAACAGTATGCTAGTAACAAGTGCCTAGAGATACAATTTAAAATTGGTTGTTTGCTAAGTTGTCTGTTATGTGTAGACACAACCCTGGGTCATCCCTTGAGTTGGTGCCTTTTTTATGTTTCAGTGATTCATAGGTCAGTGTTTAGTGGTTCAACAAACAAAAAGAACATTCCTCTGAAAATGGTCAGGTGCAAGGACTGGACTGAAAATGAGTGAAAAAGCAGCCAATGTCCAAAGAAAAAAACAACTTTGAAATACCTTCAGAAAGCCTGGAGAACTATTCTTCAAGACCACGTTAAAACTTACAAGAAAGTCTGGCTGCTTGGAAGCAAAATATAAAGAAATGAGGGGTGGCTTTGCACAGTACTATAAATTCAATACTTATGTCTCACTGCACTTAACTTTAAGTGTACTTCATACAAAATAGAAGCAAAGTCATAAAGTGTAGCATTTATGTGTTGGAGTGTGAAACACATTGGTTATCTGCCATGCTGTTTGTGCAATTATGTGCAGGAATACTGCTGACAGTCCTTTTCACAATTTGACAAATGTGAATCAGCTTGTCTCATGAAAAATCTGCTAAAAATGACCACGTGAGTTTGTGACTCTCTTACTTGCACTGTCTATAAGATGGACATCGCCGTGGTGGCTTCACCCATTGGTCAGTTCTGTCTGTAGGTTTTGCCATCTCTTGGTATTTTGAAACCAAATCTGATGGCAGACGGCTTGATCTGACTGGGAAACCGAGGGAGATGATCATAGAAACGGATCAATTACCAAAGCTGACCCAGTAGCACACTTTAGTATCTATTTGAATTTAATTAAGACCAAAATAAACGTCATGATGTATTAAAACTAGCTCTTATGGCCACAAATACTTCAGTGATAATTAAAGTATAAAATCAGTTAAGTTTCATATGAGGAATTTGCCTCTGATGGCCTTTATATTTCAGACCAGGAAGCTGTGCTTATCTTTTTATACAGTCTATGGACTGTCAGTGATTTTCAAGACATGCAATTTCGTTCTTAGCTTTGATGCACACATAAGTGTCTGGAAAGGCCAAAATGCCACTAAATGCCTTCCCCGGTGTTAATTTGCAGCTGTTCAAGAGGGAAATCCAGACCACAAATAAGCTCTAAACACACACACACACACACACACACACACACACACACACACACACACACACACACACACACACACACACACACACAAAGGTCTATTCTACATATTTCTATAATGTCTCTGAAAGGAAGCATATCAGCAGCGAGCAGAGGCCAGACTGCACACACACACATTGATCATGCAGTTGTGTTACCATATCTCAGAGGACATTGCATTGACTTTCATTCCTGGAGCTCGACCCTAAACACTTCTTACATAACCTTAAACCAAGTCTTCTAAAATTTGGTAAATTATGTTATAAAAAACTTGTTTTTTGTCGGCAAAAAGAAAGCTGAGTCTCCACATTGTGACTACATAAACAGATTTATGACCCCATAACATGAGTAATACAAGTACACACACAATACCAAGTTCCTGAAGAAGTGCTATGTCAGCAATGGCCAACTGTTCACACACACACACACACACACACACACACACACACACACACACACACACACACACACACACACACACACACACACACACACACACACACACACACACACTTTCAACATCTTCAGTTTTCAGAGTAGTAAGGTGGTGTGAGCAGGAGGAATTGGTCTGTTAAGAAGGTCTCGTTCACATAGTGCACAGTTTTGTCTGCTACTGCTCACCAAATTCTAACTCAGCACCACCTGCATTCAACTCAACTGTCTCTTTGTACAATAATGACAAAATTAGCACGTCAACAAATAATTTTTGTCATTTGTCTTAGACATTAGTTCAATATGTCCAAGACAAATCTTACCTCAAAATACCAGAACTGAATTTTTGTGGCATTGGTGCACAATGTTTAACCCATTAATAAATCAGGCTGCACTTTACAAACGACCATTTTACTCTGTGTGGTTTAATAATTCAGTCAGTTATTACAAACTGACACCGTGCGTAAATGAACAAAAATCCAGACACACTGAAATTGCCACAGTGAAGTACAGGATATTGTGTGTTAGATGAAGCACAAGACATTTTCATTTAATTTCATATTGAAGACCCCCCCCCCCCCCCCCAAAAAAAAGAAACAAAAACTAAAAACAAACAACCTCACCCTAAAATTGTGAACCACCCGTACAGAAAGCAAAAACTTTCATTATCAAATGCAGATGACGCAGATGTGGTGCGCCATGTGTCCTGATCAAGGGGCAACCTACAGTGGTGAAAAATGAGCCAAGTAACAAAAACTGCAGTTCCTCTAGTGGCCACTTGAGGCTGGCTCCAAAAGTGAGTCAATCACCATAGACTGCCATGTTAAAATCCTGAACTTTATAGTATTAAAAAGCATATTTACATCATGGTACAAAACTACAACTAAAAACAAAACAAGGAATAGCGTTGGCCTATATGGATAGTTTTCCCCTTCATACCAGCTGTAAGGGGGGTTATTTTTAACTTGACCTCCTGGATAACCGAGTTAGGGGTACAACCATGGTCATTGACAGGTGTCCTGGCACAGGCAGCTGGAGCCAGTCAGCTGGACTTATCAGCTACTTTAAATCATCAAATTGGACCTATATGCCAGTCATTGGTGCCTTTTGGAGCATTTTTAAAGGATTATATAGTCATTTTTGGCTTGCTGTGTAGCTCAGACCATCTGAGAAGTTTGAGCTTCACTTATGGTGACTGAAATTCTACCATTTTATTAGTCTGTACCCTAGTACAAATGAGCTGATACATGTGTTTGTGTGTTGCACCTGCACAGTTTATAGCTGATAACTTAGAACTTCACCCTTCGATCCAAATGTGCTAACTTTTGGCTCCAAAAAAACAACCTGGTGGCAGCCACCATGTCCAAAACCAATAGGACACATCATGTTGGCTACGTCCATCTTTTATATTCTCTTTGGTCTCAATACAAGTAATGAATACATCGTTTCTCTAAATACATTTTCAGTACCAGCAAATTATTTTCGGTTATTGGCAAGAAATAAAATATGTATGGGCACTATCCCACTGGCTGTATTGATACTCAAACAGCATACAACTAGGGAAGAATATACTACAATGTATATAAGGCTGTAAAGGTTCAAAGGTTCAGGACAGCAGCCCCTTTGACCACAACCCTTTCACAGTAAAGCATTTACTGGGACATCTTCCCTTCCTCCTTTTCCAGCATTCCTCTCTATGTTTTTCCATCTCTACCTCCTTGCAGCTGCAGCCATCTTTTGACACCAACGTGCATCCTGCTTTCATTCTTCTTCTCCCCTGTCGACAAATTCTGGTGGCACAAAGACAAAAGCCGGTCTGTGTCATCTTTCCTCACGCACAACCAGGATTGCGAACCACAAACTGGCGCATGCACACCCACACAGTCATGCACGAACACACGAGAGGCAGCGGAGGAGAGATGAAGGAGCAGAATCTGAGCCATGAGAGGTGCAGAGAAGAGGAAATAAGAACAAGAGAGAGCGAACGGCACACACAGCTTGGCATTTATACAGAGGATTTCCTCTCCGCACCTCGTCTTCCCTCCGCTCGCTCTGTTTACATAAGGAGCGACTTCGCATAGTCTTGTACGTGAGTGCTGCATATGTATATGTGCAATTTCCAGTAACACGGAGCGAGCATACATGGAAGTCTTTATTTCTCTTACTGCTGAACTTAACAATAAAAATCTCAAGTCTCATATTTACGCATTTGTGGTTTGAGAGTTTCTTTTTGAGCAGTAAAAGTTATGAGGAAATTAATCTGCATGGACGTTTTTTTGAAGCTACTGAGCAATATCCAAACATTATTATCATCCTCTGCTGGGCTCTGCTGTGGTGTCAGCAGACTGTCTTCCTGTGGCATTTTAGCCTAAAGGTGATCGATGTCTCTGGCCACCTCTTTGCTCTCGCTCGCTCTCTGGGAATTTCATAAACCTCTTAGGACTCTATCACAGTCAGCAGGCCTAGGAGAACACATAATATTTTTCTTTTTTCTTACCTAAGGTATTCTTATTATTTTAGCTTTGTCTTCATTTTCCTCCTCTGCCTTCTCTCCCCTGACCTGTCCCTCTCTTTTATCAGCTGTCCAAGACTTATCTCTCACTAATTTACTTAGGTGAAAGTTACAAAGAGAAGATAAGACAGCATCTATTGTACAGTATTTGTATTGTAGTAGAGGTCATCATCTTCTGTGTAAGGCTCGGTGGAGTTTGTGAAGAAACCAAAGAATCCTGTTCATCTGTTCATGTTGTAAAAAATAAGGTAACTGTTTTTATTTGACAGTTACTGGGGCTAGTATAAGTCCGCCTGAAGTCAACGAAAGTGAAATTAATTGTAAAACATAAGTATTATTATAGGACTTGCAGTGTAGTCCCAAACTATTCCTTATCTGTACCTTAGCAGGAACGTGAAGCAACCGCTTTTCCCAGTTATTGTTTGATTGTTGCAAACCATCCCACTATATGTTGTTGCATGGGGAAAAAGTTCCAAAACTTTTGCACCTAACAAGTCCTGCGCTTGTTAGGTGCAATTCATACAACAAAATGATTGGTGTGGTTGTGCAACACATGCTTCTGTACAGTTTTGACATATAGTATGTTGTACCACTGTCATATAATTTAATGATTTTTAGCCCCCCCCCCCCCCCCCCCCCCCCCCCCAAAAAAAATCACATTAATTTCAGTGAGTGAAATGCTGAAACCTAGAGTGGAGAGACTAACTGACAGATTGGGAAAAGCAGAAAAACTAATCTTAAAATTTTCCTGCCAGTGAGTCCACAGTTTTAAGTCTACAGCTATTATTATCCTCCTGAGACCCAGGAAAAAAAAAATATTTTTATTTTTATTTTTTTCATATAAATCAAGCTTTGGAATGGTAAAAAACACATTGCAAAGATTATTTTGGTTTTAACTCATTTTCTTTAAATTTTGCAACATGTGTACTCCAGTGCACAACAGGACTTCATTCATCACGAGTGTGAAACATTGATAAAATTCAAGAGCTGACTATGAAAATTGATAGCTCCACTGAAATCATTGTGAGCAGAATACCAAAACATATTTAAAATATTTACATAAAAATATCAGAAAAGTAGGTCATGGATCAACTGAGAACTTAGTTTAACCAGCTGTAGGCCATTTAACTAGGAACGACTGATTATACTTCTATTTCACAAAAGTTCATTCATTTATGATATCTGAGGAAGCACTGTGATTTTTTGGAGACACAGAGGAACATTTGGCACTTCACACATCTCACATATGTTTTACTGTTGCACCCAGGCATGCTGCACCTGAAAGGCCTTGGACTGTTAACCATTTCAGGCAAGTGGACAGCACCATATTTTCTTACTGTCTCATCTGGATGGGGCTTCCTTTTTTTGATTTCCAGAGAGAACTCTTCATCACTTGAAACATTCAGGTCTTGTTGACATGTTTGTCCCTCGGTTATTAGTTCCTCTGCCAAGAGGAGTTTGAACTCCAGATACTGGGAGGTGTTCTTTGCAGCCCGTTGCAAGGCCTGGCTGTCTTGTCGGTACTGAAGCCATGAGTTGGTGATGGCCAAATCAATGAAGTGAAGCATGGTGCGAACAGTCCACTTCTTGGTCCGGCTGGACATTCTGTAGAAGCTGAGCATGCGATCACACATGTCAACTCCTCCCATGTTGATGTTATATTCTGCAACTACTGCAGGTCTCGGGACTTGGATTTGTCTCTGTTCTTTCTTTGACCATCTGGAACAGGTATCCTAGGGCTCAACTCCATGGGCAGTTGATGCCATGATAACAGGCTTGTTGTCCATCCACTTGGTGATTGCTATTTCTTCAGGTCTCCGTACAATCATTTCTGATGATCCTCTTGGTATTTTAATCAGGATGTTGTCAGCAGTGAAGTGGCACTCTTTTGGGATTCGATTCTTTTGAATTGTTCCTGTAGCAGACAAGCCCCTTTCTTGAAGTGCATCTAGAAGCTTGACGGTCGTAAAATATCGATCAAAGTAGACCAGTGATCCTCTGGGAAGTGTCTCAGTCAAACGCAGGACTGCATTTCCACTTATGCCCATCTGTTGAACTTGAGTGAAGGTGTTCTTTCCCATGTAAGTTTCAAAATCCAGTACCAAGCCACCTGGACTTGCAAGAACGAAAACCTTTAATCCTGTTGGATTTGGTTTCCCAGGCACAAACTGACGAACTGGACAACGGCCGGTGAATGGAACAATTTGTTCATCAATACAGACCTTTGTTGGCCTAGGTAGGCCAAGGCAACCTTGGAGGACTCGCTTTAGAACTGGTCTGATTTTCCACAAGGGATCCATTTTCTTTTCGTCTTCTGGTACAACTAGATCATTGACCACTTTCAGCAAAGACTTGATCTTGTAGAAACGATCACGTGTCATGGAATCTGCTATAACTGCGACTCTTGTTTTGGCAGCCCAGTACATTTTGATTCTTGGATATCCAAGGCATGCCATATACATGGAAATTCCTAAAAAGGTTTTGATCTCTTCTGGTGTTGTGTTTAAACTAGACCCTGAATCCTGTACCATACGCTGATTGGTGAAGAAGGACAGGTCCTGAATTAGTTTTTGGTCAATGTACTGTTGGAAGTACTGCTGTGGGCTCCAATCGCTACGGGTCATTAGGGTCCCATCATCTGCAAATCTGTGTTCTTCCAAAACAGGCATGAACCTAAGGGATAGAAAAATGATTTAACAAAACAAAATTTAGCAGAACTAACATATGAAATGTTTTCTCAGATATCTTGGATACGTCTCTTACAAAATTTTAACACTATATTAAGAATTATAATTTAAATCAGTTTATTGGAACACATTTCTGTACTTTACCCTTTATTTTTTGCTCAAAGTCAAAAATCCCAAATTCTTACATGTTGGTTTTGGACCAAATGGGACGACGGTACACTTCAGAAAGCCCTGTGTCTTTGTCCACTACATCTGGCCCTGCATCTTGTAGGTCATCCTCATCTGGTTCCTCATCTGAGTTCTCAACCTCTCCTGTCTGGCTCACTTGACTCTCATCTTCTGAAAGATCTATGTCTGAATCTCCCTCAATGATTCTGTTAAGAATTCTCTCTGCCTCTGTCAAAGAGCTGGCTACTACAAAAAGTGAAATAAACATAAGTACGAAGTCCTGACGTGCACTACAGTGAACATTAATAGATTAGTAATTTCTACTGTGAAACTAAATAAGATGAGTTCTGAAACATCACTCAAATTATTTATTAGATGCTCATTTTGAAAAATTAATCAAGATATGACATTAAAAAACATTTTAAATATGAAAATCATGCTTACCTTTATTTCTTCCATAAAACGAGCTTGCCGGGATGCCAGCCATTTTGAAAAGGCAGGAAAAGGAGAGTTGACAAGGACACACCCCCACACATGTGACATCATTTTAAAGCTACAGTGGTCCTCTTTAAGAAACATCAGGATGTAGAAGAGTGGAACGTGTAGTATGAGAGATATAAGCAAAAACTAAATGTGTACTACAGTGCACAAAAATGAATTACCGGGTCTCAGGAGGTTATACCACCAAATCATAGGAAAATCTATGTTTTCAAGCAAAACATTCCTCAAAGCCAATACATGTATACTTTTTGATATGTAGTCATTTGAGTGAGAGGAGTGCCATCTAACTGCTCCGTAGACTCCTATAATAATTTGATCAAGGATTTCTGGAAAAAACAAACAAAGCCAGAAACAGCCTTTTTATATTGCTCCTGTGACCACATTTTTTTAACACAAGGAACTCGAAAATGCAACACATCTGTAGAGTAACTTCTTGGGACACTCACAGGTTTTAAATCATGTCGATACAAATTACGGATTGGATTTTAAAAGCCATTTTGCGACAGGTGTGTCAAACCCAGTTCAGAGAAATTTTGACAGTTGGTTACAGTCAGACACACAAAAGGCCATGAAATGGCAATATCAGTGTGTCTGGTGGATGAAAATGACTTTTCAGTAGCAAGCCAAGTTCAAGAGTCACAACAATCTCACCACAATTTCTCCAGAAATTGCGTAGTCTGGTTTATATAACTGGATTTAGCTCATTAGCTAACTAGCAGTCACAGCTTTGTAAGGAAACAGACAGCTAGAGAAAGGTGACAAATGTTTCACCAGCTCTAAAGTCCAAAACCCCAGTGAAGGCCATCAGCATGACTGCACCTCCCTGTAACTTTACCCACCTTTTTGCATAGAGATAAACTCGTATAAAGAACATTTAACCACAGCTTTCACTGACTAAACTATAAAGTACATATACCTGTAAACAAACACGGGGATGCAATTACATTAAAAAGAAAGAAAAAGAAAAAAAATAGAGACCCATACAATACAGAATTAAGAGGCCTTCAACAATAAGAAGACACATAATGATAACAACAACAACCAGAGGACAGCAGGGGACAAACAATGTTACAGATATATAACTAGAAGGGCACACAGTAGAGCGCATCCCTCCGCACCCCAAATTTCCTATGTGCTGACACTACGCTGCAATAAATACCACCCAATGTTGTCATGCTCCATCATAAATTACTAGATCACAAAGATGAGAAATGTATTTTATTGGCTTTTAACAAGTGTAAAATATGATTTTATTTAAAAATTTGATCCACATGAGCAGATAATGACACATATAATCTGGACTGATTTTATTCCGTTTATGTACCCTGATAGCATCCTCTAAAAAACTAAATAAAATAAATGCTTATACCTGAGTACCAAATTTAATCACAATAGATAACAAAATTCACTGAGATATGAATTTACATATTTTTGGGGATTTTTTAAAAACATTTTAAAAGATTTTGGTGACCTTGTCCTTTGACATTTGACCTTGAAAATGAAATCATATGTTTTCGGGCCCTTAAGGAACATTTCCAAAAAGTTTCATTAATTTTGATTAAAAACTTTTTGGCGTTATATTGCTAACAGACACACAGACAGACGAACAAACAGACAGGGGTGAAACATAACCTCCCTCCATCTGTGGCCAGGTAATAACAAAAGAAACATACTGTAAGTGGGCAACAAATTAATACAAAAAAAAAAAAAATCCTTTATATTAACCGGTGATCCACAATGCTCCTGGTTGTTTCTGAATGTTTTGAGGTCCAAGTGAAGCACCCAGTCTTGTTTAAAGTCTGAGGTCTAAGTCCAAATCAAGTCAAATCCTCATCACCCTCAATTCTCAGCTTTACATTATTTGTATGCAGATGGTTAAAATTACACAACTCAGTTCACATTCCTTAAATAGTGAGTGCTTTTTTAAAAAAATGTAAAACCTGCCTGGTGTTCTGTTTATCTTTCCATTATTGTGGTTAAAACTTGACACTTAAATGCTTTTGCTTGCAAGTCCAGTCATGGTGTGATTTTGGGCTGTCTGAGATGAAAGACTGACCAATGTGAAATTATACTTTTGGTTCAGTCCTACATCGCTCTGTGAGAGAAGTTCAAATTAGCCATTTTAAAAATCTTTCAACCAAAAAGCACCAGATAAATTATGTCAGAAAATTGAATGAAATAATGTGCTGGTCTTGCATGATTGTCAAACAAAACAAAACAAACCCCAGTGGAATAAATGGAAGTATAATGAGGAAAATAAAGAGTTGTCTTGTGTCTTTTTATATGATGTATCCACCAGCTGTTATCAGCAGAGAGGTTCTCAGTAGGCTGTATCATGGTACAGTCTACAAAAGCCTACAGTAAGTCAAGCTTGATGTTACACACACTTGATTTTTACTTGAACAATGCTGAGTGTTGTGGCTTACAGTAAACCTGAATGCTGGCATCGAGGAACTCAAATACATACTTTTACTCTGAAAAGCAGCGTTTCGGGTCCCTCACAACTCTTTGCCACTCCCCACCAGCAAGGTGTGTCAGATTGGCTGTTGCACCTGTAACGAAACCAACAGCAATGTCACATTGCACCACAACATTTACACACTTGCTGCAGCAATGTGCAAAAAGGTGCACCACCGGAGGTCAGCAGAAATAAGATTCTCATGCTGTGCCTACAGCCCTAAATGAGATTTAAGATCTCATTCAGGGCTGTAGGCACTGATTTTTTTTTGTAAAATATATCTATTGTTTATGTTCTCGGCAACCTGGTAAATATACATCACATATTCCAGAGGGAAACATCTGTCTATTTAGCTAAACGCTCCACTGTACTTGTGTCTGCCTGCTGTAGCAAACAGCTGTTTTTACTTATTTAGGTAAAAACAGCTGCTTGCAGAGGCTGGACATCGATGAGAGCAGTGAGTTACGGATTGTAAAACCAAAAAGATTCAAGGGAAAAATAGTAAAATGCAAAGTTAGAGCTGCTGAGGGATACTGCAGCGATGACTCTGTTTGAGTTTCTTATCATGACAATACATTTATTTTACATTACAGCTTTCTTTTATTTTTGTAAGTCACGCCTTAGATCTCATTCAAGGCACAGCTTAGGTTGAAATCCCTGTTTTTAGCAGTATTTCATGAAAGTTATCAATATGTTGCAAAAGCTGCAGATCACTGACAGAAGTATTTGACATGAATACCATGAAAATGTGACTGTTAGCAGATAGATGAACAGCAGTGACGTAAATGCTGCTGCGGATGTGGCATGTTTCCATGGATTACAACAGAATTAAGTCAAGGTAACTAGGGAAGCTATTAGTGAGAAAGATAGTCCATACAGTCTTTTATAACTTCACTGGATTACTCAAAGGACTGATTTCAGACAATCTATATCAATGAAAATTGTAGCAAAGTTGGTGCAGTTCAAGGCTACTGCATCTAGAATTGAAAACAAAGCTAATAATAGTGCTCCATACCTGCAGACCCCAGCACTTGGAGGAGTCTCAAGGGGCTGCTGCTTGGTTTGAGGGTTTCTCCTTGTGTGTGTGTGTGTGTGTGTGTGTGGCTATGAGAGTTTGTGGCTTCAGGGAGGGGTGGTGGTCAGTGTGCTGGGTCAGAATGCTGGCGAGGTACTTTCACAGAGTTCACTGATCGATAAGTGCTTTAAATAGGGACACAAATACCTGAACACAGCATTAATTTCAATAGCTGGATCCTATTTAAGAAGGAAGCGTTTTTGCTGAATAGATTGGCTGGATTGTAACCACACAGAGGTACTGTAAGTGTCTGGAAAGGCCAAAATGCCACTAAATGCCTTCCCCGGTGTTAATTTGCAGCTGTTCAAGAGGGAAATCCAGACCACAAATAAGCTCTAAACACACACACACACACACACACACACACACACACACACACACACACACACACACACACACACACACACACACACACACACACACACACACACACACACACAGGGTTTTCCACACCATGCTCCAAAATTGTTTAATTTTAGATAACTTTAATACTACCCTTACGGTAAGTGTGAGTCCTGTGACACACACTCTCACAACAACATGCCCATCAGCTTCAGCCATATGTTGTGTTTTATGTAAATTAGCACGCATCAGCATAACGTAGATGTAGTAAGAATTTATTTGAGCTGCTGTTGAAAACAAACCTGCACTGGAGCCAAACACACTGATTAATGCAGTGGGTCTCTGTGGGGTCCTCCCTGGTGGGGCATAGAGCCATGGCAGGGGGAGCATGGATGACTAGAAACATGTAAAGTGAAACAAATAAAGAACTGTGTTGGAAAAAATACACAAGCAAGTGTTTCTTAATGCTGCTGTGGTGATCTTTATTTCACTAAAATCCCACTTAGATTCTTTTTATCAGTCGATGAACAATTGTGGAGTTTTGGCTTCCAAAGTTGAAACATGCTAGAGTGGTGTTAGGACCTTATTTCTTGTGTTAAACTTGCTTATGGTATTTACCTGTCATTATTTTTGCTGAGCTAAGCAGTGCTTCAGCACACCCTGCTGGTGATAGCAGTTTGCTTGCTTCCCCCAAAAGTTTGATTGTACCTGCCACTGCAGGTCTTGGCATTAACGTTCTCAGACTCATTTAATATGAGAGCCCTGATCATAGTATGAGGAATCAAACCCACAGATTCATCCGGCCAGTTTTGATTGTTGCTTCTTTTTTCTTTCCCCGAACTTTTCAGGTTGTCAAGCAGGTTATTTTGAGGAGGAAAAAAAATAGGAGTGTGTTGACCTACACTAAATTAACGCGCGCGCGCGTGTGTGTGTGTGTGTTGCCTCCGGGGGATTTGTGTCCAACCCGTGTATAGTGGACAGCTTGCGGCTGGATTGATGGCGTGACGTCAGCGCGCCGCTACCTCTCCCCGAGGGCAGGATTAGTCGGGAGCAGCAGAGACAGCGCTCCGGTTAATCTCCCGGTAATAAATGGGGGAGTCGGGCACGTTTGAAACTGCCGGTACCGAGTGACACCCCGAGGCCTCCTGAGACTCCCGAGAAAAGTCCCCACAGTCGGAGCATGATGGGTAGCTACGTGACGCCACAGGAAACCGACGCGACCAGGCCAGGTAAACGCATCAGGTAAGCTGTGGAGACGTAGGGTGAGCTTGTCTCAGGAGGATTTACAATGGCAAGGTGTTCAGAGGCTGCACTGTCTGTCAACAACTGCTGGGGTTTTATTTTAGTGCTGGTGTCTGCCGTGAGTGCATGTGCGTGTCTGTGGGCTGCGCTGGGGAGATTATGGGTGGTTCCTGACAACTTTGCAGCCCGGACAAAATTAGGGTAAAATACTCCAAGTTAAATTGACTGCAAAGGATTTTCCCTCCTCCTGCCTAAATGCTCTTAGCGGTCTCTTCATGAACTAACACGCTCAGGCTGCTGCGCCGGACCTGTGGATGTCAGGGATGCAGGGGAGGATCACGAGCCCACGTGAACTCGGTTCACTCATCTGTTGTTGACCGACCTACTGCTGCCAAGGGTATTTATGACAGATTAGAGAAGACATCATAGGTGAATGGCAGGCTGGAATATCTATCTATCTATCTATCTATCTATCTATCTATCTATCTATCTATCTATCTATCTATCTATCTATCTATCTATCTATCTATCTATCTATCTATCTATCTAGTTTGGTTTAGTGTTGTGCTTCATGTGATTATGCTTTGATTATGCTATTACAGCTTTTTCTTGTCTCTAAAGGCTATTGTGCAGGAGGCAACCGGGCCCTCCTATATCTCGATCTGTTGCTGAATATAATATGTTCAGAATGCCGAACCTTGGGTGTGCAATTTTTAATCAACTGTTTAAATCTAAAATGTTTAAAGCGGATTTCCTTCTTTCAGTCGGAAAATCAGAGGGGAGCTAGGATAAAGGTCGACTTATCATGCCATTACTGTAAAGGCTACATGCCTCTGGGCGTTTATGATTTGGCTCTCACCTACTTGGCACCTGCCTCTAAATAACCAGATAACAGCTACTGAGAGTCCCAGGCAAATTTGTGGCCGCCGTGTTACTTTTACCGCTACCGGTTCTTTACTGCAAGCTCATTTTTTTGCCGGTCAGTGTAAATAAAGGTCCAATTAAGCCTGTAATGATCAGTGCGCGGCTTCCCCCGCTGTCGCTGAGATCAGAAAGAAGCCTCTGAAGTTTTTGCGCTTGGAAAAAAAAAAGGCTGCCAATGGTCCAGTGAATAGAGACAAAAGAAGACAGAGAACGTTATGGTTCTGCACCACTTGGGTCGAACAGTGCATGTGTTGCGGTGTGTGTTTGTGTGTGTGTGAATGGGCGGTGCGCTGACTTGGGTTGAGAGAGAGACAGTACCACTGCCGGACACAAGAGAGAGAGAGGGGGGAGAGAGGGAGCGATTGCGCTACGAGAGAGACAAGAGTGTTGGTTTAAAATACACAAGGTGGATGTTTCTCGTGCGTGCAGCAGCAGCAGCAGACACATCACCGCGCGTCTTTACGCTCAGAGATCACCCAATCCTGATCCCCTAACCTCTTCTCTTTTTACTTGTCTAGCAGCAGCCTCACCTGCGAAGCCACAGCGGAGGACAGCGGAGCTTCTCAGCGGACCCTTTGCTGACTGAGAGACGGGACGGACAGATACCTCAGTGTACCTTTACCATGGAGGAGAGTCGGGCAGAGTAGACTAACTTAAAGAATCCCACAGTATCCACAACCAGACTGTCAGAAAGGACGCCGATCTTCATGATGGCCCGATAAATTCTTGTTGCCGTTCTTCAGAGATTGGATTGTCCATCTCTCAATAGCAGAGGAGACGAGCAGATAGGCCTTTATTTGTTTATTTCAGTCTTCAGATGGACCGTGTGCCATCGGCACTGGCCGGTAAGATGCGCTGGATCACACTGATGCTTGCCGGCTTGACTTTCTGGGGCAAAGTTACTATTTGTAACTGTTTCGACTACGACGAGCCAGACTATGAATATTATGAGGAAGAGAGAGCGGAGACCATTGACTACAAGGACCCCTGCAAAGCTGGTGAGTCATTTTACTTTTATTTTACTTTTATTTATTTATTTTTTTAAAGTAACATAAGAACTATATTTTTTTGCGCTCTGGTCACAGAGATCCTACCCTCTTCCAGCTGGTCCGAGGTGGCACGTGTATGTGTGTATGAGGGATGACAGCGCGCGTCTGCCTATAACCGCATAACCCATGTCAGTATTTGTGGCGATCTCGCAGATGCATGCCACGTGCAGTCCGGTGACGGTCCTGTTAAGTCCGTTTCCTCGTGAAGTTGCACTTTTCACTGCATGCACACACACGCACATTCTGCTTGCGCATCACCTGGAGTCCAAATATTGATGGCGCGCGTGGATCGCATGGATGTAGACCTTTGCGCGTGTGCGCGGATGTTAAGTCAACCATCAGCAGGGATGAAAAACATCTGGACTCAACTGTACCTACACAGGCGCAGATTCACGCTCTGTCCCTCACACACGCGCACACGTGATAAACATTTAGTTTGACAGCTGAGAACTGTTGTGGAGTAACACGGTGATATAGCTTAATACAATGTGATTTGTGTGTGTGTGTGTGGGGGGGGGGGGGGGGGGGGGGGTAATAATAAAGCGAGAACAATTGCAATGGGATCGAAAAGAAATGTTTCTTTTGTGTCAGTGAGTGGTTGTCAGTTTTTAAAGTTGGTTTTATTTATAAGAAGTGTAGTTTCTTTCTCACGGTTTAAATGTCTTTTATTAGGGTGTCTTTGCAGGTTCCACCCAAATAAACTCGTGTTTTGCAGCACAAAGCCTGGAGATTCATTTAACACAGTGTCTGTCGTAACCAGTCTCTCTGGTCCCAGTTCCTCTCGTCTTTTAACGCATGTACCATTTCCTTTATATGCAGTATTTGCTGGTGGCCATTTACACACTCCCATGTTCCTAAGGCTGGCTATGATTGGAAACGTTTAAGACTGGTAGTAGTGTAATTCCAAGTGGCATATACAGACAATTTAGGGGTTGCCAGGTTTGGACCATATATTAAATTGGGGTGAAACTGGTATTTTTTTCTGCATTGAGAATAATCCATCCATTTTCTTCCGCTTATCCAATGCAGGGTTAAGGTTGGTATGGAGCCTATCCCAGCTGTTCTAGGGCGAGACGCAGGGTACACCCTGGACAGGTCGCCAGTCTGTCGCAGGGCTGACACTAACACAGACAACCATTCACGCTCCAACGTATCCTCCCATCCGAACGACAGTATCAGTCGTTTGTGCCTAATACCCCAATACAGGGGTCGGCAACCCGCGGCTCCGGAGCCGCATGCGGTTCATTCAGGTTTAATCTGAGGCTCTGTGCGGCTTGCAGAAGTAAATTATAAGTATCCAATTGAAGCGCATTTTATTTTTGTCAGTTCGGTTTTTGTTGTAGTTTTAAATTGGAACATTATTGTGATCTTGAAATATTAAAATAAAATCATTTATCTATTTATGTATTTTCGCTTCTCAATATATGCGTCACTCGCGGTAGCGGATACCGGCTTCCGCTAGTATTTGCGGCTCTCACTGTTTTGTTTTCCGTGGAAACCGGGTTCAAATGGCTCTTTCCGGATTACAGGTTGCCGACCCCTGCCCTGATACGGCCCATATGAGCGTTTCCAAAATGAGCGCCCCTATAGGTGGCAGGAGACAATGCAATCTGTTGGTCTGACATGGCGTATAGACTACAGGACGCTTTTCAAGATGACATATCTCAGGAGGTAGAGCAGGTCACCTGCTAATCACAAGGTCGGTGATTCAATCCCTGGCTGTTCCAGTCTGCATGCCAACATATCCCTGGACAAGATACTGAAGTGCTTGTGAATGAAGCGTGTTGTATAAAGTGCTTTGAATGCTCAAATAGAGTAGAAAAGCGCTATATAAAAGCCAGTCCGTTTCACTTTTAAGCCTTTCTTGTGGCATCTAATGCCATATAGTCCCCATAGACTTTTCAGAAATCTGAGAAGATCCGTTTTCGTATTTCGGAATTTGACGAACACATTATTCACAGGTCCTTTCACATATGACCGCTAGAGGTCGCTTAATTTTAAGACGTAGGTGTTGGTCATAAAAATGTGCCAATGAGGTCGTTTCAACAGGCTCTCACGGTCACATTCACCTATGGCCAACTGAGAGTCTAATTAATCGAATGTGTCTGAGTACCCACAAAGATGCCATGGAGAGAACATGCAACATGTCACGCCCTTCTGCCGCTTTCGTCACGCGTTCTTGGTTCGAGACCAGCTAGTTTGCGGGGCCGGAGTTGAACCCGTTTTTCGGCCGAGCACCGAGTGCTTCCGCGGTGGAAAACCCGCCTAACGGTTCAAATTAAAGGAACCGGCACCCTGTTGGTGGGAAAGAGGCCATGAAGGACCTAGCCAGCTGGTGGATTTGAACCCAGGACCTTCTTGTTTTGAGGCAATAGTGCTAACCATCACATTACTGTGCTGCCCCATTGCAAATTGCTGTAGGCCAAGAGAGTAATTAGGGTTTTATCACTCACACTTATTATTAGCTTATGCAAACAATACATCATGAGGACTCTTATGCTTTTTTACTTTCATTTAATGAAAACAAGCTTGTGCTGTTGCTCAAGTTATTCATTTTTAATTGTGGAGAAAGCCATAAAATAATTAAATAGTTATGTCTATGAATATGTATGTAGTCCCCTATAGAGCTTCAGCTTTGTTGTGTTGGATGTCCACACTTAAGTCTGTGGTGGCCCTGGCCACCCTTGGCAAACACTTGGCTCCTCACCTGATGATGTATAAACCATTAATACAAAAAACAAAAACAAAAAAAACCCCCCAAACAAAACAAAACAAACATACAAACAAAAAAACAACTGCTAACTTTTAAATGTATCAGTATGCAATGATTTATAATAATATAATAACTATTCATTGTTATTTCAGATTCAGGAAATGCTTGATGACAGAATTAGTGAACAAGATGATCAAAGCCAGCTTTAGCAATTTTTCACCCTGTATTTTTATCCAAAGGTGCAAATTCAGTTCAGTTCAGTTTTATTTATATAGCACCAGTTCACAACCACAGTAGCCTCAAGGTGCTTTATGCTGCAGTATCAGAGAACAAACCCCAACAATGGGACACACATGTACCCTTCTTTTATGTATAGAACACATATTTTATGATCGCCATTATTTGTCCAGACCAGCTAAGCTAATATCTTTTTCCTGCATGTTAATCTGACACGAGCATCATTCTTAAAAACCAGATACAGGAGAGAAACGTGAACCTCCCCTGATCTCATCTCATCTCATCTCATCTCATCTCCTCTCCTCTCCTCTCCTCTCCTCTCCTCTCCTCTCCTCTCCTCTCCTCTCCTCTCCTCTCCTCTCCTCTCCTCTCCTCTCCTCTCCTCTCCTCTCCTCTCCTCTCCTCTCCTCTCCTCTCCTCTCCTTCTGATGTTGAGAGGTTGTAAATAAGCATCTTTTAAAATCTGGATCCTTTTTTGAGGTTACACCCTTCTGACTTTGTGCATATGTGTTTGTGTACATGTATGTCCATGTGTGTTTTTAGTGGTACTTTGCGCCCTTAATGTTGTCTGCGATGATATGCTGGACTGATAAGAACTCCACCCCAGAGCGCTAAGCGTCCACAAGCTGACCAGCACGCATTCCTCACATACCAAATACACAAACCTGACAACCCTGGATACTGGCTGGTGTGTGTGAGTGTGCCTGTGTGTGTGTGTTTGCTCATGTGCATGTTACACTGATCTCCGTGTGGGTGATTTTTATGTTGACGCTGCAATCCCATGTCTCTGTGGCTTTTAGCTATGCAAAGAACTTACTGTGCGTGTACGCATGTGTGTTTGGATGGGAGCCTGGCAGGTTACAGGGAGACAGTCAGTCTGTGCATGTTTGCGAGACCGAGCGTGTCTTTTAGGTTAAAATAACCGAGAGAGAAAACACAGCCAATGTTTTTATTTTCTGGAAATAACGATGAACATAAAGAGCGTTCTATACTGAGCCACTGAGATTTCTTGCAGCAGATGCACAAACACACGCAAATACACACACACTGATGATAATCGCCACATGTTTCCATCTTATAATCTTATATCTAGCATTATTTTTTTAGGCATTTTTGTTTTGTTGAGCATTTGGCAGCTGGCACATTTTCAGATCATTTGAACCTGTTCAGTTCATTTGGATCAAATATGATGTGGACAGAGGACTGTCTGGATTAACCAAACAGTTATTTCATTCTCCTTTTATCTTCTCTTCTGATTATCTGATTTTTAATTGACTGATGAAGTGACAGAAAATGTACTGTTTGACAAAACATTCTCTCCTTAGAGTCAGTGTAGTGCGGTGGTTTTTAAAACTCTGGGGCTAGCCCCACCGGTGAAGTGTAGAACCATTGTGGGTGGGGTGTGGACGACCAAGGTGAAAATATGCAATGAACTTGAATGATTTGTGGAGTGAAAATGAACAAATAAGAGTTTGCTGATGCAATCTTGTTGATCTTTAATTCTCTAAAATTCCTATATCTGATGATCCTAATCAGCAGATTCAGTTTGTCCATCCATTCTCACGTTTGTCGAGCTTAAACTTGAGACTCAAAGTCCTTGATCTTGGTACCAAAAGATGTATATATAACACGTTTGATAGCTAGTTATTTTAAGCAAAAATAAAAGCCAATGCACTATGTGAGCGATTTTAGAAACTTGTGACTGGCTTTTAATTTTTTTTTTCCACAAAAATGTGTCAGTTTATGCACACATGCACAAGTGTTGAGCTGATACATAGAAATATCTGTACTGTAAATACAAATGAGTGAACCATTGTCTTTTGTTTTATACCTGCATTTTCAACAGCTGATTTCTATAACTGTCCTCCTTAGCAGACCAAGAAATAATGCTGTGTAAGTCTTTTGGGTTTCTCATTTAATATCTATGTGCAAATGCCAAAAGACAAGCTTTCAGTATGCTAATACATACACAGATATGGACCCCCCCCCCCCCCCCCCCCCCCCCGAGGCTCCTACTGACACTTACAGTAGGTCTATGATTTTTCAGTGTCTGCTGATGTACAGCTGAATTTAAACCTAGTTGCATGCACATATCTGACTGTCTCCTGAGATTTTCTGGAGTAATCATTGTGCAATTAATGTACTGAATTGGCAGCTATGTGCAGCTTGTAAGAAGTGGAAGCACGACTCATTCCACGCCTGACCCCATGGCATCGGTCTGAGTGGTTGGTATTCCGCCTCCTGTTTTTGCTGGGAAAACACAAGGGGAATATTTGGCTGTCTGCTTATCTCCTCCGAGTCCCGCGCTGGTAGACAGGGGAACACACACTTCCATGCCTTTGTGAAGTGATTTCCCTACGCGAACCCACATGCACACACGCGCACACACACGATACTCACACACACGCTAAGCTCCCTCCATTCACCCGCGCTTATCTCTTCCTGGTTGTCTGCATCCTGCTACTCAGCTGGAGATGACACACATACGTGCACGCCCACACACAAACAGGCGCACACGTATGCGCCCCAATGCTCAGTCAAGAGTCATTCATGCTTCCTTCCAAATCACTGTTCTCATAAAATCCTCACACACACTGAGTGAAATCTAAACAAACCTCAGTATCTGAAGGCTGTGGGTCATTTCTTCAGGAGGGATCCAATACATAACTGCCTTTTCTCTTCTTTAAACACATTAGTTGAGCATCACAGGAGTGTGTGTTTCTCATGGACGCACGTCTCTGAGATCAGGTGTCACAGCACAGGATTTACAAGATTTAGGAATTTTGCAAATACAAATTTGTCAGAGTGGTGGCACAGTGGTGCAGTAGTTAATCATTGTTGCATCACGGCAAGAAGGTCCTGCTTTGAATACACTAGCTGGGGCATGTTTGTGTAAAATGTGCATATTTTTTTCTGTACCTGTGTGGGTTCTCTCTGGTGCTCCAACTTCTTCCCAAAGTCATACACGTTAGGTTGATTGGTGATTCTAAAATTTTGCCAGAGTTGCAATTGTGAATGATTGCCTATATTTTTTAGTTAGACTGGTGACCTGTCAAGGGTATACGCCACCTCTTGCCCTACGACAGCTAGAATAGCCTCAGGCTGCCCACAACCCTAAATTGGATAAACAGTTAGGAGAACGGATGGATGAAAGTAATGAATGGAGAGAAACTTTTTAGTCTCATCTTAAGCAGATTGTCAGGTAAAACCTGATAGCGCTTCAAGGTCCAGGGCTTTTCAATTCAACCTCTCAGTGGAGGGATCATCTCATGAGGCGTTTCACATTGGCCAAAGCTCATTCAGAAGGGATGGTACAATATATAATGTAAAATACTATACTATACTATACTATACTATACTATACTATACTATACTATACTATACTATACTATACTATACTATAACTGTAACTAGTCTACATGGCCAGTTTCTTATTTTCTGTGCACAGAAAATATATTGGCACCTGAGATTTAAAGAATCATTTAAAGTGTACAGCACAGAATGAGGAACAGAGAATTGTTTGATTTTGTCCATCACAGCCGGTAGTACAGTACCAGATGCACTGTGTGTTTGTTTGAAAGTCTGATGGCTAAGTTTGTTTCAGTCAGGACCATTATAATTAAAAGAAGGGCAGCAGAAAGAGCTACACGCAAAACAAGTTGTCAACAAACAGGACACTGATTAAGTCACACATACTGTAGCATGAAAAGGAGGAACTGTGGTGGAGGTTGCAAAGTGGCTTGCAGATGCACAGCAATTGTGGCAAGGCTGAAGTAACATGAATACCATGCCCCAGTGTTTGTTAATAAGAAATGTGGGAAGCTATCAGCTGAGCCATCAGCTGGTGTGGGGTAGCAGTGAGATCTGCTGACATGTGTTTGCTTCAGTTTTCACTTTATCTGTGCATGTTCATATTTAAATCTGACTAATTCTAGATATAGAGACAGGTGCTGTTACCAGTTTTTAGGGCAAAAATCTGATGTTGATATGCTGGCTGATATACATTATACATACATACTTTATGTTGCCAAAAATATTCACTCATCCATTCAAATTATTGAATTCATTTGTTGCAATCACTTTCATGGCCACAGGTGTATAAAACTAAGCACCCAGGCATGCAGACTGCTTCTACAAACATTTGTGTAAGAATGGGTCGCTCTCAGGAGCTCAGTGAATTCCAGCATGGTACCGTGATAGGATGCCACCTGTGCAACAAGCCTGTGAAATTTTCTCTCTACTAAATATTCCACACCCAACTCAAAGTGGAATTATAACAAAGTGAAATTGATTGGGAATGACAGCAACTCAGCCATGAAGTGGTAGGCCACGTAAAATCACAGAGCGGGGTCAGTGGATGCTGAGGTGTATAGGGCACAGAGGTCACCAACTTTCTGCAGAATCAGTCGCTACAGACCTCCAAGCTTCATGTGGCCTTCAGATTAGCTCAAGAACAGTGTGTAGAGAACTTTATGGAATGGGTTTCTATGGCTGAGCAGCTGCATCCAAGCCTTAGATCACCAAGCGCATCCATAAAGACATGGATGAGTGAGTTTGGTGTGGAAAAACTTGACTGGCCTGCACAGAGTCATGACCTCAACCTGATAGAACACCTATGGAATACATAAGAGCGTAGACTGTGAGTCAGGCCTTCTCGTCCAACATCAGTGTCTGACCTCACAAATGCGCTTCCAAGAGAATCATGAGAAATTCCCATAAACACACTCCTAAACCTGGAGGATCCCTTACCTGAAAAGCTGAAGCTGTTATAGCTGCAAAGGGTGGGCCAACATCATATTAAATCCTATGGCTGGTGCTCGGGTGGCTTACTGGTGAAGCCGGTGAACCCATACATATACCGCGTTGCAGGCGGCGCAGGTTTGAGTCCTGGCCTGTCGCCAATTTGCCCGCGTGTCTTCCTATGTATCTTTCCCCCATTTCCTGTCTCCCTCCACTGCCAATAAAAGCCACTGTGGCCAAAAATGGAAAAAAAAAAATCCTTTGGCTTAAGAATGAAATGACACTCAATTTCATATGCATGTCAAGGCAGACAAGTGAATACTATAGGCAATATGGTGCATATCCATGCAGTATGCTATACATGTATACATTTCCTCCCTTGAGATGCTCTGCTAGGCCTTTACTGCAGCCACCTTCAGTTGCTGCTTGTTTGTGTGTCTCTCTGCCATCTTTTCTGTAACTGAAAAGCACGCTCTGTTGGGTTGAGCTCAGGTGACTGACTTGGTCATTGATGAATATCTAATTTCTTTGCCTTCTTCGCTTTTCCAGTATGCTTTGGGTCATTATCCATTTGCACTGTGAAGTGCTATCTGATCAGTTTTTGCAGCACTTGTCTGAATCTGAGCAGAGAGTACAGCCCTGTGCACTTTACAGTTCATCTTGCTGCTTCTGTAAGCAGTCACACAATCAATAAAAAACATTATTGGCCCAGTTCCACTGACAACCATATATCCCCCTACCATAACACTGCCTCCAACATGTTTGACAGCTTTGGATCATGAGGTGTTTCTCTCCTTCTCCATGCTTTTGTTTTCCCATCATGCTGGTACAAGTTAATCTTGGTTTCATCTGTCTAAATATTTGTTCTTTCAGAACTGGGCACCCCTCCCAGTGGTTTGCACCCTGCTGTGAACCCTCTGAATTTCCATTCATGAAAATGTATTGTGATAATAGACTCTGACAGTGATACTCCTACCTCCTCGTGTTCTTGACTTTATTAGATGTTGTGAAGTGTTTTTTCTTAGCCGTGGAAATAATTCTGTTTTTCAGGCCTTTTGGCGTTGCTGAGTTGCCAGTGCATTCCTTTTTTTTTTTTTTTTTAAAGAATGTACCAGATTGTTGATTTGGCCACTCCCAAAGTTTTTGCTATCTCTCTGATAGGTTTATTTTGTTATTTCAGTCTAATGATGGATGGCCTCCTTTGCTTGCATCAACCTCTCACGGTTACAGTAAACAGCTACCAAATACAAGTTCAATACTTGGAGTCAACTGCAGATCTTTTATCTGCTTAATTTGTACAAAGGAAAAGGCCTCATTTTGTCATAAAAGAACTGCTTTTCAATCAACTGCCCAGTTACTTTTGAGCCACTAAAAATGGGGACTGTGTAGGAAAATGGCTGTAATTCCTGTTAATTTAATGCTATACTTTTTTAAAAAACCTTGAATTAAAGATGAAAGTCTGCACTTCAGTCACATCTTGATTGATTTAAAACCCACTGTAGTGGTTGTGGTACTTTTGAAATTCTTTTGGACTTAACTGTTTATTATTATTATTAGTTATATTTAGTTATTGTTTGGCTCCAGGGTGTTAGCTTTAGTATCTCTGTGGCTCTGGGAAGTATTGTTACAAAATACACAGTTCTTCTCCATACTGTAAATGATACAGCTGTATTTAATAACACAACTGCTTAGTACAAATTTAACCATCACTAAAATGTTCTGCAAATGTCCCAAGCATACTTCAAATGTGAATGCCCATGCATGTATATGTTCACAGTGTCCTGTGTATGAAGCCCACCATGTCGTGACAGCGAGCTACAGCTACTCTTCATCCCTTCCCCCATTCATCAGTAGGAAGGAAACTAGAGCAACGTGTGTATGTGTACGTTTGGCACTGCTGCTGCGTTGTATCTGTGTGTGTTTGCGAGGGAGCAAGTGGTCTCACTCATATTATATTAAACAGGATTTTCCCGAGCAGAGTGCTCCTGCCACTGAGCTTCCGAAGTCTTCCTCAGGATTCCCGCCTCAGCACAAACTCCGTGGCCGTGCCGAGGGCCGACTGTTTGTTCTGGAGCGTCATTGTTCCGGAGCAGCAGAAGCCATGAGTCAGCATTGCCGTCACATCTCCCACCTGCCACGCAGCCTTCAATTATTAAATGTCTGGGTGCTTTTATGTCACCCAGCTTTCCCTGATGGTATTTATTTATAGAAGCAAAAATCAGTCCCATTCACACATTAGTGCCTGAGGAAAAGTTTCTTTCTCCCAGCAGTCAAGCTCGTTGTCCAAGTATTGTAGAAGCAAAGCTCTGCTCCCAGCATCCCAGTACACTCTACCTGACACCTGCTTCAATATAGCTGCGCTAGCCTATTGTGTTACCTGTAGATACAGCCAGATCCATTTAAGACAAAGATTTTCTTATGTCACAAATTTCTTTTTTTAAATTAATTTATTAATTTTTTGTGTCATCAAATCCCCCGATAGATAATCAGCGTTGCTGGTGTCAGGTGTGGAGGGCAGTCTTTGGTCTTCTAGTGTCCTGCTGCTGTATGAATCCTTCTCCACAAAAACACAGACCTGTGTCTGCAGAGTGTGGTGCTTCTTCTCCTTTGCACAGGTGGAGTTGGTTTGGTCCAGAATAGACACTTTCACAAAATGATGTCACCATTTCCCTCCCAATATCGTGCTGTTTAGTGGAATTTGAGACACAGCCAATGGGTGAACAATGGCTGCAAGTTGATTTATTCAAACAGACTCTTTGATGTGAGCCAGTCAAGTCCACTTGAGTCTCATGTGAACACTGCTTCTTTGGAAAAAGCTACAACTCAAGGAAATCTGATCTCTTGTGTTCCACAAAAAAGCTCTGATAAAACACAGGTTAAATTTTAGCAAACGAACAGGGTTTCCTTTATTTAACTTTATGATATAGTCTTTGTCTTTATTACTTTCTTAGTCTACTGTCTTTGTTATGACAGTAGATGTGAAGTATAGATGGAGCAAACTTGATTTATATGCTGTAATCCAGCTGAAACTCATCATTCATTATAACCGCACTCTTTCCATAACCTAAACTGTATAGTCACACCTTGGTTCGTCTGTCAGCGGTCTCAGTAAGAACAACAGTGTTCTCTGTTGTATGACTTTCATTTGATATTTGTCCATTTAAAGGTCTGCTGGCTGCTCGGCCCCCGGGTGCAGACCTGGGACACCCTCACAGTAAACCGAGCCATAATCACATCCCGTCGCAATGTCTGGCCAAACCCATGACCTGCTACAGTGGAATCTTAGTGTCACAGTAAAGTGATTAGTGGGTTACACCGACTCTGTGTCTGTGTCATATGATATTATGTTATTCTGTCTCATACCAAAGATTTCTTGATTTCCCCGTCAATTTACAGTTCAGAGTTCCCTGTAAATGCGCAGGGATTTTTGTTTTTCTTTTTGTTCGTTTCAGATTTTAATTATACAGCAACCAGTTCACAACACGAGTCATCTCAGGTCACATCACATATTAAGGTCAAGGCCTTACAAAAGAGCAAAAGCCAGTGGGTCCCTTTGAGCACTGAACAGTGGATATGAGGTGTTTTTACTCATGATATTTGTGCTCTCGTCTACTCATCCTTCCATCTATAGCACTTTATAACATTTTCTTTTCTTTTGCGTTTGATCACCTGACATAGACGACTACTACAAAAAAAGGAAAAGAAAAAGCTCTCCTTGGAAACAGATGAAAGCTCCTGTTAACTGGATTTGTTTATGATCAGTCTGGGTTTCATTTCCAGGTCATTTCAGATGTCCAGTTGTGTGCCTCACTGCCCTGCCATCTGTTTTAAGCTTCATGCATGAAGTAACTGTGCTTATTCTAATCTCTAGACAAATACACACACATACACAAATGCACACTGTGGTGCAGGTGAACACAGTGATGTGTCAGTGTAGAAGTGTGTAACTGGGTCTTTGTCAGTGTCTGGGACTGTATTTATGTCTGTAAAAATATATAATTAGAGTTTGTGCGTTTTGTGTGGACCTATGAGTCAGACTTTAGCTTTGACTGTGTTACTGGTGATTTTAAAGTTTGTAATTATGGTTTCAATTCAGTGATCACTCACATTCTGTAAATACACTCTTTTATTCATGATTTTTTATTTTTTTTTACTGTATGTCACAGCAGTTCAGATCGTCTCGTCTACTCTGTCTCTGTTTCTCTCTGTCAAACATGCTTGTAGCAGGGTGTGGGTACGAGCCTTTTAGGACTTGGACTAAGCAGTTACATTTTTCCTCCTTTTCTTTTTTTTTTTTTTTTTCTAAAAGTGCATTTTTGACCAGTGATACAAAAACTCCAGATCTCTTTACATTCCAGCACCTTGCTGAGTGAAGTAGCTCATCATTATCCCATCTTAAACACTTAAAGAAGAATAGAAACGGCTGTTTCAGCTTCAAGTGCTACTTAAAGTCATACTTTGCTTCACAATAGACAATAAAGGCTTTGGGCAGTTTGGTTTTACAGCAGTTTTTTTTTTTTTGGGGGGGGGGGGGGGGTCATGATAACAATATCCATAGAGACAATCCATGTAGCATCTTTAAGAATTTCAACACTTCACAATTTGCGCTTGAATCTAATTTTCGATCAGAGTGTTATGAACTTTATGGAGGTTGGTACATGGGCATGTGTCACACATAAACTGTATAATAAAAGGCTGGTGTAGTCCCAAAACCTATAAAGGAGGGCTAATCCAGACAGGCTTTCAACCTGTATTTTTTATAATGGCCAGCAGGGGCTGACTCCTTTCGTTGGTAAAAGATGTCCAATTCTATGTAAGACTTTAAGAAAATGACTTTATTTATTTATTTATGACTTATGACTTCAGTAAACATTTACCTGGTGAGTCTATGGTTTCAGTCTCATCACTAGTTTAAAAACTTACTAATTACATGCTTGTCATTTTGTAAATTCAGGTCCTATTGAAAGTAAAGCAGATAATAATACAGGATGCTTTAGGGCAAGGCCACTTTTTGAATGATAAGCTGTTACACTGCGCAGTGTCCCAGTCTTTCAGCCAGTTCCACCCCTCACTTGTTATGTTTGGTTTTAAAAAAAATGATAGTCGACAAGCAAGTGGGTGAAATCATGGCAGCCACGACCAATTTTTTTTAATATGCATCTATAGTATCAAATTGAATTGAATTGAATTGAATCTTTATTGTCATTGTACACTCAATTTGCACAACGAGATTAATCACTGCTGTCTCTCATAAATGAATGTGGGAGTAGCATATGATCACAAATCTGCAATCCATTTTGAGGTTTTATTAAATGTAGCCATACCCCCCCCTTCACCTTTTAGAAATTATGTTAGTTTCCTAAAATTATTTATATTTCTTAAACACAAACTTTTTCAGTTACAGTCTTTAAGAAACAGCAATATGAATGGCATTAGCGTATTTAATTCAGTTCAATTCAATTTTATTTGTGTAGCGCCAAATCACAACAAACAGTCGCCTCAAGGCGCTTTGTATTGCGGGTAAAGACCCTACAATAATACAGAGAAAACCCAATAGTCAAAACGACCCCCTATGAGGAAGCACTTGGTGACAGTGGGAAGGAAAATATCCCTTTTAACAGGAAGCAGAACCAGGCTCAGGGAGGGGCAGCCATCCGCCGCGACTGGTTGGGGCTGAGGGGAGAGAGACAGGACAAAAGACACGCTGTGGAAAAGAGACAAAGATTAATAATGACTAATGATTAAATACAGAGTGAAGTATAAACAGAGTAAAAAGAGGTGAATGAAAAGAAACAGTGCATTATGGGAACCCCCCCAGCAGCCTAGGCCTATAGCAGCATAACTAAGGGGTGGTTCAGGGTCACCTAATCCAGCCCTAACTATAAGCTTTATCATAAAGGGAAGTTTTAAGCCTAATCTTAAAAATAGAGAGGGTGTCTGTCTCCCGAATCCAAGCTGGAAGCTGGCTCCACAGGAGAGGGGCCTGAAAGCTGAAGGCTCTGCCTCCCATTCTACTCTTAAGTGTCTGAGGAACCACAAGTAAGCCAGCAGTCTGAGAGTGAAGTGCTCTGTTGGGGTGATATGGTACTATGAGGTCTTTGAGATAAGATGGGGCCTGATTATTCAAGACCTTGTATGTGAGGAGAAGGATTTTAAATTCTCTTCTAATTCTAATATATTCTATTCTAGATTTACCAGGGAGCCAATGAAGAGAAGCCAGAATGGGAGAGATATGCTCTCTCTTTCTAGTCCCTGTGTTTCTAGCTGCTGTATTCATGCACAATCTTTATAGTCCTGTTCTGACACAGCACTTCATTTTAAATGAAATAATTCATTGCTGAGTCAAGTTTAAATCAAGGCTGAGTTTAAAGAAGTACTGTAAATGAAACTCAAGCCAGAAATACTGCAAAATGTTAGGAGCTCCATTAGGTGTGTGATAGTGCAGTTCTGACCAGTGCAAAAGAAGTATATAAAGCAAATGGTTCTTTCAGCTGCTCCCTTATTTCCCAAGAGGTTGCCACAGTAGGTTGATCCACATTTTTGATTTGGCGCAAATTTTATGCCGGATGCTCTTCCTGATGCAACCTTCCCATTTATCTGAGCTTGGGATCGATACTAGGATTACACTAGCTTGTGACCCCTAAGGCTGGGTTTGTGTCTCCTCCTGGGATGTAATCCTTTGTGTGTAAGGTGTATGTGCTCTCCACTACACCACAGAGCGACTTTAGAGTATTTAACCATATTATAAAAAAAACCCCACAAAACAGCTTCTTTACATTCTAAATACACTGTTTACAGTCACATTCCCATCTTAGCAAAGTTGAGTATTTAATGGTGAAAAGATATTTGGGTGGAGCACCAACTTAATAAATCCACTTCATAACCCTCTCAGCTGAAAAGCATGCTGTACTGTAATGCTTTGAGACCTGCATTTTTGGTACTTTGCCTCATCATGACCTTTTTCAACACCGTCAGTGTTCAGTCAACTTGAACTGCAGCACCTGCTGTTGGTCACAAAGGGTTAATGTGGATCGAGCAGCTTGCGCAGTGATTACTTTTGGAGAAAATCCTCAAACGGGGCCGAGATAATCTCTTTTTTAATATAACGGCACATTCACGGCCACAGTTATATACAGCATAATAATATCACACGAGTGAAAAGGCTCATATACATGCACATGTTCACACACATGGATGCCCACATCTTAGCCCACCTACACTGTGACCTTATATTTGCTTAATGAAGAGCTTAGTGAGGCATGTGTGTGCGTTATTGTGGTCAGTGTGCATGTGTGTTTGTGTTAGATACTCCCCAGTGAGTACACAGCATGAGTGCATATCCAAGTAGTGTATAAATGTCTGCTGTACTATACTGTAGTCAAAATGCACAGAAGAAAGCTGTTAAACTTATCGCAGATAACATGAAAGCAAACAAACTTGGATTTTTAAAAATTAGTTAATCTAATTGTGTTGTCACTATCTAGTCTGAGTTTCTTTTTTGCCTTGAAGGTCAAATGATATGATCTGATATGATCAAAACCTTTCTAGAAGCTTTGTAATCAAGCCATGAACTGTACTTTTGTCTTTGTGTCTTTGTACAGTAAATCAAGCATAGATCTGGTAATGAAGGTCTTCTTTGGTCATATATGCAATTTTCCATGTTTGAATCAGGCCCTGTTGTTGTCATCATAGGCTGTAGCAATGCTATGATGCTTTAGTTGGTTTGAATTTGACCATCAGAGGCTGTATTACATACTTACCAACTAATTAAAAGGGCTAATTGGACATGTGAGGAGCAGCTTATTGCATAAATGGTAAAATGGACTGGTTCTTACATCAGGAGTATCTTGCCCAAGGATATTTTAGCATCCCAGGTACCAAACCAATTGGTAGATGATCTATTCTACCTCCTGAGCTACAGCCATCCTGTAGTGTTTTAGTGGAATAACATGAGACTGACCCTGTTCTCTACAGAACTGTACTTTCAGGGCAGTGAAAAATAAATGAGTAAATCCGTGTACATGCAGTGAATAATATGTAGATTCTCCTTCACAAATTTCTATAATATTATAAGCTGTGTGTTCTGGGTGCATTGAGCATTTATGGATATAAATAGTTATTATTCAGTCTGTTATTCAGGCTAATTGTTATTATTCAATTAAAACCCCAATAGCCCAGGTTGTTCTGAAAAAAAAAAAAAATTAAGAAAGATGTAAATAACTTTATTGTATGTTGCAGAGCTGAGGCCAAACAAGCATTACTACACAGGAAAAAGTTGCTTAGACCTCACTGCATTTAATCTTTCTTTATTTTAAAATCTTTTTACACTCTACACTTTCTGCACTCACATTTTGAGTGGACTGTGTTTTGTGTGTGTTGAGACAAAATACACTAATCAAAGTTAAAGATGCATTTCACTAATAGCATTAAGATTATTATTCTGATTTTAATATTGTTATCAGAAACTCTGTAGGGAAAGATAATGCACTGAAAAACAAACATACTGTGACAGCACTCTCACAAAAATGGCAAAGACTCTGCCCTGTTCACTGTTTGGGAATTCTCATTAAGTCAGTACACACAAACGAAACAAAACAAAACAGAACAATTTTACAATGATCACTTTTTGGCTGTTCCTGATGTGTAAGGTAGTTTAACAGAGACTCATACCATCAGTATGAGTTAATAACTGTCCCAAAAAAAAAAAAAAAAAGAGAGAGAGAGAGAGAGAGAGAGAGAACTGCTGAGAAGAACTGAGGTCAACACATCAAATAATTTTGTTTGCTGAAAACAAAAATCTTTTCCATTTGGTGAGCACAAAACAAGCAGGAAAGTTCAAGCAGGAAAAAAAAAAGCATTATTAAACCGAGTATGCAAGAATATACTCAGTATATGCAAAAATGATCGGAAAAACGAAACAGAGTCGCCATTATTTTTCATTTAAATACTAATTTTATCTTACTGTGTTATCATTTTATTAACAGATTATGTTTAACTACTCTTTTGGATCAGTCCTTGTATGATTTGTTCGGGTGCAGATCATGATGACAGGGAGAGAGTGACACACAACTCTGTTGGGCGTTTGCTGTCGGGCTGCAGAATTACTTGTAGAAAGACGACTTTCTGTGTCTGCTTGAGAACTTGATCAGCATGACATAAACCAGTGTGCTAGCTGGCAGCATGGTGGTCTGGTGGGGTGAGTATATGTGAGTAGTGATGAGTCTACCTATCAGACTGTGTTTGGTGCATTACTCTTCTATGTGTGTGTGTGTGTGTGTGTGTGTGTGTTTGCTGCAGTGCCCCTGCTGAAGGGCGAACAGTAAGGCCCTGGTCAGCATGATGTAGGCCTCCTGGGACATCCTGGGGTTTTTGGATCAATACCTTTCCTCCTGCATCTCCCTGCATCACTGTTCTCATCCCTCCTCACCCCCTGGCTTGACTTTGGGCTATTTATGGTATCTCTATGGATTAACAAGACCCCAACAATCAATGGGCCAAACCTACTATCACTGTACTCCCCCTCCACTTCTCACTTTCTATCTCTGCTTGCGTCAGCTCCTTTTCTCTGGAAAACTTTTAGTCCTTGTAGTTTCCCTTGTCGTCCTGAAATGTTCAGAGCCAATAGAAGAGTAATCTCAGGACACTGTTACAACCACGCTGTCCCACAAATAGAAACAAAAAGGGTGACATTTTTTTCTAATGCAGATGGATGGTGATACAGGCTATTGTTTGGATGATTCTCACATTGTCTTTTCACTGTTGGAGTGTCAGATTTAAGTCGTTCTTTTGGTTCAGATTTTTTTTTTTACCCTTCTGTGGCTCGCTGCATATGAGAACATACAAGAGGAAAATTTAGTCACCCACAGTGCAATTTGGTGTCAGAAATAACAATTCTAATAGGCCTATCCTGACCACATCTTAAAACACGCGCTAGTGTAATTGTGCTGTTTTTGTGACTTTATGTGTCAAAGTCACACCCAGATCAGCTCTTTCAGACCTGTTTTTATATATGTCAACTTTGAATGCTTTGCTTTTCAACCAGGGATTAATTTAATCCAGACTTTTGTTATAAAATGCCTTTTTAGGAAAAAACACACACACAGAAGAAATGGACAACAAAATCTGTTTTGCATTCATCGTTGTATAAATAACCAAGTCACAGTTGCAAATACTCAACAAATGACAGCTAGAAGTTTGATTAGTACCATTCATGACAAATGAAAAATGGATTTTCCCAATCAGACCTCTTTCCAAACTGCACTGTGCACAAGCTGTGTGCTGTAGTACCCCCTCATTAAAATACCAAAAACTGGCTGGTCAAGTTCAGCAGTATGAACCCTGTTAACAACCAGCACATGTAGCTTACAGTCAGAGTCAGATTTACTGTAACAATTACAGAACCGCGACACTGAATCGTGACAGAGTAATTAAAGAATGACAGGAAATAATTACTTTTTCAGACTTTCAAATATGACATTTCGATGCTTTTTGCTGCTGTAGGCTGGAAGTTTTGCAGGATTAAACTATTGTGTGAAAAAAAAAAAAAACAACTGCTGGTCATTTGTAATGGTCATTACTCACTTACTGTAGCTATGCAATAAGAATACAGCAGTTAAAATGATGTTTTTCATAATGTTTGCTAAATGCTCAGTGCATATCTTCGTATTTTAATTTCTTTTATTGTCTAGAGCTCTTTCCATTGTTTATGCTGAGGTAGCCCAATCAGTTGCTGGCTCTTTTTGGTTTTAAAGGTGACTTTTTTAACATTATATCTAAAAAATAAATGCATCACATCGCTCTACACCCAGCTCTAGTTTAGATCATTATCCTAATAAGGATCTAACTAAAATATAATACACCACTGAGCTGCACACACTCACAGACTGTATGTGATGGTGTTATTCATAAATCCGTGGACACTGTAGTTTGCTCCTCTCTGCAACAATAGTGCAGAGTTGAGCACAATGGCACCCTGACCCTCTTTTCCTTTAGCAGCAATCCTGATTAGCTAAGTGACAAGCTGCTCCCATGCCATTGTTAGTGTATTAGTGTCTCGAATCCCTGTGGAGGTCAATAACTCAGCTCAGCTAATCACTCAGAGATGACTATCGTTCAGTTATCCATTGTTAGAAGTTAGCAGGAGCATTGTGTGCATAGATATGTGTGTTGGATTGAAGTGATAAAGAGACTGAGGAGAGAAGGTCTACTATGTGCACTGTGGCTGTTTTTGCCACTGTGTAGCCTCTGAAAGGTAGCACTGCAGCTTGCCTGTAGTCCTGACATTTGAAAAATCGAAGCACCGCGCTCCCTGACACACTGGGTGCCATGGGTTCATGGTGATGTTGGACCAAATGTCCTAATTAGGTCTTTGATTTGTCCTTTTCATATAGAAACATAGATACATGATGATATTTTTAAGTGTGCACATTTTGATCTGCTTCAGGTTCACTTTCAAATGAATGCAGTTTGTTTTTTCATTAATCTAGTGTACCCAACGATGAAGCACAAATAGGTTTTTGGACTGCTTTTTAAGCACCGTTGACAGTAATGCCTCAGGCCTTCATGGGAATGATACGACAAACATCTTTATTTTTGAATATTCTTCTTTTCTTCTCAGCAGAATGGATGGGGCACGCTTTCAGACATTTTCAGGTCTTTTCCTCAGAAATTCTACTTTACATTCAGAGAGCTTTTAGAGAGTTTCCTCAAAGCGATCCTGGTGTTTTCTTGACCATAAGCCTTGGTTGTCTTTTGTTGAAATGTAAACACATTCTCCAAAGACTCTGGGAAAAAAACAAACAAACTATATATATATATATATATATATATATATATATATATATATATATATATATATATATATATATATATAAATCGAAGACCTAATTAAGACATTTGGTCTAACAGCAAAAAAAAAATTTATATATATATAAATTTTTTTTTTTTTTGCTCTGTGTTTATTTGGCTGGGTCTCTCTGACAGATAAGTCAGCTCAGACTTCCTAAGGAAGCAGAAGGACTAGAGCCACTGCTACTTTGCATTAAGAGGAGCCTTTGCAGTGTTTTGGGTATCTAATTGGATTGTCCCCTGTTTCCAAACTTTCATTAGAAGTAACTGGTAGAAGTTGTTACTCAAAAAAAGTAATGAATTACATGTTAGTAATGTTAATTGCTTTAACATTACTCAATATCATCACCTGAAATGATTTGTTACATAATTACCAGTTAACAATAAAAACCTCCTTTAAATCAGAAGGTACAATACAGTCCCGCACACCAACACAAATCCCTGTCTTAAAAAAGACACACATATGAGCTTTCTTTTAGTGTTTAAATATAAACATGAAGCCAACAACAAAAAGCAAAATGGAAAACCAGCACAAAGAGACTTCAAAGAGACTTCAGGTAGAAATGGAGGCTACAGTGTTGCAAGACTGACTGCTCATCACTGCCTGTGTTACCTGCTGAAGTTCAGACTCTGGCTGCTGGGCTGGGGTTGACATACACTCTGGGTTCTCAGCTAGCTGTGTGTCAGCGTGCTGTCTGTGCAAATGCTTGCAAAGAGCTGATGTTGTGTTTGCAGTGTAATGCAGTTGCTTCTGGACAAAGCTTGCACTTTATCACTGCGCTCTTGTCCTTTCATGCACTAAAAATTAAAAAAATGTCCATATCTCTGCTCCTCAGAAGTTGTAGAATCCTCCACCATTTTCCTCTTCCCTGCAAACGAACTGAAATCAGGTGACTGCAGCACAAGTGATTTTTATTTCTAACTAAAGAACCTTTCTAACCGAAGTAATGACGTTTGTAACTGATTGCTGATTTTAGTGCAGTAAAGTGTTACATTACTGTGTTACTGAAAAAAATGTAATGTGATTACAGTAACATGTTACACCTAACACTGAAGACAACCGTGTGTGTGTGTGTGTGTGTGTGTGTGTGTGTGTGTGTGTGTGTGTGTGTGTGTGTGTGTGTGTGTGTGTGTGTGTGTGTGTGTGTGTGTGTGTGTGTGTATGAATAAGAAGAGGCAATAGGAAGCCAAAGCTGCTCTCTAAGCTCCAGTTTATATCAGACATACATTTCTGTATATCAGAGTGGAGGTTCTGGTAATTGAGTGTATACAAGTATTGCTATACAGTAAGCTAGACAGTAGATTGCCAGAAGATTAAATTAAGTCGTCACTTCAAAAGTATAGGATGTCACTGAGTAATTTCCTGGTATGCGTGACATTTACTTCAGCGTCCTGCCTCGAGTATAACAAAAGGACATTTGTATTTCCCTAATCCGAGAATCTCAGACCTCTAAACCAGAGGTCATAAAGGGTAAAATGCTTTGAACATGAACCTAACTTAAGAATAAATAAATCCCAGCCTTAACAACCTTGAAAATTACAAGTACCTTACTAGTCCTTTCAGTTCCCTTGTATTAAATATAACACCTCACACATATTAACCAATATGAAATGGCTGATATCTCTGGCTGTTTAGAAAAGATGGACTTAGCCTCAGGGTCTGAAAAGTCAATATATAAGAGCCTTAAATGGTCATTCTTTCTCATGGCCAGCAGGTTGCAAAAATAAGTTTAACTTTATATCATCTAACTGCTCACTACATTTATTATTGTGAGTTTATGGGCTCAGTTTCAGATTTTTTTTTTTTTTAATGCAACATGATGTTTATTTAGTAAACCATCATCTGATTTAGAGTAAAATATACTCACCCCCAACCAGTCACAGCAGGTGGCTGTCCATCCCTGAGCCTGGTTCTCCTGGAGGCTTCTTCCCATTAAAAGGGAGTTCTTTTTTCCCACCATTGCTTAGTGCTGCTCATAAGGGATCATCTGATTGTTGGGGTTTCTCTCTAATATTGTAAGCTCCTTACTTTCCAGTGCTTTGAGGCAACTGTTGTGGTTGGGCGCTATAAAAATATAACTGAATTGAATTAGAGCAATGATAAGTTATTACTGTCTGTGTGTGTGTGTAGTGTCCCTCAGTTTCTCAGTCATATCCACCTCTCACTCGTGATGTGGTCATCATCTCTCAAGTTGAGGCAAAAAAAAAAAAAATGGAGTTCACAAACTACGTGATGTGATGATGGCTGCATCCATCTTTTTGTTATTGCTTAGATTGCTGTGCTTTTAAAGCAGAAGGTACAATATTGCACTCTTTGGTTCCTGTTGGGCTCGAATTGAAAGGTATATTTGTCACACTTTCACACTGTGATTGTGTTCATGGTGGGCTTTGGGTCTTTGTGTTTGGCCTGTGCACAGTGCACTCAGATGATAAAGATTAATGCAATAATCTTTACTTTTCATAACAGTATTAGGATTTGATAATAACCGGAAAATGTTCTCTTACTTCCAGCTGTATTTTGGGGCGACATCGCTTTAGATGAGGAGGACCTGCGCATGTTCCAGATTGACAGGACGATAGACCTGACACAACACACACACATGCGCACACACTCTCGACAGGGTCACACGTCTGGTAAGTGGACTCACTCTGTGATTATCGTGTAACACTCTGTCTTGTGTCTTATTTGAAACGCTCTCATTAGCCATCAGTTACAGAGTAACTTGAAAAGGAAGTGGAGTAAACAGGAGGTCACCTGAGAACAACAGGATCTGTCACTGTCTGATTTTTTTTATTTTAATTTTTTTGCTTTTGTTTGTCAGGTGGAATCGAGGAACATGAAAGTGTGAAAAAGAGAGGGTCGTTATACCTTCTGCTGGAAAGAATACGTAGGTTTGGTTTAGGTAAGCAATCTAAAATCTATCGCATGCTTTGATTCAAACTTTAAGGATCTTCATGCAAACCGCTGGGTTCGCATGATGAAGCTTAGTGACTTTCTTTAACTTTACTTGGTTATTACTGTTTCTTGAACTGGGTGATCTAGAAAGCCACTGTTTCCTTTTCAAGCAAAGTTTCTTATGTCCTTGTAACTGCAGCCATATACAAAGTAGAGACAAAGAGCTTAAGATACTTAATAGTTTAAGTTAGGCGTGAGATGAACTGTTTTCTTGCAATATAAATGGAGGACAAATTGATCTTCCTGAATGTGCAGTTCTGTGAAAAACTAAGTATACCACATGATGTAATAGCTAGTAGAGCCACCTTTAGCAGCAATCATGTAAAAGTAATCATTTTCTCTATGACTTTATCAGCCTCTCACATCACTGTGCAGGAATTTTGGCCCACTCTTCTTTACAACATTGCATCACTTCATTGAGGTTTGTGGGCATTCATTTATGCACAGCTCTCTTAAGGTCCCACCACAGCATTTCAATCAGGTTGAGGGCTGGTCTTTGACTGGGCCACAGGAACATCTTTTCAGCCATTCTGCTGTAGATTTGCTGCTGTGCTCAGGATCATTGTCCTGTAGCATCACCTAATTTTGACCAAGCTTTAGCTGTCAGACAGAAGGCGTCACGTTGGACTCTAGATGTCACGGTGGGATGCTGAGTGCTGGGAGGGGTGGACCCAAATGCAGGACGCAACGCAGACTTCACTAAAACTACTTTATTTTCAGGTACTCGAATAATACAAAATACAAAAAACCCGAAATCTCAACCAAGGCATAAACAAACTGGAAGCCTGGGAGAAAAGTGAAAAACCAAAACTTTAAACTAGAAAAACACACAGCAAGAGGGGAAAACACTCAGGGAAACAATGACGACGATGCAACAAAGAACAGAGAAAAAACTAAGGGCTTAAATACACACAAGGAAATCAGGGAGAGTGGAAACAACAGGGGACAACAGGTGAACCAAATTAACCTAATGACAAAGGGGAAGCACAACTAAACACAAAGCACAGAGAACATGAGACTGTCAAAATAAAACAGGAAGTGACTCAAGAGAACAGAGACGCAGACCTGACACTGAACACTGGGAAACACAAGGAACTAGAAAATCAAACATAACAAAACCCCACAACAAAAGAAAAACCCCAGAACAGACAAATTAACGTCAAACCAAAAACACACAGGGTCCAATGGATCCTGGACCATGACACTAGAATACTTTGGTATATAGAGGAATGCATGGTTTACTCAGTGACTGCAAGGTGCTGTGGCTGCAAAACAAGCCCAAATCATCAGCACTCTACCACCATGCTTGACATGGTATGCAAGGTTTGCGTTGCTGTGTTTGGGTTTCTCCAAATGTGGTGCTGTGCATTATGGCCAAACAGCTAAACTTTGGTCTCACCTGTCCAAAGGACATTGTTCCAGAAGTCTTGTGGTTTGTTCAGATGCAGCTTTGCAAACCCAAGCCATGCTGCCATGTTCTTTTTAGAGAGAAGAGGTGTTTTGGCAGCCCTTCCAAACAAACAATATTTGTTCTTTTTCTAATTGTGCTGTCATCAACTTTAACATTTAATGTGCTTAACTGAAGCCCGCAGAATCTGAGAGGTAGCTCTTGGGGTTTTTTTTTGCAGTTTCTCTGCGCGCTCTGAACTTGGTGGATAATTTGCATCCATGTTGGAAGATAGTGGCATTGTGTTGACACACAGCTGAATGCTCTAGACCAGCAAATTGACAAAACCTCTGGTTTTATAGAGGTGCTCACATTTGCTGAAGATCAGTTACTTATGTGCATTTAGCAGCATCTGGCTTCTATTTGCACTCTTCATCCCTAGGGAAGCAGTAAGGATGTACTTAGCCTTTCATACTCTGCATCTGCATTTCGGCTTAGTTTTGTGACACAGTGTAATATGCCATGTTTTGTAGTTCATCTGAGGTAGTTTTTCACAGGACTGCGTAGAGTGCTCTGAAACTTTATTTTTCACATGACTGTAACTACACTATAAACTGTTATAAAAGCCCACTCATGCAAAACAAAGTCACACAACAGGTTTTTCTACAAAAAGCACCCAACAGTCACATCATAGAAAGTACGACAGGCAGGTTTCCTTGTTAGAAAAGTGCCTTTTCCTTCAGTGAATCCTCATACAGCTTGCCCATCTTTCTGGGATGTTTTTAAATTGAGATTTCATCAAACACCAAATGTCTGTCTAGCTGTTTAGTCAAATGAAATGTTTCACAGTGAGGAAATCAGAGACACCAGAAGCACATCCAGACACTGATTAAACTAGAGACTGTCCCCATTACAATTTAACTTGTTTTAAGTGCTTCCAAGTGTTGATAGACCTGACAAAGCTGCACCACAACCTTTGTTTTACACAGTGACATCTACCACCGCTGAAAGTGTGCTGTAGCTTTTTTTTTTTAGGATTTGACTCATTCAGCATACGTTATAAATTTCTTTAAATGAAATGTTCAATAAAAAGCTGCACTACATTAGCAGAACTATTTCTGTTTGAGTTTTATTACTCTCTGACTTGACAACAAACTGTGAAAGGTCAGATATAATAAGAAGCAGCATCAGTCATTACTGTGGAAGCACATTTATGACCTGATATTTATTAAAAAAATTGCTGGAGCATTTATTAGGTTTGAACACAACACACAATTAATTGTGGTTGTCCCCCTCACCACTCTATTAGACTATCTCCCCAAGAATGACAGCAAGGGAGCTGCCAGTCCAAAGAGCCAACCTGGGAATGGTGGGAAGAATGGAAAGTTTGTGAAGAGTCGTATTCCTCGAGCAGCCACTTCCCGAGCTGAGAGGATATGGCCTGGAGGAGTCATTCCCTACGTCATAGGAGGAAACTTCACTGGTAAGCAACTCCGCTGGACGGCTGCCCGCTCAGCAGTAAAACACACACTGATGTGTGATTGTGTAAAAGGAGGATGTAAAATTTGTGTGTTTTAGGCAGTCAGAGGGCCATGTTCAAGCAGGCCATGCGCCACTGGGAGAAACAGACGTGCGTAACTTTCATTGAGAAGACAGATGAAGAAAGCTACATAGTCTTCACCTACAGACCCTGCGGGTGAGTTTGGAGCGTGTGTGTTTGTGATTGTGTGTGTACCTAGAGTTCACTAGTGACCTTGTCACACGGAGAGACGATGTGGTCACTCAACAATGGCTCTACTTTCCTTCCTGTCCTGCTCCTGTTTCCCCATCCCACCAATCACAGCGCTTGGCTTAAGTGTTTGTATGTTCATGCGTTTTTTTTTTTTTGTTCATATTCTGCAGAAGTGCATTGTTCTGTCGAGTGGCAGCACGGTGGGTCAGAGTGTGTTTGTACAGCGGTGACACTTCACTGACTGGATGGGAGGTTTTAGGGTGCCTGAGATCAGGACATTTATCGTTCCGAGACTGTGTTGTGCACATGGTTGAAAGAGTAGGATATCCAGCTCCAACTGTGAATTTGCAGAGTTAGTGTTAAAAAAATGACCTAGCAGTGATTCTTATTAAACAAGCATTAAAAAAGCAAAAATGCAGAACGCTCACTGGTTCCAGCTTCTGCTTATACGAGGAAATGTTTTGCAGATACAACCATTTGATCTTTTGACTTGGAGTAACTAAAAAAAAAATCAATTGTGTCTTTGGGATCAGGGATTTTCAACATTTATAGATTTTTTTTTTTAACTTGTGTAGTGTTCTCCTAACAATACACAAGTTTACACTAACAGTATATAGACCTATTAAAGACTATAAGTTATATAGATACATAGTTACATAGTATACACAGATTATTATTAACGCTCATCATCTGGTTATTGTGGTTATTTTGAAACATTATCTAATTTAACTTCACTTGGACATTAAAGCTGCATGTATAGATTCACCAGTCAAATTTGATAAATAATACTTAAAGGCCCAGCTTCCCATACACGGATTATGTCTAATCCTGGACTAAATTTTTTATTGACTTTTTCCTTTTAGTCTAGGACCATGCTTAATCCATGAACGGGAAACCAGCTGAAAAATGTTTGCCTAAGGGTAAGGCTTTAAAAAGCATTTTTCCCCTCTTTGAAGTTACGCTTGGACCAGCGTTGCTGCTGTTGAGGAATTCAGTTCAGGATTCTTTGAGTGTTGCGTCTCTCATAATATTTCTTTTACTTTTCATTTGGTTTTCCCTTTTGGTTTTAGTTAGCTATAAAACCCTTGATCACCACGGTAGTGTCACATCTTGCAATACTTTTTATTCTATGTATTTTTTTTATTTATTTTTTTTTATGGCTGCAGAATTAAACACAATCACATACTTATTTGCAGACTCTGTCATATTTGGTGTCGTTGGAAATGTTCTTGTTAACAGACTGTGGGATCAAACCTCACGCACTAAAATGTGTTCATGGCATCGTGAATCAAAAGTACTGAAACACATTAAATGGGAGATTTAATGGGAGATATTAAATTCCCATTTTAGAGTAATTCTAATTTATATGTGAAGTTCTTGGATGGTTTATAGTCTAAAGAAGGAATTTAACTTGTTGGTTTTCTTTGTTTTTTATTAAAAAAAGTAAAAGACAGCTTTATAATTTTCCAATAGGACTCTAAAAAAGACATTGCATTTTGACATCTCCACTCATGCAGCCACAAGCATCACTTCAAACCTTAGTAAGGAAACGATTTATAGAATTACAATGTTGGTTCTTTGTTCCCACAATAATATTTCTTGCCTGATGAAGCTCAAAATGTTGCGCATGGATGAGTTTGAATAAGTTGACTTCTAAATGTAAAACCAGCAGCTGCTGACATGAGGAAAATATCTGTGTGTTAACTGATGATGCCTTGCCTTCTGTTCTGTGATTGGTTGGCTTCATTAGGCACTTTAAGCCGATCTCTAAATACCCTGCAGCTTGGCTGTGCAGTGTGGATGTGTATTAATGAAACAAAAACAAAAATGCAATATTTAACCACAGTACATTTAAATCTGTTATGTGTGTTTGTGTGAATTTACTTATGGTTAAAAGGGAAACTGCAAGAAAAAAAAAATAGAAAGAGAGAGACTCTATCTACTCCAGTGACTCCTGATCCTTACCGTGCAATCAGCTCACTGGATAACTTTAATCAGATTTGTTAGCTTGGCACGGCTGTCTCTGCTAACCAGAAAAAGAGAATGAAAGTGTGTGTGTGTGTGTGTGTGTGTGTGTGTTCTGAGTAGCGATATGTGAACTTTCACAGCATATTCACATTCAGTTATGAAACCGCAGCATTATCAGAGTGTTTTATGTACCTAAATCCTGCTGCTTTTCCTCTTGTGGCTGTAGTAGAGGCCAGGAAATCCTGAAAAGAAGTGTGTGTGTGTATTTGTGTGTGTGTGTGTGTGTGTGTGTGTGTGTGTGTGTATTGTTAATTGAGCAGAACAGTGCAGATGCTTATTTCCACTGCCAACTGTGTAGTAAACACCGTCCACCCATCTCCCTGCTATCAACTTCCTACTAATCCTCATTAGGTGTTGTTCCTATGTGGGTCGTCGTGGCAACGGGCCCCAGGCCATCTCCATAGGAAAGAACTGTGACAAGTTTGGCATTGTGGTGCATGAACTGGGGCACGTCATTGGCTTCTGGCATGAGCACACGCGGCCCGACCGTGACGATCACGTGACGATTATCCGGGATAACATCCAACCAGGTGAGACCTATAATTAGACACCTGTGGTCTCTGCTGGGATCAATTCAGGTTGTTTCTAGCCACAGACAAACAACAACGTTTATAGGCCGAGTGTGTGCGTTTCCAAATTCACGCTCATGTCTGACTGAGTGAGTGTGAATGAGCCTTTTAATGACTGTGAAGTCACCTGGACTGCTTTCACCACTGTCTGTCACTTCTGCTCAAACACACCTCTCTGCACTACTGTGTAATCTGACAGGTGTGAAATCAAATCGCATAGCAGGACATCAGACCTGACCCACGGTTTTATTTAGAAGCATGTCAGAGCTTTCACCAACTTTGCTCTACTGGATTTTAAGTATTTCAACAAAAGCCCTAAAAAGGCCCTTTCTGTTCAGACTGAGGCATTTTATGATGCTTTGTGCGGGCTGTCTTTGTAAACAACAGATTTGTTTGTGCACTTATGGAAGCACACTAAGTGGTTACAGTCTGAATGTTGATGTGTGATAAAACTAAACCTTCTCATGCTGCTGCATCTGCATGTGTTCAAATATTTGTGTGTATGTGCGTGTGTCTGTGTGTGTGTGGTTTTCTGGTTCCCAGGCCAGGAATATAATTTCCTCAAGATGGAGCCAGGGGAGGTAAACTCTCTTGGGGAGCCATATGATTTTGATAGCATCATGCACTACGCCAGAAACACCTTCTCACGGTAAGCTGTGGATTGAGTTTTAAAGATCACGATATACCAAGTTTGATTTTTATTAACATTAAAGTCTGCTCTGTAATTTTGTGAAATCACAACATTGATAGTTTTCCAAGTGTTTTCTGGGTTGTTGTCATTGTTGTTACTTTTGGTTTATTCAGCTTGGCTCCATTCTGTATTTTCCTGTGGAAACATCAGGTGTACACAGTCCTGTAAATTATCATTGTTGAGCTATGCATAAATTAAACACTCTACCAGATTCTTACACAGTAACACAACAAGAAACACCATGAATCAGAGCAGGCATGATCAACTTTTTTGGGTATCCTACCCACCTGTCAAAAGCATAATCATATAATCTCTACATAACATCAGGAGAATCAGGTTGAGACATTGTCCAAAGTTAATATTTCTCACATGCAACACACAGCAGGAAATAATTCTCACTACCATAAATGCTCCATTTGATTCAGGAGAGCGGTGTGCAGGTGGCAGGGCACCGAGTGCTAGCTTTGAAGTCACCTGTCAGTTACTTGCACAGTTCTTAGATCTGTTCAGCTGGGCATCAGACATACACTATACTGCCAAAAGTATTCGCTAGTCTGCCTTCACATGCATATGAACTCGAGTGACATCCTGTTCTTAATCCATAGGGTTTAATATGATGTTGGCCCACCCTTTGCAGCTATAACAGCTTCAGCTCTTCTGGGAAGGCTTTCCACAAGGTTTGGGAGTGTGTTTATGGGAATTGTTGACCATTCTTCCAGAAGTGCATTTGTGAGGTCAGACACTGATGTTGGATGAGAAGGCCTGGCTCACAGTTTCCACTCTAATTCATCCCAACGATGTTCTGTCAGGTTGAGGTCAGGACTCTGTGCAGGCCAGTCAGCTTCTTCCACACCAAACTGGCTCATCCATGTCTTTATGGACTTTGCTTTGTGCACTGGTGTGCAGTCATGTTGGGAGCATGGTATGCTGAAACATTAAGAGTTCCTTTGACTGGAACTAAGGGGTCAAGCCCAACTCCTGAAAAACAACCCCACACCATAATCCCCCCTCACCAAACTTTACATTTGGCACAATGCAGTCAGACAAGTACTGTTTTCCTGGCAACCACCAAACCCAGACTCATCCATCGGATTGCCTGATGGAGAAGTGTGAGTCGTCACTCGAGAGAACACGTCTCCACTGCTCCAGAGTCCAGTGGCAGCGTGCTTTACACCACTGCATCTGATGCTTTGCATTGCACTTGGTGATGTAAGGCTTGGATGCAGCTGCTCAGCCATGGATACCCATTCCATGAAGCTCTCTACACACTGTTCTTGAGCTAATATGAAGGCCACATGAAGTTTGGAGGTCTGTAGTGGCTGACTCTGCAGAAAGTTGGTCATCTGCTGGAGACCAACAGACCATCTGGAAAGTCAGCATCTGCTGACCCCACTCAGTGAGTGAATACTTTTGGCAATATAATGTACTTTGCACTAGTCAGGCTAAAGCTTGTTTAATGTCAAGTCTGACTGCTGTGCACGTTTACACTGTAACATTGTAGCAACACCTCCTACTGGCATTTGGAAAAGTTCAGGGCTACAGTGCGTTTAGCTAGAGACTTAAACATGGCTGGTAATATTTCATGAGATATTTTACAAAAAAAAATTGAGAGGTACAGAAAAAAAAACCATTTGTAACTATAACCATAAAATTAGAGATGCTGAACTAATGGTTCAATTAGATAACTGGTTATAGTAAAAAAAAAAAAACTATTACCTGTTATCACCGCTTAGTGAAATACATTGTGTAGTTCATGTTTGTTTTTGTTAAGCAACCTAAAAAATTACAAACTCATGAGAAAAGGTTGTGTTTTTTGCATTTGAAGCACATTTGTGGCCACCTACAGTTACTTTAACTGAAATTGGATGTGTTTGCATGATGCAATAAAACTGATGGAAGGTTTTCAGAATAAAGGAATCTTTTCCTATTTCTTTATACATCTGCATCATTTAAAATGGTGAAGAAAGTTTGGATTTGGCAGAGAAAACTGTCATGGGTTCACTTTACATTTTTTCCATCTGAGGATGTTTTTTAATCTGCGCCATACCCGCTTATATAAGCCCTCCCATTCTCCAGTCAGCTCCAATGCACATGTCAGAGAAAACACAGAACTGCAGCGGTGGGGTGATCAGTGTTTGCATGGAGGTCACTTTTCCATACAGTTTGATTGTTCTTTAATTTTATTTATGTGTTCCAGTGCCATGTTTAATGCTGGCTCTTTTCCCTTCCCTGAAGTGGGATGTTCCTCGACACCATCCTTCCATCTAGAGATGAAAATGGGGTCCGGCCTGCTATTGGCCAGCGGACTAGGCTCAGTAAAGGAGACATTGCACAGGCAAGGAAGCTGTATAGATGTCCAGGTACAGATGCTTTTACTTTCAGTCAGCAGTGTGTGTGTGTTTGTGTGCGTCAGTGAATGTGAGTGTCGTCGTCATTGCTCGTACACAAAAAAATGACCTCTGTTTATCTACTTGTATCTTTGGCATAAGATTGGCCCGGCCCTCCAGTCCCCAGGGTCTGGAGATGAAAATGAGTAATCTGTTTTTTCCATGTTTTCGGGATCTTTTTCTCAAGCACACAAACACGCGCAAGTTCTCTTTCTTACACTCATTTCAAGTGCACACCCGTGCTGTTCTGGCATTCCTCTGGTCCCGAGTGAGTCGCTCTAATGTAATCTGGATTTGTTCTCACTATGAAGTGCAGTGGTGTCACAAAGGTTTATAGTTGCAAATGATGCCATTACTTTGGGCCACACACAGTGACACACAAACACACAGTTACATCCCCAAGTCTATGAGGTGTCAAACAATTCAGCCAGCTAACGTCAAACTCGTCACTCGGGCCTACTTAAGACGTGTGAGATCTGACCAGTATGCATACCAGCAGTTTACACAGAACCGCAATGGATGGTGGTGGTCATTGGATTTAAGTGTGGCATTCTCACAAACTGACATGACTTGTGCATGAATGCTACACATGATTTAGTGCAACATATGCCACACCTATGTGTGCATGTCTCATTTACTGATACACAGCACTTCAACACAGCCCATGTTACAGTTTAAAAGACATCTAATGTTATAGGTCAGCATTGCAGGAGAAGCACGTCATATTCAGCAGCAAACATCTACAAGTCTAACTGAGAATTTACTGTTTAACAGCTAAAGGCTGAAATTTGTTTGTCGCTTCCAGCTGTTTGAAGGAGTCTTTCCTCTGAGTTTATTAAATACCCAAAGCTTCGTAAAGCAGCAAGATCACTGAGTGTCTCTAAAGTGAGAGAGTCAGCACTACAGACAGAAGATCTGCTCTGGTTTCATTGTGAAAATACAACAAGATTTACTGGTAACTAATATATTCTTTAATGATCCTGTTTAAGTACTTATAGATAGCTATTAAACTAGATACAGTTTGTTTATGTGGGACTTGCAGCTGCTCACCAAAGTTCAGTGATGTATTGGCAAACTTTAGCCATAGCCATGAAGTGAAGTCATTGTGGGGTATTTGGCTGAAACACTGAACACTTCACACAAGATTAGCTCTCACTGGTGTGATCTACTGAACACGAGACACAGTATATTAAATAATATATTTAAATAAAGCCACAGTCTTTTTGTACTGGAGTATGCATTCTGTTGTTGTCGTGCATAAAGTCTTGATCCAACCTTCATTTATTTATATTTGCTTCCAATGAGCCAGACTTTCTTGCCATTTTTAATTAAATACTTCTCCATACTTTCCAAAGGTCTTTTCATTTTTTTTTCTTTAGACATCGGCTGCTTTTTCACTCATTTTCAGTCCAGTCATTTTACCTGACCATTTTCAGAAGAAACTTTTTTTGCCTGTTAATCCACTTAACACTGATTTATGAATTATTCAAGCATTAATAAAGGCACCTAACAGCTTAGCAAAAAAACTATTTTAAATTTAGGCATTTTTCTAACATCAGCATGTTGCAAAAACACATACCTTGTTCCTATTTCTTTATTTGAATCTACAAAAAGATTTTGTTTGACAGACATAAAATAGAAGGAAATAGGAAAAAATCCACAGAGGACCTGGGAGATGCATCATTCAGTTCATCCTTCTACTGTTCACTGAAGCCTCATCAGAAATGGTCTCAGTTGAAGGGTGGCTGTCAAGAGCCATGCTTACAGAAGGGAAACAGGGAGAAAAGGCTGAGGGATAACAAATTACACAGGAACTGGACTGAAAATCAGTGGCAACAGGTCTGATGGAGTGATGAGTACAAATTTGAACTTTACAGTTCAAATCATCATCAGTATGTTCGGAGGAGGTCATAAGAGAGGTACAACAATGAGTGTCTATAGCCATCTGTAAAATGGCTCTGTCGTGGTTTGGGACTGCATTTCAATCTGTGGCACTGGGATCTTGTCAAAATTGATGGAATTGTGAACAGAAAAGTACCTCCAGATTTGGATCCATGCAATACCATCTGAAAAGAGTTTGATTAGCAGCGGCTTAATTTTTCAGCACGACAATGATACCAAACAATGCAGTAAAAGCATACCTGGAAAAACACACAATGGAAAACTATCAGTCAAGGATTGGCCTCCCCCGAAGCCCGGACCTCAACATTATTGAAGCAGTGTGGGATCATCTTCACAGAGAATGGAACAAAAGGCAGCCAACATCCAAAGAAGAGCTTGGAATGTCCTTCTGGCTTTCTGTGGTTCATGTTCACTTTGGTACACACCATGATACCAAACAGCACAGTGATTACTTTTCATCCTTTAAATAGGCAGACTGACAGATTACAAGTTAGAAGACACCTGTGATGCTAGTTACAAGATACGCCTCAGTTTAAGATGTCCCTGTGGTCAACTTATTTTCAATCTTTTCTAAGGGTACCATCGTTTTTGTCCAGGTCATTATTTATTTATTTTTTTTAATAATTCTGTTGAACCAGAATTCAAAAGCAATGTCTGATTTTCATTGGGTAATTTTTAGTACATTTTTTATTTATTATTACTTTTGCCAGTTTCAAATGATTTCATTGACCATGGTTTGTTTTTCTCTCTTTAATGGAAGTGTCAACATGTTTGTCCATGTCTGTAAATGTACAATCTCTTGCCTTATTTACTGTATCACCATATATTTCTGCACATTTCAATAAATTGCTACACCTATTTCCCATTTTCCCAGCTAAATATAAAGAAATTATAGGTGGTGGCTCAAGACTTTTGCACTGCACACACACACACACACACACACACACACACACACACACACACACACACACACACACATATATATATATTCTAGATAATGAGTGAGACTGTGTTAGTGGTTCCCAGCTGGAAATAGATACAACTTCAACCTTATAAGGTCATATTTGACTGATACCATATTCACTGACAGATGAACAGAGCCCCAGGGCATTGTGAGGGGGGGGTGAACAGCATGCATGATGGGATTGGAGGGGCACATTTGGCTAACCTCCTTTTGAGAGACAGCGACAGCATTAAGCTCAAGATGACGGATAAAGAGAGAAATACTGAACGATTTTCCCATTTAGCTCTGTTCTTTTTTTTTTTTTTTAAAAGTAATGAATTAAAAGTATGAAATTTCTGTTCCGTTACAGTAAATGACTTTACTACTGGGGAATGTTTGATTCTGCTAAATGGTGTAGGGGCTTCATGACTGAGGTTGGACCTCACATGCACACTGATGCACAAAGGAACAAAAATGTAGCCTCCTACATGCAAAACCGAGACAAGCCAAAAGCAACATGAAACATGAGTGTTTCTAAATCAGAAATACGTGTCTAACAGTTTCCATATGGATGCATCTGATAATATGAACATAAATGGCACAAAAGCAGAGCATGTTTGATGCTATTGTTTGGAATAAATACCCTGTAATATATTTACTTTGGTGAAATGGAAATTAAAACATGAATTTTGTGCAGGTTGAGACTAATAATAAATATGAGAGCCATGTGTTCTTTAGTAATATACTGATCATAAGTCATCAGCGGGCAGCTGAAAGGATTACACACAAGAGCAGGACTTACCACAAAAATGTAACTCCATCTGTGTGTGTGCGTGTGTGTGTATTGCAGCATGCGGAGAGACGCTCCAAGAGTCAACGGGCAACTTCTCATCTCCTGGTTACCCCAACGGATACCCTTCATACACACACTGTGTCTGGAGAATATCTGTTACACCTGGAGAAAAGGTGCACACATACACACATGCACGCACACACACTCAGTAGCACCCTACTGTGCAGTGAATGTGCATGCAAAGCCAATAAAAAATAAATAACCTCTGGTAGAGAGACTGTATATTGATTAAGTCTTAACACACAGGTACTCCACTCTTCCCGTGCTCTCACTCCCTTTATCTTCAATGAACAGATCTGTACTAAACTTCTTGCAGTAAATGTGTTGTTGTTGCTGTTGCTGCTTTTTCATATTTTTGCTCCATCACCAGATTGTTCTGAACTTCACCACCATGGATCTGTATAAAAGCAGTCTGTGCTGGTATGACTACATTGAAGTTCGAGATGGCTACTGGAGGAAAGCTCCTCTGCTTGGTAAGATCAAGAGGAAGTGAGGAGGCAAACTGACTACCTTCAAATTAATTATTTTATTATTTCTTGACTAAGTTAACGAGTGATTGCACCCCTATTTTTTTAGCTTGTGATAGTTCGCTTTTCCACCATTCCACTGAGCTTTTAAAACTTCACGGTTAAGATGTAGAAGCTATTTTTTTCTAAAGTGGCAAATTTGAATGATCTTGAATGCCTGTGAGTGCAGTGACTGTAAGGCTATGTTAGGATTGACAACTACACTAATTGCGTAAATCACAAAATCTGCGCTGACACAGATACTGGTGCTAGAAATACCAGAGAGAAATCCTGCAGTGATCCTACTGAAGTGAGTGAGGATGCTGCAAACACGTGCAAGATGCGATGCTGTAACAGTGTCGTGTTGTCGGCTGTGCTTCAAGAACTGGACAACACAACTTAAAGGATTTGTTTTTTGTGCGTGTGTTTCACAGGCAGGTTTTGCGGAGATAAAGTTCCCGATGTCTTGATTTCAACTGATAGCAGAATGTGGATTGAGTTCCGCAGCAGCAGCAACTGGGTAGGAAAAGGCTTCGCTGCCATTTACGAAGGTAACGCCTTCATTCACACAAACTAAAAAAATTAAAGCGTTAATATACTTGAATCCAAAAGACTGAATAATTACTGTAAATAATAATTTCAGCCTCTGAATTTGATGACTTTTTGTGTTCTGTGACTTCTCTTGGGGCTTTCATTATTCATAGTGTACACAGACTGTGTTTCAAGTGCCTTTAGTCAGTGCTGCTGATGCATATCCAACCTCTGTCTCTCTCTCCTCGTCCCCTGTGCAGCTATCTGTGGAGGGGAAATCACCAAAGACTCAGGGCAGATTCAGTCTCCCAATTATCCTGATGACTACAGACCCTCCAAAGAGTGTGTGTGGAGGATTGCTGTATCTGAGGGATACAACGTTGGGCTCAGCTTCCAGGCCTTTGAGGTGACTCACTCTGTGTGTGTGTTTCTGCGTGCATTTATGTGTATCCCGTGCTTGTGCTTAGGAATGTCTGGGTCAAATTTCACGCTTGTAGAACTGCTAGGAAGTTAATAAATGTAGTGGTGCATGCGTGTGTGTGTGTGTGTGTGTGTGTGTGTGTGTGTGTGTGTGTGTGTGTGTGTGTGTGTGTGTGTGTGTGTGTGTGTGTGTGAGACTGTGCAGACACACAGTAGGCAGTGGGGGATTAGTTTTGTAGTTTGAACACTGTTAAAATGTCAGTTTGCTGAATGACTCAATCTGACTTCACATCCGTGAGGTCAAAGTTCGTGTTTTCAGTGAGGCTCAGATTAAGAAAGAAAAACGAGTTACAATGCAGGAAGACAATTAGTGCGAGCTGTGATTTGATGTTTCGCGTATCTCACTGTTTTTTGTGCGTACCTGTTGGTGTAGATTGAGAGGCATGACAGCTGTGCTTACGACTACCTGGAAGTTCGGGACGGCCCGCTCGAAACGAGCCCTCTGATTGGGCGATTCTGTGGCTACGACAAACCCGAAGATGTGCGCTCTACCTCACACACGCTGTGGATGAAGTTTGTGTCAGATGGGACTGTAAACAAGGCCGGGTTTGCTGCAAACTTTTTCAAAGGTGTGTGTGTGTGTGTGTGAGAGACTATGAGAAAGAGAGAAAGTGTGCGCCAGTTGATTGTGTTTTCACAAAGCATTTGTTATGTCCTCTGACGTGTTTTTTCTTTTTTTTTTTTTTTTTTTAGAGGATGATGAGTGTGCCAAGCCAGACAATGGTGGATGTGAACAGAGGTGTGTAAACACTCTCGGCAGCTTCAAGTGTGCCTGTGACCCAGGTTATGAACTAGCCCCTGACAAGAAGAGCTGTGAAGGTAACAGTGTATGTGTGTCAGGCATGCTGCATTCCTGTTTCTATGTGCATTCCTGTGTATTGTGTTTCTGTAGGATGTGAATCTTACTCGGCAAAATAAACTAAAAAACATCCGAACAGTCTCCGTCAACAGGAAAAAAAACATCTTTCTGACTCATAGCCACATGGTTCGTTTTTCCAATGCCGCAAATGCTGTGAAGGCCCTTTAATCCCGTAAAATTACTCTGTAATGAGCCACATATTGAAACAAATGAGTAAACCACTTCTGAGACATAGAGAAATTAAAGCTATTCTAGTGAAATTAAATTGATGCTTTTCAGTATTTCTTCAGGGGAGTAGTAGCCACATTTTTTTTTATATACATTTGCTTCATGCAGTTTTGATTTATATCCCTCTAACACTGAGCCTGGTGGTCAGAAGACAGTCAGGAGAGTCTCAGAAGTGTGCAGGTGTTTTGTGAGTACACTATAACATTATCTACTTGGGTGAGTGCAAACAGATGGACAGTGTCACACATCATCTGGGTGCATTGCTTAGATACCTGCTAATTAGTGCGAACACATAAATTAAGTACAACACTACTTGGATTTTCTCTGAAAAAAATGGAGCACAGACTTCTCGGCCAGGCTGTTAGCAGTATGATTCTCACAGCAAGCTCTATTATTTTTTATCTAATTCCCTTGAAAATATTCCAACACGTGCCAACACCACAAACATAGCTGAGCGGTCCAGTACAGAGGCTTAAATTAGCTGAGAGAGAGTCAATCAAACTTCCCCTGCCCCTAATAACACATGACTTTTACCCTTAATACAATTTAAAGGACTGAGTTACAAAATCACAGTTGTGTTTAAGGGCAAATTAGCTTTAGAGACCACAAACATTTTTCTTTTTTATCAGGATGTAAACATGTTTATTTCTGCAGTAAAGTTTTAACACTGAAGTCTGTGGAGACCTACCTGCATTTGTGTACTTTGGTATTTAAAGTGGCTTTATGATTTATTGCTAATACAGTGAGTAACACACATGAAAGCGCTTCCTCTTATAATTTGCTGGTCAGTTGTCTGAGAGAGCACAGTGAATTCCATCATCTTTTCTGTGGTTTATATGTTAACTAGCAAAGATGAAGCAAAACATCCTTTCAGTTTTTGAAGTAACTAAAAATGTAAAAGTTTACACTGTTATAGTAAAAAAAAACCAAATGGCAATATATCTGTCTGACACCAGACCTATGCTCCCCTTGGGTTAGCTAGCTAACAGGTTAGGCATTCTCAATATAACATTAATGATGCTGATATAACATTGTTGCTGCTACCTTATAATTAAGTTACATCAATACCATATTTCCTCTAATAGTGATTGGCTTTTTATTTAGCTCAAAAGATAGCCTGCCATTTTAAAATTTCCCATTGTGAAGTTGCTCGAAACTTTATTGGCTTTATTGGCTTTATTTAAATATATTATTTGGTAATAAAACATAATATAATACAGTTATATAATGGGCATGAATGTCATGGTAATTTTTTTAATTATTATTTTCTTTGAACAGTTTAAAAAAAAAACACACACACACAAGAATTGGGTGCACAAATTTGAATTTATTTTATTTTGGATTTTCTCTAATTCAATCAAGATCAAAACTATACATACAGGCTCATATATACACATACACCACTGCTAAAATCTCTTAGCAAGTTGCACCTTGACCAGATATTTTTGGTAGCCATTGGCAAGCTTCTGGCATAAATCTGGCTGGATACTTCACCACTCTTCTTGGCAGAAGTGGTAGAGTTAATTCAGTCTGGTTGGTTTCCTGCATTGGACCTGGCTTTTAAGTGTAGTCTACAAATTTTCAATAGGGTAGAAGTTGGACATTTGGAAAGACCATTCCAGAAGCTTAATGTTAGCCTGCTTCATCCATTCCAAAACCAGTTTTGATGTGTGTTTGGGATCATTGTCCTGTTGGAACACCCATTTGTGTCCAGGTTTCAACTGTCTTCAACTGTCTATATGATGTAAAGTTGAAGAATTTGGATGCAGTCTTCCTTTTTCATTATTTCATCTACTTGCAATGTACGAATACCACTGGCAGCAAAACAGCCCCAGAGCATGATGCTACCACCATCATGCTTCACAGTTTGTACAGTGTTATTAGGTTTGAAAGCCTCACCTTTACTCCTCCAAACATACATGTTGTCATTGTGGCCAAATAGCTCAATCTTTGTTTCGTCTGACCATAAAACTTCTCTCAAGAATGCATTTAGCTTGTCCATGTGGGCTGCTGCAAATTTCAGTTGAGCTTGAAGGTGTCAGTCTCGGAGCAAAGGCTTCTTTCTTGGTCCACACCCTATCAGTCCATGACACTGGTGTTCCAGCAGTTTCCAGTTCACGGCAGGCTTGAGTCTTGGCGGTTTGCTGGGTTGTTCCTGATCAGCCTAACCAGTTTCCTCTCACCTGAAGGTGACAGTTTGCATCTTCTTCCAGACCTTTGAAAAATGGTGACATATCCATATAACTTGTTTGTTTGAACTGACGATCTTGGCATCTGCAGTTGTTTAGAAATAGCTCCAAGACATTTTCCCAACCTGTGTAAATCTACACTTCTCTTTCTTAGATCTTCACTGAGTTCCTTGGACTTTCCCATTGTTCGTTGTATTGTTCAGTCCAATAAGTGCTGTCAAACAAATCCTTTTTATGCTGGGAAAGAGAAACTACCAGGTGTAGTCAATTATGATCATTACCGAGAAATTAATAGGTCTTGACCTTGTGAAGTTAAAAGACACTGTAAAGCCTTCAGTACCACTTATTAAAAGATTTAAGGGTATGTATACATTTGAGCCTGTGTGGATTAGAGAAAATCCAATACCAATTCAAACTTGTGCACCCAACTCTTGTGTTTTAAATCGCCTTGAGGCGACTGTTTGTTGTGATTTGGCGTTAGATAAATAAAATTGAATTGAATTGAAAAAAGTCATTAAAGATGTATGCTGTACATTCATTCCACCCTGGAAAAAAGAACAGTTAAAAGAAATCATTAAAAGACCCAAATTACCATGACATTCGTGCACATGATGAGTGGATGGAAACTTCTGACCACAACTGTACATGTAATGATTCAGCTATTGTGGTTGTCTTTTTGCAAGCAGCATTTCTCCACAAGTGTAAATGTAACCGCAGCCCAAAGTTATTATAATAACTCTCTGTTCTGCGCTCTGTTCATTTCAACTCACAAATGTTGCTCTCTAATGAAAAAAGCTGAATGAGGCTGAATGTATTTGTGCATATGCTGAACTGTTTACACCTGTGCGTTTACAGCTGCATGTGGCGGCCTCCTATCTAAGTTAAATGGGACCATTAGCACTCCTGGTTGGCCTAAAGAATACCCACCCAACAAAAACTGTGTGTGGCAGGTGGTTGCACCCACTCAGTATCGCATCTCCATGCAGTTTGAAGCCTTCGAGCTGGAGGGCAACGAGGTGAGTGTGTCTCTGCATCTGTATGCAACATGCCAATCAGAGAAAAAGGAAGCAGCTAAAAATAGCAGCCATCTCATGGATATTTGTTATAAGAAACTTGCTTGTTTCTTTAGGTGTGTAAATACGACTATGTGGAGGTGCGGAGTGGCCTCTCATCCGACTCTAAGCTGCATGGTAAATACTGTGGTACCGAGGTCCCTGAGGTCATAACCTCTCAGTACAACAACATGAGGATTGAGTTCAAGTCGGACAACACCGTTTCTAAGAAAGGCTTTAAAGCTCACTTCTTCTCAGGTAAAACACATGTGTGACTCAGTGTGTGTAAGATTATGTGTCTCAGACTTGTTTTTAATTGGAACATCTTCAGATGAGATGGACACAGGAGAAATGGATTATGGTGCAGGGGTGGTTTGCGGTATTTCATGCTCGGCACCACTGGAATGCAGTCGACCTGCCAGAAACTCATGCTGAACACTGATCCTCCCCTTCTGCAAACTTTTTAACCTTTGAAGTTTGAAGGAGTTTCAGTGTTTAGACTAACGAGACGTATTCTTAATGTGAGATGCACACACAGGAGAAATAACAGGGGCTAGTCAGAAGTATCCATTTATAGTGCTAAACTTTGCCAGTGGCAGACCACATATCTAGTGCACTCACCAGAAAATTTGAATTCCATGATTTGTTTAGATTGAACAAGTAAAACACTTGTTTAGAAAAAGATTGTTTTCATGGTAAAATTAGTTAGTGCTAGTGAGCTTCTGGTGTCAGAGTCATCACACTTCTCCTGATATCTAAGCCATCACTGACTCCACTTTTAAGTAGTTTAAGTAGCAGTGTAATTTCAATTTCAGTGAATTCATTTGAGGTTGTTTTTGCATGGTTTAGTATTTGGTGAAATGTTCATATGTATGCATAGCTGTCTGCATATCTGTCTATTTTTTTCATGCTGTCTCCACCTGCGCTCTGGCCTCCTGCACCCACGCTGCTCTCTGCCCTCTCTCCCTCAGACAGACTGGCACAGTGTCAGGAGCGTATGTTTGTGTTTGAGTCGTGCCAGGACATAAAGCACGTCAGTTCAGCTCGTGATCATGTCGGCACCAAGCTGGCAATCTCATCAAAGGTCAGAGGTAACATGACCTTGCAATCGGGATCTCTGATTGGCTCTGGTCTACATATGAGGGAATGGATGGATCCTACTTTACTGATGTGGATCATTTCTTAATCCATTCTCCTCCAGAAGGAAACGTCCTGTGGCCCAGTTTCTTACTAATTATTGATATTGGTTGGTATTAAATTCATGCATCAGTGGCATAAAATTTCAATATATGAAGTTCCAAGATGATATATTCTACAACTTTCTTCCATCCACATTAATGTTCCTAACCAAGCTTTAAATGAAAACCTCAAAAAAGTAGTAAGTAAATAAGAGTAATGAACCATAATGGAATAATAAGTAATGACTGTGTTTTAATTGCTTTATGTCACACATTGTTTGCATCATAGTTAATACAGAACAATTCATGAAGAAAGAGGTGAGTTAGATCAATTTGCAGATTCTAAAATATTCAACAAACTATTTACTGTTTAGTGAAGAAAAGTAATACATGCTGCTTGCCCCCCAAAAAAGTCACTACCTGGGTTTTATTTAGCAAATTGAGACTTCCACTGGATAATTACTGCAGTGATTAATATGTTTTGGCTGGCAACAGCTTATTTAATCATAACTAATTCAGTGAGAAGCTTCTCATTTCTTAAACAACCATGTTAGAAGACATAGGCTGTGGTTGGGAAAAAGATGTTACTCTGTTTCAGAAGGATCAGAAGGGTTACTGATCTGCATCAGGCAAAGTAAACAACTAAGGTAAAAACAACCATTGAAGCTACTAAAAGAGAAGAAGAAGAAGAAGAAGAAACAGCCTTTATTGTCCCACAGAGGGGAAATTTGGGTGTAACAGCAGCCGCAGTTATTATAAATATAAGTAAAAATATAATAATTCACACTAAGAAAAGAATATAAATATATATAAAATCAACAAACAATATTAACCTTAATACTACTAATAATAACACTATATACAATGTACATGATGTGCCTGTGTGTTGAACCTTAACAGGCCGGACTATTTACAGTATATTATATATTATCCTACATTGTGTAGGCTATTGTGGTTTTTGTTGGGAGCAGTGATGGTTATAAAGTCTTACAGCTGCTGGGAGGAAGGATCTGCGGTAACGCTCCTTTGTGCATTTAAAACATCATAAAACTGGGTTAACATATTATTAATATCTGGAAGGATAATGGAGAACCACCATCTTTGAGGAAAAAAGTCCAGAAAAAAAGAATGATTGTGATCAGAGATTGCTTAAATGTTTGGTGAAATCAAATGACAAAAACATCAACAGTAGAACTCACAGTTGTAGTCTGTTAAAAAAAAAAAAATTGGCTCCTAAACCTAATAACTGGTTGTGCCACCTTTGGCAGCAAGAACTGCAATCAAGCATTTGCGATAATTGGCAGTGAATCTTTCAAATCACTGTGGAGGAATTTTGGCCCACTCTTCTTTGCAGAATTGTTTTAATTCAGTCACATTGGAGGGTTTTGAGCATGAACGGCCTGTTTAAGATTATGCCAAAGCGTCTCAATAGAATTTAAGTTCAGACTTTGACTAGACCACTCCAAAACCTTCATTTTGTTTTTTCGAGCCATTCAGAGCTGGACATGTGTTCTGGATCATTGTCCCGATGAGTAACCCAAATGTTCTTCAGCTTCAGAGCACAAACTGATGGTTGGACCTTCTCCTTCAGGATTTTCTGGTAAAGAGCAGAATTCATAGTTCCATCAGTTACAGCAAGTCTTCCAGGTCCTGAAGCAGCAAAGCAGCCCCAGACCATCATACTACCACCATCATGTTTGACTGCTGCTCTGATATTCTTTATATGAAAGGCTGTTAGTTTTACAGCAGATGTAACGGGACTCAAACCTTCTAAAAAGTTTAGCTTTTGTCTCATCAGTCCACAGAATATTTTCCCGAAGGTCAAATGTGAGATGAGACTTTGTGTTCTTTTTGGTCAGCAGTGTTTTCTCCTTTGAGCTCTCCCATGGATGCCACTTTTGTCCAGTCTCTTTCTTATTCTTGAATCATGAACTCTGACCTTAACTGAAGCAAGTGAGGCCTGCAGTTCTTTAGATGTTGTCCTGGGTTCTTCTGTGACCTCCTGGATGAGTCGTTGATGCGCTCTTGGAGTGATTTTGGTGTATCGGCCACACCTGGGAAGGTTCACTGTTCCAAGTTTTCTCCATTTGTGGATAAAAGCTCTCACTGTGGTTCACTGGAGTCCCAAAGACTTAGAAATGGCTTGTAACCCTTTCCAGACTGATGGATGTCAACGACTTTATTTCTCAGCTGTTCTTGAGCTTCTTTAGATCGTGGCATTGCTTTTTGAGGTCTTTTGGCCTGCTTCACTTTGTCAGACAGGTTCTGTTTGAGTGATTTCTTGATGTAGCAGGTCTGGCAGTAATCAGGCCTGGGTGTGGTTGGTGAAATTGAACTCAAAAAATTAATTCATGATTTAACAACAGGGGCAGTTACTTTTTCAAAAAGGGCTGCTTTTTCCCCTTAAATTAAATCATCATTTAAAAGCTGCATTTTGGATTTACTCACATTATCTTTGCCTAATATTAAAATGTATTTGATGATCTGAAACGTGTGACAAATATGAAAAATAAAATCAAGAATGGGGCAAATACTTTTTCACTGCACTGTTTCCACATGCACACACATGTGAAGAGAACTCAAGAGAAGAAAGCCACTTATCAGTGAGGCTAATTGGAAAAAAAAACTGGCAATGGGAAAACGTAATGTGGTCTGAAGGGTCCAGATTTACCCTGTTCTAGAATGAATGAAGTGAAGCTTCCATCATGCCTAAAGCGTACTGTACAAGCCTTTGGTGTAGCTTTTCCTGTTGGCATGAGCATATTCTAAGATCACAATGCCACGATTCATCTGGCTCAAATTGTGAAAAAGCGGTTCAGGGAGCACGAGACATCGTTTTCACGCTTGGATTGGCAGCCACAGAGTGCAGAACTTAATCCCATTAAGAATCTTTGGGATGTGCTGGAGAAGACTCTCAGGGTCTCCCATCATCAATACGGGATCTTCGAGAAAAATTACTCTAACTCTAGATGGAAAAAATGTAACATTACCAAAACTTATGTGTGCCATCATCAAAACTAATATTAGAGTGTATAACTTTTTTGGGGGTCAGGCAGCGTACACGATGTGCACCAATTTACATTAAACTGACTTTTGAAAAAAAAAAATGCAGTTTTTATATTGTCCAAGATGTTTCAGTGATGTTACCACAATTTGTTTTAATAAATCCAGGCCATGATTATGTTACGCATTTTGCTTAGTGTACCAAAAAATGGAAGATTTGGGAACCTGCAGTGTTTAAGCAGCAGCTTCCTTCTCTGCCTTCTGTCATTACACTGATGTATATTCTATATATATCACTGGAATCATGTCAAACTAAATCACCAAATATGCATCTTAGATTGGAAACAGTACATGATGCATTCTTTTTTTTTTTAATTTACCTGCAGACTCAAAGACGGTCATAAATAGTATGAAATTGGGACACAGCCCGGTTTTCAACTAAAACTACAACAAATGTTCCCTGCTTGCTGTTGCAGGGAGGAATTTGTTGGATGTTAAGACCCAGGTTTCTCTTCTTTTTTTTTTTTACGCTAATATTTACTGCAAAGTAACTAAAAGAGAAAATCAGCTCAGTTTCAACTTCAGAGGAAGTAAAGCTGTTACAGTAACTGCATTCAACTAACCTGCAGGACAACTTTAACACACAGTTAAACAGTTCAGTGGGGCAGGCTTGTAAAGGGAAATTACTCAGATACAAATAATGTGTGTATTTGTGTGTTCAAAGCTGCTGTGCGGCTCAGTTACTGTCAGAAGCTTCCAGGGATAGCTTTTGGTTGGTGAACAGCCAGCAGCTTTAGGGAGGTCCCTTCAGCCTCTCACATACTACTAATCTGTGTGTGTGTGTGTGGGTGTGTGTGTGTGTGTGCGTGCGTGCGTGCGTGCGTGTGGACATTTTGTGCTTGACCTGAAGACAGCTACAATGAACACTGTGTAGCATCAACCGCAAAGCTCCTTAGCCTGTGATAGGGTGAGACTGAGCCCACAATAGCACTGTAATACCACAGCAGACACAGACAAACACACACACGGAGAAAGAGAGAGGGCGAGAGAAGGATTTAGTGGTTTCATTAAAAGCAGATCTAGTTTAATTCACAAGCTCCTACGTTGAAGTGAGACTCGGCGTCTGTGTCTAATCTCACATCTCTTTATAAGAATCTGTTTCTCTCTCACAGTCACAAACACACTGTGCTCCCACACTCTCCCCGTACGTCCTCTGTCTTCCTGTGCGGTCTTCGATCCATCCCCACCTCTTCTGCCTCTTTCTGTCTCTATGCTTAACGTGGCAGCCTCAAACAGTGCGAGTCTTCCGTCTCCACCCGTTGTTCGACCTCACTAAAGAACTTTGTTATCACCCAGCCCTTCCTGTGGTGAATCCAAATGGTTAGAGGACACCGCAAATTGAATATGAGGGAGAGAAAATGATTGAGAAGTGAGTTTTTTATTTGTTTGTTTTTTTGTTTTTTCAGCCTTTAACCTGCTGCTGGATCAATTTTCTCAATATCTGTGCAGTCAAACATCTTACTATAATGCAAGAAATCTCTGTGTGTTTACCTGCGAGCTCGTCTTACATGATCATGAATTGTGCAGCTGAAATTGGCATCTTAGACCCCTGAAGGTTTTCGTCTATGCTCAATATTTTAACATCATCACATTGGTATTTACCAGCAGGTTAAAATGACCCATTTGTATGTTTCTTTGCACCTATAACACCTTATTAAGGCATTGTATCCTTTACATTTCACAATAACATCTCATTTATATCAGCAAAACTTGAATTATGCATAATATATTACGACATTATTACATTGCCTAGCAACCACATAACAATGGACTAAAACCACAGACCAATACTGTAGCATAGGCATGCACTAGGTGGTCAGGATTCTCAAAAGATTCCAAAGATACCACATTTTTCAGTCTGAATTTTGAGGTATTGAATATTCAATGATAAAACACATTTTTAGAATTTTTTTTTTTTTTTTTTTCAGCCACATATCTGATATCATGGAGTCAGTGCAACCAACATATAACTTCAATAAAGAGATAGAAAAAGAGATAAAATAAGCTAAATATTAAGTACTTTATATCCTGTTTATCCTGCAGTACAGTACTGTGGGGAGACATGAATACGCAGGCGCAGAGGTTCCAAACGTGAAGACAGAATTAAGTTCTCGTTCTGACCAATTCCCTGCACAGCTGATCTGAAAACTGCTGTTATGGTCAGAAGAGTGTGACTTGATGTATTTTGAGAACCCTAATGCATACTCAGGAGATGATGCAAAACTAAAAGTGAGCCTCACTAAGCTGATTTCAGAAAACTAAAAGGCAAACTAACAATTCAACTAGAGAAACACATTGGAGACAAACTACAGCTAGAGCAGTGAACAGTAAAGCTAAAAGGGGCACAAACCACTGTAGAAAAAGATGATGTGAGGGACAAAGGCAAGCAGCTCTGCTGTGGAACTGCCACAGTGGACAAGGACAATCTGACAAGGTCCTAATTTCTATCCATCCACTACACACTTTCACTGTTTGTGTGGCAGGTCAACCAAAATAAATTCTGTTCCAAACCAGGCAGCCTTAAGTGGAGGTCATAAATACCTCCAATAGCAAATCTGCATCAATGCAGACTTACCTTACCTACCCCACTTCATGTAAATACAGCACCTGCTTCATGTCTGATATGGAGGAAAACTTCACACTGACACAAAAAAGGAACTCAGTGTTGTTATTTCAGAAGAACTCCTTCAGTAACAAATGAAATGAAAATATGTTGACATTTGTTTGTATTTGAAGAGAGAACAGTAATATCTTGTAGTCAGTGAGAACTGTAAAACTACAAATACAAATAGAAGTTGTCTCTTTGCTGCCTCACTTACAGAAATTGTCTGCAGATCTTTTATGTATCAACGGATACTGTAATAAAATAAGAGTTGATGAAAGAAAAGAAACCACACAGTCTGTGATATAAAGAGAAAGGTCTGAAAGAAAAGGAAACAGAGTGTGTGCATGTTACAAGTTATGGACGTGATCTTATTACTTCCACCTGGTAGTAGTATAAATGAGTGCAGATGGTTGGATGTTCCTCTTTCCATCGGAGAAAGCCAAGAACATCCCAAAGCTTACTCCTGTGGTTCTACCCTACCCATTAATTAAGAGCCCCTTCAGCAGCCACACATGCATCCAGTCTGTGTTACGCTCATCATAAAGAGAGAGGGTATAAGGGCTGGACTGCTATTGGGCCCTAGACTGAGGCGAGTACACAAATTAAAATACACAAACATGGCGGGTTAACAAGAAACAGGTGAATCTAATCAGGGGCAAGTTAATGGATCACAAAGGGAGGAAAGACCAAGGAAGCAAAGCAACACATAGGGACGCACAGGGAAAATAATACATTCAAAATAAAAAAAAAAAAGGGAACAGAATAAATAAACAAAACTTTGTAAACTCTTAACTTAAATAAGACTCGTGACGTCAACCTAGACAAGCACAACAGCACCAGACTTACACAGACTAACAAACTTTTTTCAGCACTTTCTTCCTGTCTACTTTTCTTTCTCTCCCTTTCCAACATCTCATCTCTGTGGTGTTTACACACGAGTGACGTGGTGCATGTGTATCCCTCACAGACAAAGACGAGTGCAGCAAGGATAACGGCGGCTGCCAGCACGAGTGCATCAACACGGTGGGCTCCTACGTGTGCCAGTGTCGCCATGGCTTTGTACTGCATGAGAACAAACACGACTGTAAGGAAGGTGGGTTTCACCGACATTCACATCCGCGCACACACACTTGCATAAAAGCACCAGAGTGCGCGCGCCTACTGTCGTGCATCCACACAAGCGTGTGTTCATTTATAAAAATAGCCATCATCCATCATACAGCTCACACTCTGCCTACAAAACATGACATATTGCAGCATGTCATTATTACTTTAACAAAAATTAAGCCAAAATGCACAAGGGGTGTGTGAAAACTAAATACCCCCTCGCTGCTTCTGCAGAAATTAAGAGGCTAAGTAGCAGCCAGGCGAGGTGTGAGCACCTCTTGAAAAGCAGAGGTTTTGGCAGTTTGCTAGTCTGGAGCATTCAGGTGTGTGTTAATACAATGACAAGGTGGAAAGATATCAACAGTGATCTTAGGGAAGCAATTGTTGCTGCCCATCAATCTGGGAAGGGTTATAAGGTCATTTTAAAACAATTTTAAGTCCATCATTCTGCAGCGAGAATTATTATTCACAAATGGAGTATATTTAAGAAAGGTCATCTGTCTTCCCAGGAGTAGAGGTCCCAGTAAATTTACCTCGATGTCAGACCATGTAATGCTCAGAGAAACTGCTAAAAAAAAAAAAAATCATAAAACACAGCATATCAGCACAAATACCTCACACCAACTGTCAACCACGGCGGTGGAGGGGTCATGATTTGGGCTTGTTTTGTAGCCACAGGACCTGGGCACTTTGCAGTCACTGAGTCAACCAAGAACTCCTCTGTATACCAAAGTATTTTAGAGTCAAATGTGAAGACGTGTCCGACAGCTAAAACTTGGCCCAAGTTGGGTCGTGCAGCAGGACAGTGCAGCAAGTTTACAGCAGAGTGGCTGAAAAAGAAACGAATAAACGTGTTGTAATGGTTCAGTCAAAGTCCAGACCTCAACCTGATTGTGATGCTGTGGTAACACCTTAAGAGAGCTGTGCATAAATGAATGCCCTCAAACTTCAATGAACTGAAGCAACATTGTAAAGAAGAGTGGGCCAAAATTCCTCCACAGCGATGTGACAGAGAGAGACTGATAAAGTCATACAGAAAACGATTCCTCCAAATTAATACTGCTAAAGATGGTTCTACTAGCTGTTGAATCATGGGGTGTAGTCAGTGTTTCATGACTGTTTCTGCATTTTGGCTTCATTTTGGTTAAATAAATGGTGTAGTATATCATGTGTTGTTCTTCATCTCAGGTTGTATTTGCCTAATTTTAAGACCTGCTAAGGAGAAGATTTTTTTTTTTTAATTATGTCATATGATATGGAAAACCTTAGAACTGTCAGAGAGTGTACTTTTTTTTTTTTACCATGTCTGTAAGTTCAGTTTTGGGGTGAACTGTTTCTTTAAGTTGCATGTAGTCATAAGTTAAAAAGTCACACCTTTCAAGTCAGAAAATCAGGAAAGTGTTTAAAATGTCCAGTCCTGGAAAAATTAAACAAAAACCCTCTACCAGGCAGATTTAGCAAAAAGTAAAAATTTAATTATATATTATGAGTATTTACTTTGTATGGTGAGACTAAAAAAGAAACAGCCTTTGCCTTGACATTTACTGGCCCTAAAGGACCTTTAGCTTACACTGGAAGACATCAGACCTGACTTGGACTTTTCCTAAAGGACATTCTTGAAACAGGACGCACTAAGTTCAGATGAATTACCACAGAAATGTCCTACAAGTCTGTTCCATCATAAATTATATGTAGGAGATTAAATTCAGGAGATGCTCTACTCTGAAAGACTTGATACTCTTGAACTTTTCTCAGATGACCTAAAAACCAGTTGGAAGTCTCTAAAACTCAGCTCACTCTGATGTGTGAGAAACAGACACAGGGTGGAAAAAGATTTTAGTTTGACAGAAAACATTATTTATTAAGGTTATTTGCACTTTCACACACACACACACACACACACACACACACACACACACACACACACACACACACAGACACACACACACACACACACACACACGCACACACACACCCTGCTGAATGGACATATTATACACAGCTCTTTGAAGCTGAACTTTTGAACGTGCACACACACACACATGCGCGCGCACACACACACACACACACACACACACAGTCATAACATCAGCACTGACATACACACCTCACTAAAGACTCCCTGTGACGCTCATAAAAAGACTCATGTTTCAAACATCTGGGAGCCTCACAGCTTTGCGTGTAGCGCTGTCTTCCTGTGTGCACATGTGTATTTATATGTGCATTACACCAGAGTAAGCTAGCCTTGCAGTGTCACACTAATCCTTATTCCCATCACACGACCTGTGTCCATGTTTATATCCATACATGAGCTTTAGTGTGTGTGAGAAGATTTCAGCATGTGTTGTTACACACTGGATTCATCATTAAGCATAAAGTTTTAATGGTAGAAGTTAGTGTTACACACCACCCAGGTGATATCCCAGGTAACTTGATCAAATTATACTCATTGCTTAAATGTTTAATGTAGATTGCTAGTCTTTCTATATTAAAAAAATATATAAAAAATTATTCTTTACACTCAAATGTTGTTCTTGTGGACTCCATTTCATTCTGTACATGAGTTTGGTTTTCCTGAGAACTAAAAGCCATCACCTTCAAACACATCTTCTTTGTCTTGTGCATGCCTTCTGCCTCCCCACACCTTCATAAAGCCATAGCATTTATCTCACTCAAATCACATGCACGAAAATGCCATGTGTGTCTGTGTGGGCTGCTTTCCAGGAGGAAAGTAACCTTTGTTAGCCAGCAGCTCCTGTGCATTCTCAGACTTGTCCATCAGTGACAGATGAAGTGCAGCAGATATTTTTCAGTGCACTTTCTGAGCTTCTGTTGCAACAAAGAGCTAACTGCTGAGCAAGTCTTTCTATAATGTAAATAGGTGGGTGGAGCTGACAAAGCCTTAAAATCAAGGAATGGGCTTTTCAGGAAACATACAGCAGCTTGTTGAAGAAGTGGGTCAAATTAGAGAAGTAGTCAGGAATGAAACAAAACCACTGAATTTGACACCTCTCAGTGAATGCAATGATGTTCAGAAAAAGCATTTAATCTTAAACATCCAGACTATTATGTGTGCAAGTATGGTTACAAACACATTTTGTCTATAGTCTGTGCTCACTGAGTGAATATAGATAGCATCCAGACCCACCTCCTCTCACAAATCCAAAATAATGATATGGTTCTATATACTGTTACCATTACAGTTTTAATGAGACATTGTCCAACATATTGCTGTTTATGTGTTGGGATGTTTTCACTGCAAGCCTTTCAGTTCTTTATGCAGTTCTGTATGTAGCTACAGTATATAAAGTGCAGGTCCTGCTGCAGTGTTTGTGCAAAGCATGCTGCCAATTTCAAGTGAAATCCACTACGAATGTCTCACCAGGATGTGTTTCTTTGAAATCTTCTCTCTCTATTGGTTCTTGCGTTGCTCTCCTTCCTGTTCCTTTTCCATTTCCTCTGACCTTTTCCTGCGCAGCCAGGATTTTTAACTTCCTCCCTGCGTGTGTTCTCGTGTGTGTCTCTGTGTGTGTGTGTCCAGCTGAGTGTGAGCATAAGATCCACAGCCCCAGTGGGACCCTGAGCAGCCCTAACTGGCCGGACAAGTATCCCAGCCGGAAGGAGTGCACCTGGGACATCACAGCCACGCCGGGACACAGAGTGAAGATTGTAAGTGTGCGTCACGTGAAACGTGTTAAACATCCTGGACTTTTCTTTCTCTCTGTCTGTTTTCTTGGAAATCACAGGCATGCCACCCCATTGTAATGATGCACTGTTCTGTCTGTGGGTTCATCCTTTATGTAAAAGCCTCAGGCTGTCCTTTCCCCTTTTTACACAGTCTTCTCCTTTTGTGTTCCACTTATGAAACCCAAATGTGAATGAGGGAGAAAGTGCACGTTTGTATATTTGGGCTAACTCCGAGTGTGTGCTCATGCGTTAGTGAGAGGCCTTGGGCAGTGGCCATCTGTGTCAGTGTGCCTTTCTGCGCCTATGTGTGTGTGCTCCACACACACACACACACACACACACACACACACACACACACACACACACACACACACACACACACATGCATATGCACACACGTGCATGCAGATAGTCTGCTGCACAGTTTCTAATTTGGTACACATGTATGTCTTTATGAAGACACAGTTAGAATTGAGCTCCAGTACCATTGTGGGAAGAGTTTGTTTCTGGTGGAGAAACTCAGACATTTGCAGGTTGTCTGTGTAGACGTGTGAACTCCAAACTAAGCATAGTCATAGTCAAATCAGATGGGAACGGTTATTTGGTGTTTTCCAGTTTAGGAATTCATGCAATGAGAGAATATCTGACTCTGAACGTGCAAAGGGATGGAGGAGATGATATGTCAAACAGGAAAATAGCAAAAACAACGATAACATACAAGCTCAGTGCAAGAAATGAGCACTAAGACTGGTCTTCAGCTTCATCCTTGGCCAGAATCCAAACATCTTTTTTAAAGAACTTCATGAAGCACAACACAGAGACACTCAAATAGGCTGTCTTTTCTTCAGAGTCAGCTACTAACCCTACTTTACATCCTGACTGCCTCCACTGTTTGGCAAAAAAACACTGGCAAAAGTCTACAAAGGCTACAAAACAAAAATTATTTTCAGCGGTTTTTTAAACTAATTAATAATTCAGTGTATAACAAAGTAGAAAATAGGAAAAAATAACTCCTCCAAAGATATACTGTAATTTCAATAAGGAGAGATCATTAGGGGGAAGATTTATAGAACAAGATTTATTGATATTCAGAATTCAGTTAAGCTATTTGGCAATTAGGCTCTGATGGCCCATCATAGCAGAATCCCAGCGGTGACAGGAATCAGGGCAGAACCCCCTGAAGTTTAGATGATGGTGGTGAAGGAAAAGTTGGAGGCTTGGATGGAGCACTGAGTGACTTGGGTGAGGTGGAAATGGAGAGGAGGTGAGTTGCACAAATGAGTCTGCAAGGGAGAGTGACAGCTAAGTGGTGAGCTTTAAAGTACTCAGAGTGGAGGCTGATTGGCTTGAAGAAGATGGGCAGAAATATGATTGGACTAGAGCAATGATGTCAGCTTTGAGTTTGACAGCACGGGAAAGTGGAAGTGATATGAAGAATTGACTAACAGCCAAACACCCGGGAAAGTAGACAGATTGAACTTATGTATAAGTTTCATATATAATGTCATTTATTACAGCAAGTATTGGCAAGCCCTCTCAGTTATGAAGCCAAAATTGGTTTGTGAGTTTGATTAAAGAATGCCTCTAATCAGATGTCAAATTACTGTAGCCTCCAAAAAACTTTTTTTAGTTGACTGTTAGATCATCGAACTACCTCTTTTACCTTCTAAGTGCAGAGGTCAAATTGGTTCTCACCAGAAACTGTATATAAAGAGGAACAACCTGGTATTACCCATTGGTTTGTGAACTTGTGTTCATTAGTTATTATTAATCTCTGGCTCTCTTCCACAGTGTGTCTTTTGCCCTGTCACTCTCCCCTCACCCCCAACCAGTTGCGACAGATGACTGCCCCTCCCTGAGCCTGGTTGTGCGTTTCTTCCTGTTAAAAGGGAGTTTTTCCTTCCCACTGTCGCCAAATGCTTGCTCATAGGGGGTCGTTTTGATTATTGTTTTTTTTCTGTAATTATTATTATTTAGTAGAGTCTTTACCTTAAAATATAAAGCCCCTCGAGGTGACTGTTTGTTGTGATTTGGTGCTATATAAATAAAATGGAACTGAATTGAATTGAAGCCTCACCACGGCCAAAGGATCAGCGAGTTAATGCCACACCAAAGCGTTCATCCATAATTCACAAGACACTGTTGGTCAGAAATTACTCATAGTTACACACAGTAACCACCTAATGGGTCTTCACCCAAACTGTGTTCAAGGTCAAGGTCGCATCTGTCATTTTAAAGGTAATATCCTGTGAATTGTGATGGATTATGAGTCAGATGAGGTACTATGTCATTGATGTTTGGGTATTAAACTGCTGACCACATTTGGAAAAGGGCGTAGAGTGCATGTGTTACTAGCATCCACTGACTGTATGGGTCATAACACAGACACAGACAATTCCAGGTTATAGTCCAGTTATAGTCCAGCAGACCTCTACAAGCTACAGCCACCTGTGTCAGCCCCCACTCACTCCCTTATTCATGGATAGTTAGAAGCTTAAATGCAATTTAAGGGGTCAAAACCATTAGTGTGTCAGATGGTAAACTTGTTTAATTCTGATGTAAAGTTGAGCTGTTTAACATGAGGGTGTGTGGAGATTTACTCACTTCTGGCACAAGCCTCAAGTGGCCAGTCAAGGAACTGCATATAAACAAAAAAATAAAATACAGGGGCAAAAAAAATCACACACGTGCTCAAATTTACACAGCATGCTTCAGATAATCCTCCTAAAGTCGACTCATGTTCCCATCCAAATGGTCTCTCTCTCTCTCACACTCACACTCTCACACACACACACACACACACACACACACACACACACACACACACACACACACACACACACACACACACACACACACACACACACACACACACACACACACACACTCTACTGAAAGGACATATTGAACATTTGGCTCTTCACCTGACTTCCACTCTGCAGCCACAATATGGGCTTGTTATCAAAACTGTCATTTATTTTTGATAATCTCTAATGACCGCTTATGTAACCAAAACACATTACGTCATCAACCGTGATAACACAATTATGGGTTTTTGCTCCAGTTTTGAATTTGTATCTTCATGTGATTCAAATGATTGGACGTTTTTACTTTGTTGTGGGTTTTTTTTTAGTGTTACTTGTTGTTACATGCACTTTATGTTTGCTTTTGTATATATATCATATATATATATATATATATATATATATATATATATATATATATATATATATACAAAAGCATATATCTGTGAGGACCAGCTTTGAATTTTAGACCTGAGGAGTGAGGGCATTTTGGTGGCGGGGAAAATTAGGTCAGGCATTCATTTGATTTAATTTTAGGGTTCAGCTTAGAGGCAGACTAAGGGTAAGGACTAAGGTTATGTAGAGTTAAAGGGACGGATCACACCAAAATCAAACTGATACATTCCTCTGGCCTCTTATTCTAGATCTAGATTTTTTTGTAGATTTCAGCTGTATGTTAGCAACATTTCTTTGCAGAATAGATAAATAACAGAAATCTGAACACAGATATTAAGATTATTTTGTTATTCCTTGCTCTCTGTCTGGCACACACACACACAGAAACATGCACACACACTTTGCTTGGCTGTAGTAAACAGCTCAAGTGAGACCATCAAACCAGTGTCTTACTTGAGCTACGGTTAGAAACATCTGGAAGTCATCACAACCTCAGAATCAAACACTTCCCATCTGTGTAATGAAATCCACGCATCAGCCCACCTTCACCCTCCTTTCTGCTTCCACTCGGTTGGTTTATGGAAAAAAAAAAAGAAAAAAAGAATCAGTGCGTTGTGATGGTTAGGGTGACGTGACAGAGACAATCATAGAAGTGTGTGACTGTGTGGGAGTGAGGCCTGCAAGGTGTTATGACTCAGCTCACGGTGACATGATTAGATTATAAATCGTGACACTGTGTACATGCATGTCCGCGTGGAGGCAATGTGTTGGCAAGGATGGAGTAGGGGCCTGGGGTTTCTTCTCTGAGGTTCAAAAAGCATGAAATGCAAATACATTTATTTCCAAAAACAAGATCTTATCAGTGATCACTAGTGACGTTTGATAAAGAGATGTTTGGAAAGCCAGCTGACAGACTGATAGATGAACAGTCTAAACACACACACACACACACACACACACACACACACACACACACACACACACACACACACACACACACACACACACACACACACACATGCAAAATGCCATGCAGCAGGGGCAATTCCAGGATAATTTTTTTGAATGTGGCACAAAAGGGAGCTAGAAAAGTCAATCAGATATAAATATAGGGTTAAAGATGGGGCGTGATTTTCTTTTGTGTAGTGCCCTCTGCTCTAATACAGATGGCAGCTGCAGCTAATGTTAATTACTCTCATTTGTTTTGGGAATTGCCAGACTGACAGAACTGTAGGCATACCCCCGACAGCCTGTCTGTTGCATTACCGGCGACAGAATTTAGGTGCAATAAGGCATTTCCATTCCAGCTGCATCAACTCTTAACTCAGCTAATGTGAGACTTGGTTTTACCTCTTGTTGTTTACCAAATGATTCAAAGACTCACTATGAAGGCATTTCTTTATATAGACACAATATAATGAAAGCGCTTGGAAATGATACGTTCTCTTTTACTTTTCCCTCACTCTTCCTTCTGACTGCTCCTCTTTGTGTTCATTTTTTTTCCCTCAGCTCGCACATGTTGTCTGCATTCCTGACTTCTATAAATAGTTCTTTAAAATAATGATATTGTCACATTTTCAGGCTTCAAAACACTAAACAAGCATTTTTCGTACCTACAAGCTTGTTGACCTCTGGGTTCTGCTCTCTGTGCCTCATGCACAAATTTAATCTGCTTTACCGAGCCAAGCAAGCAGATAAAGTTAAGCCGTTTCCTTCAACAGCACCTGGATGAAGAAGTAAGATGGAAAAGTGACTTGAACACCTTCAGTGATTTTATTAATTGCTGTTTTCCAGCTAATGCCACTCAAAGAGACTAGTGAGGGAACTCAGAATTCCTGTTTGTTGCCAGGATGAAACAAATTCAAGGAAAGAGAGATTAGATTATTATTAAGAAAGGGAAAAACCAACTGAACAGCATCTTTCAGAAAGAAGGTCTTGTATATTTACACTTTTTTGGCCTGTTGGTTTTATTGGGTAGTTAATAGATAGTAAAAAGACCACCTCGTGTCAGAGGCTCTTAGGACTTTAGTGAATAGAGAAAACTCCTACTGCCATTTAAGACTGTGGAAGCATCCTTGTGAATATGTCCAGTAGCTCCTACAAGGTTCTTGTTCTAACACCCACTCATTCATTCATTCTCCGTCTCTCTGCCAATCTCCCCGCCTCCTTCTATTCAGACCTTCAATGAGTTTGAGATCGAGCAGCATCAGGAATGTGCTTATGACCATCTGGAGGCGTTTGACGGGGACAGCGACACAGCAGCCATCTTGGGCCGGCTGTGTGGCAGTAAGATCCCGGAGCCACTGGTGTCCACCGGCAACAAGATGTACCTTCGCTTCATTTCTGACGCCTCCGTACAAAGGAAGGGTTTCCAAGCTTCACACTCAACAGGTGTGTGTGTCTGCAATCATATAAATATCTTTATATGGTGAATAATGTAGCATTTTAAGTCTGTTCATGCAACACTGTGTGAGATTTCGTGCCTGTTGAGAGCATCACAACACAGTCATCAGCTTGGCACTCCTGATTCCAAGTTAGGAGTAATGCCCCCCTCTAGTGGTTTTTAACAGTGCATACATGCTAAAGATAACTTCATGCAACCTGAGTTTAGTTCATCACTGCTGAGAACAACAAAACATGCCCCCAAAATGACCATTTTTTTTTCCTTTTGCCCCTTTAGAGTGCGGCGGTCGGCTGAAAGCAGAAGCTCGTCAGAAGAACCTTTATTCCCACTCCCAGTTCGGAGACAACAATTATCCAGGTCACACTGACTGCGAGTGGCTGCTGACGGCAGAACAGGGCTACGGGATCGAGCTCAGCTTCATTACTTTTGAGGTGGAGGAGGAGGCCGACTGTGGTTACGACTACATCGAGCTCTATAACGGCTATGATGCCAACTCACACCGACTGGGCCGCTTCTGTGGTTCAGGGGTGAGTCACCACTATTTTCAGGGCCATCTCTGAGTTTTGTAAACTTAAAAGACTCCTGGAGGACTCTGCACATGTTTTAGTGGTTGACACTGAAACACTTCAGGTTAGCCATCAGTTTCCATTCAATTCCATCATAGCAGACTCTGCGTTTTTCAGTCCAACAAATCAATGTGGAGGTATATTACTGTGGCACTGTCAGCCAGTGAAGCCTTGACTAGTTCTATAAATGCACACTGCATTACTTTGTAATGACAACTTTTTAAAAAGTGGATGGTTTTGACATTGAAGATACAGACTAGAGACATGGAAGAGAGATTGTTGTCGACAAATGACAACAAATTGAATAAATTGAAGCATGGATGTTGAATTGTATTAGTGTGGCTGATTTTAATGTTAAGATGCTTAGGCACAAACTAGCCACCTTAAAGATTTAATTCAGTTTTATTTATATAGCACCAAATCACAACAAACAGTCGCCTCAAGGTGCTTTATATTGTAAGGTAAAGACCCTGCAATAATACAGAGAAAACCCAACAATCAAAACGACCCCCTATGAACAAGCACGTGGCGATAGTGGGAAGGAAAAACTCCCTTTTAACAGGAAGAAACCTCTGGGCATAACCAGGCTCAGGGAGGGGCAGTCATCTGCCGCGACAGGTTGGGGCTGAGGGGAGAGAGACAGGACAAAAGACATGCTGTGGAAGAGAGCCAGAAATTAATAATAACTAATGATTAAATGCAGAGCAGTGTATAAAGACAGAGTGTTAAGTTATTGACAAATGCTTTCCAGCTTTGTTAGAAAGCTACATTCACAGAAATGGCACATCCCTGTATGGGATGTGCCATTTCGGTCTTCTTCTGCACAAAATGGATCAACCGCATATTCTATTCAGAGACATTAATGTAGGAATGGATGATAGAGATCTATAAATAATTATTACAGTAAGATGCAAATAAGGCAGGAATGCTGCAGAAAATGGTTAATTTGCTGATTTGATCATCACCAGCACACAGTGCGCTCATGGTGCTGCTGTTTGTTTTTTCTAACGTGACAGCTACGCATTAGAAGTCTAAAACTTTAAACTGTATGCACTTAAACATTAAAGGTTACTCAGTGTGTTCAGCTCTGACTCTGAGCCTAATAAAGGAGAAGTGAGAATCGCTTTACTTTCTCGACAAATCAAAGTGAAATTAATTTTATTGATTGAATAGGTATTCTTTGTGATAAATTAACTGATCAGTTTTCTAATCTTTGTTTTTCACTGCAATTCCATTCCTTAAAGGATACTATAAATTAAAGAATTAGTGTAAATGTGGCATTTTCAGCAGACTTTACACCCAGCATGAGTTATCATGGTGATCTATCCAAGTAAAATGAGAGCCACCTTCGTGACACTGAACACTCTGACTTTAGGCTAACCTCACTAAGCCATTAATCTCGCTTCGTAGTACACCCCTCAGGCCAATTACTCCATTAAGTTGAGGTGATACCAAGCAGACCGTTAACGGTCTATTCGAAACCAATCTGTCATTCTAAGTAGCCATGCCCCAATAATGTGTAACTGTAAACCTTTGATGAATTTACTTATTCATGAGTCATGAAATAATCAACAGAGGCTAAAACTGTTTTTGTACTAACACATTTATTTCTGCCGTAAACAAATGGCCATTTGAGGAACTGCAGCTTTGACACTTCCCTGTTGGTTTACTTTTTTTAACACCATGATGACAAAAGTAAAATTTAACCCTGTTTATAACCTCAATTTACTCTTATTTTTAAATATATATATAACCTTCATGTACAGTTCTGTGCAAAAGTCTTGAGCCACCATCATTTCTTTATAATTTGCTAGGAAAATGGGAAATAGATGCAGTGACAAAGCTGATCACACACTGTTTCAATAATGTTGAGGCTCTGGAGAGGCAGTGTGTTTGGGATCATTGTCATGCTGAAAAATGAAGCTTTTTCCAATAAGATGCTTTCCAGATGGTATTGCATGGTACATCAAAATCTGATGGTACTTTCAATTTTGACAAGCTCTCCAACACCACAGGCTGACATGCAGCTCCAAACCATGACAGAGCCTCCACCGTGTTTTACAGATGGCTGCAGACACTCACTGTTTTACCTCTCTCCTGACTTGCTCTGTACATATTGATGATGATTTGAATCAAAATTTTAAATTTGGATTCATCACTCCATCAGACCTGTTGCCACTGATGTTCAGTCCAGTTGTGTACTTTGGCATACCTCAGCCTTTTCTCCCTGTTTCCCTTTATTAAGAATGGCTTCTTGACAGACACCCTTCCACTGAGACCATTTCTGATGAGGCTTCAGTGAGCAGTAGATGGATCAGCTGAGGGACCAGATGCATCTTAAGGATGTGACTTTCACATACTGTTCATCTGCTGCAGATCCGTTGTCCATTTTCCTCATATTTTTTTAAGTATACACTGCACTATATGCTGAGATATGCAAGGTTTCCAGCTAATAGCTCTTTGGGAATCAATTAATTTGGGCAAAAATACTATTTTATGCCTGTCAAACTTTGTTATCTTTAACATTTTTCATAAATTCAACTAAAAAAATGGGAGCAAAGGATGTGTTTTATTAGTGGTAGTAACAAAGTGCCTAAAGATGCAATTTAAAATTGGTTCGCTAAGTTGTCTGTTATGTGTAGACACAACTCTGGTTCATCCCTTGAGTTAGGTGCCTTTTTTTATGCTTCATTGATTCATAGGTCAGTGTTAAGTGGTTCAACAAACAAACAAACAAACAAAATATTCTTCTGAAAATGGTCAGGTACAACGACTGGACTGAAAATGAGTGAAAAAGCAGCCAATGTCCAAAGAAAAACTTTGAAAGACCTTCAGAAAGCTGGAGAGCTATTGCTCAAGACCACTTTAAAAATAACAAGAAAGTCAGGAAACTATAAAGAAATGAGTCAAGAAGTGGATTGAGACTTTTGCACAATACTACATATACAAATATATAAAAACAACTGCTTCACCGTTTGTCTGTTGTCCCTTCCTCAGCCCAGAGAGGGGATTTACTCACCTGGAGATGCTATGCTGATCCGTTTCCATAGTGACGACACAATAAGCAAGAAGGGCTTCCACATCCTCTACACGAGCACCAAGTTCCAGGAGAACCTTCACACCAGGAAATGACTTCAGACACAGCCCGCAACCTCTGACCTCCATGCAGCCCCAGCCACTGTTACCCTGACCTTCACCACGGCAATGAGAAAAGTACAGCTTGTTCCCTCTTAGCCAGCTACCAGAGGAAGATGATTCTTCTGTGGATATCTGTCTCCCTCTGTGGCTCCACACAGGTCACTGCCCTCTGAGATGAGACAGGAAAAACAACAAGATATATCAACGTGGGGGATTACACTGATGACTGCATGAGCCATTTTTGCACAGGAGATGGTTTTATTACTGCACATCAAGCTACCTGTGTTCAGTACAGGAAAAGGCTTGCAGGAGATCCAAATCAGTTCACCGAGATGCTCACGCCTGCACAAATGCAAACAAACGGCTACAAGCACAAACACTAGTTTCATATTCAGAGATATAAACAGTGGATGGCAAACTAAAGACCTCAAAATGCATCCGAGGAGGGCGTTTGGAGTCTTGAACCGTGCGACTTACTGTGATCAGACGGCTGCTTATAACCCACAGTAACTCACAACAAACTGCTGACAAACATTTTTATTGCCTTTGATGCCTGGGAACTGGTCTCTTCAGCCCAGCTCAGAACGGCTGCAGATTATTTTATGTCATGTCTTTGTATTGTAAAACTCATTGTGTTTACTGTATGTGTGTGCGTGCGTGTGTGTGTGTGTGTGTGTGCGCATGCGTGCGTGCGTGGGGAAAAGAACAAAGAGGCTCAAGTCTGCCCTTTGCCCTTTTTGCTTCCAGCTTATGCAGATTGTGGAATAAAAAGAAAATAACAAATATTAAATGCAAATAAAGACTTTCAAAACGATGTGTGATGTTAATCTTAAGCCTTGCAGTAAGTTGTGTTTCCAGTTTCCCTTCCTCCACAGTGAACATGTGATTTCTTTTTTTCTTCCCCAGTGGATAGCAGAAGGGAATATTTTACACAGCCGTCTCTTGAAAGTGAGTGACTGAAGGAGAGATTCCCATGGTGCTAAAAATAAAGAATACACTGAATGACTGAATGAAGGCTTTCAAATGGAGACGCAGTCAGTGTGCAAACAGCACTCTGCAACAACATCACTAGTCCTATGGAACTACAATATTGCCTTAGAACCAAATGTATGCTATCGGACGTCGCTCTCATGCTCTCACACTGGCGTCTTGTGTCAGCGGCGTGTTTTCATTTGTTTGGAAAGATTGGTTTTATTGTAAAAAAAACAAAACAAAAAAAAACATGGGAAGTGAAGTCTGTGTGTGAGATGGCGTCTGCAGTGCGTGTGTATTTGTGCCACTTTTGTAGCTGCTCGCAAGAGTTGCACGCGCACACACACACACACACGCGCCTCATGTTTTTGTGCAATTTCACGACTGCATTTGAACGTTTCCTTTCTGTATATTTGGAGAGTGGAAAGAAAAAATAGGACAATTTAAGGAATATGAGCTGCAAATGAACTGCAATGTTTCTCTCAGTGTGTTATAGGTGATATTAGAGAAATGTGCGTGTATGTCTTTTAAGTTGAATCTCTCATTGCTGTATGTGCCAAGCTCCAGGTGACCCCGATCCCACTGTCCACTGTAGTTTTTTTGTCCTTCTCTGGGTCTGACATGACGTTCTCATTAAAATACACACAGGTTAAAAACACATGTGTGTCTTTATTTTGTGTTCAACTTTACTTTTTTTTTTTCCCTTTTGGGCAAAATATCAACATAATGTGATAGCATGTTATCCAGCTCACTGTGATATCTGGCTATTCATGGTTTACTTCTGTTAGGTCATCCTCATTTATCTAGAAAAAATTACTTCAAAAAAGTTCTCAGGCTGAGCAGCAGGACACGCCCCCCACAACGTTAACAAAGGTTACCTGAGTTCTAGTTTAAGAAAATGTTCAAAGATCGTGCAAAGTTAAAAGTCTACCTTAGAGATACGATTTTGATTACAACATTTTGAGAATGTTGTTGATGCGCAGGTTAGATTATGAAATGTTCTTTCATGAAACGTTCCCACAGTGTTACATGGTAACCGTGGAAAAACATTCTCACTTTTTTCTGGATGGCGGTACGTTTTTTTCTTTAATGTTCCTCTAAAGTAATTTGTTCACCTGCAACGTTTTGTGTATTTGTTGGTGTAAGAAGATAAAATGTTCATTTTAAGCATGGCCGTGTCAGGCTGTCATCCTTGAACTTTTACTTGAAACATGCTGCTTGGATTTATGGAAGCTTGTTTTTGCCACTAAAAAAAAAAAAAAAAAAAGGTTGTCATGTGTATGTCAAAACTTAAGATTATTGTCTCAAAATTTTGACTTAATAACTTGAAATGACTTTTTTTTTTTTGGCTTTATATTGAGTTACCCTAACCCTAATTCTGAGTTATTACATCAAAATTTTGAGATAATAACCCCAATTTTTTTGACTTATGGATGGGGAAAAAAATGTAAAAATCAGTGGCAGAAACAAGCTTACATATGGATTTCAAAAGAATTTGGTGATCAAATTTATAGTCATCAGTTGATGAACCCTGTCTTTGGTGACCTCATCACTTTTCGAATGCCATCAGAGCAAAATGTTGTCTGGTGATTATATTATTAATATATATTACAAAACTTAAATTTAGGACTTAGGTTTACTTCAAATTGGTGGTGCTGCACAGTGGTGCAGTGGCTAGCACCATTGATTCGTGACAATAAGGTTCTGGGTCTGAACCTGCTGGTTTCCTTCTGTGGTGCAGTTGCATGATCTCACTGCACCTATATGGATTCTGTCCAGGTTCTCCAGTTTCGTCATACAGTCCAGAGACATGCATGTTAAGTTAATTAGTGAGTCTAAATTAGCTGCAGGTAACAATATGAGCATCCATGTTAGTTCTGTGATTGACAGGTGATCTGTCCAGGCTGTACCCCGCCTCTCATCCTCTGACAGTTGGGCCATTTATTTCAATAATCTGCCACTAAAAATGTTTTAATGATATTAGAGCACAATGTTCTAACAACCCTACTGCTTTAAAAAAAATAATTAGCAAACAAGTTTAGAAAGTTTTGGGACCAAAATAAAATCCTGAAACTGAAATCACGAGAACTGAATGGTAATACCCTCAGAGTGTTTTCAAAGTAAACATTTTTCTAGGTGGGTTGTCATCTCTTTCACTTAAAGCCCTGTGCATTTTCATCTACCATGTTTTTTGCCTAATATCTTGACCACTTAGCCAACGAGGAGGGCTGGAGCCCATCTCACATGTCCTGTAGGGCCAGTCCATGACAGGGGTAACACACAGAGAGGCATACAACCACATTCTCAATATTGACTCACCATTAACCTAACCAGCATCTCTTTGGACTGGGGAAGCAAACCTACACTGGAAGCAGTGATAAACTATAAATATTTTTAAATTAAAATTGTTCATTAATTGTTTATATGTAAAAGAAATAACCATACCATTAACCATACTAATCAGCTCTCTTTTTTCAGGATTGAAATATGAATTCATCATTGTCTTCTAAAGTGAAACTGCGTGTTATCACATATTAATTCATAGACGATTTGGCTTTGGTTTGACAAGTTGCTATTGAGACATAGGGTTAAAAAAAAGTTTCTTATTTTCATTTTTGAGCTTGAGACCTTGTTCTTGACCTTTGGAAACAGTATACACATGCAGCTTGTAGATCTACTTTCCACCTTTCAGCATTTGCAGATTATTTTGTGATTATTATATTATATATATTGTTTCTTGTGTGGCTTCTTATCTTTCAACTCCTTATCAACTATTCTACTATTAATTAAAACATAGCTGTTTGTAGGTTTAACAGTGTGTTCAGTGTGTACCACCATTACGTTAAGCAACCCAAGGAGTGGGAGACCTTGAATCACACAGGAACGTCATCACGCGTCCAATCCGATCTCCTGCTGCTACTCTCACAATTTTATCGTAAAATTCAGTCATCTCTATGTGATTCGTTTTAGATGGTAATTAAAAAAAGAAAGCACACTCCGTATCAAACCACGGATACAATCACAGTGAAGAGCAATCCACTCTTATTCCCTTGTGACTATGTTTATTATGGGTTTGTAAACACATTCTGACCCATTTAAAAACAACCTCACAGCGCTGCAGTATGAGAGGACAAGTCACTTACCTTTATGGGACCGGTCTGATGAGCTTCAGTTGCCTCTCATTCCCAAATTCCCAACAGTATGATGCAGCAGACAACCACCAGAGTGCGCCCTGTTTGAGCTTTTCAGCACTCAAAAGTAGCTTTTTTTTTTTTCCCTGAGCTTCTCCGAAATTAACACAACACTGCTTGAACATATTTAAAACTCTTATGTAATGTTTAAAGGCAAAAAACACTGTTAATTTAAGCTTTCAACACTTTGGGGGGGTCTTTCATTTACAAGACACCTTGCACTTTGTAGTCTTTGGAGGGAATGAAACCATAAACTCTGCCGGACAGAGTCAGCTTAAAGCTTCCCCGTATGCTGGTTTCCCAATATTGCTGCAGCAGTGTGTTAGAGCTGCTTATGTCTCCACCTACAGTTCATCCAGAGAAGCGCAGTCAGGCTAACGTAACCATATCTCTGTTTTAGTGTTAAAAAAAACAAAACAAGCAAACTTCAGGCTCTCCCGTACGCGGGTGCAAAGTATTCTAGAATCTATGATTTTAAAAAAGGCTTTGATTTACAGAGCTGTACCATTTTTATTCCTAATTGAAGAAAAAGCTTTTTAATATGAATTTTGTGAGGTATGTGAGTGCCTGAAGTTTGTCACTTTGTTGGAAGATTTATGCCCTTTATATTAGCAGTGCTGGGCTTACAGTTTGACCTTTGCAAGACACCTTTTGTCTACCAAAGCTATAGAACTGCTTTTGGTGGTCCTTAAAAGGTTTAGTGATAGTGATCTTAATCTACCTGAGCCCATTTTAATTAGAAAAAAAAAAACAGTTTTATACAGCAAAAATAAAAATCTGGATTAAATTTTCTCTGAACAAACATCCATTACTGCTGAGTTGTTGTAGCTGTAGCCATATAGTTTATTTACTCTGCCTGCAATGCCTCCAGACAATTATTGATTTATATACTGAATATTCTTTTCTCTTTTTTTTTTGACCATCTGGTTAACAGAGTGTGAGCAATAAGCTCATCAAAAGCCCTTAAAGTCCACAGTGATTCTTACTGGGAGACTAATCATGGCCTATGAAAAGCCCCCAACACTGTAAGATCAGGAAACAGGTGTTTAGAATAAGTAAAAAAGAACCAAAGGGTAATAGTTAATTTTTAGTTAGCTGACTAACCACCTCTGGATAGTCTGAGATTTCTGTAGGAACTGTTATCTGCTAAGCTAGTTCAAGCTCAAGTAACTATTTGTACTCGAAGGTAAATTTGGTGTGTAGTGTACTGAATCAGCTCACAACAATACACATAAGCTACTCTCTTATTCACAGGCGGTCACCACAGCAGGTGGCTCCACGTGTCTGATATTTACACCAGGTGCAACCCCAAAGGGATTTGTGTCTCCTCCCAGCAAACGTGTAAGCCAGTGGAGCCACAGGAACTGCTACCCACTTAAATTAAAAAAAAAAAGAATAAAATTTTTTTTAAACACCCAAGACTGTTGCATCTGTAGCAAGTCTATTCATTTTGTCTATTTTCCCCACAATGCACCATATCTACACCATTCATTCTTAACTTTCATTAAGCGGACAAAACACAGCTAACACACCCCACCGGCTGGCGAATATCCTGACATGACTAAACTCTAAAAACAGCTTCTAAATAAACAGTGTTGAAACTGCGCCGTTAATTATGATTTCCAGGGGAAAAGACTCAACGCTGAACCTCAGCTTTTAGGCCAACACGGGGATGTGAGGTCCTCAGGCAGAAAGGAATTTTTAAAATCTGTTTTTTCCTGAACATCACATGCCACATGAAGAAAAGCTCCAAATCAGACTAAACCACGCTGCGGTGCAATAGCTGTTTGATCCCCTGCAATGCCTGTGTGGGTGGTGAGGTGCAGCTAATTTTACCCAAACATCATTTTGGTCACATAGCATCTTTAATACCACCATTATAATAATTAGGATATCAAAAGTATCGAGTATACATACATAATTTGCATTGCGGTACACAAATCTGAGCTGATTTATGTGTTAATATCTTTCATTTGTTGTTCTCAGGATCAACTTTTATTATCTTGACATTGTGCTGATACATTAAATCATCCTGAAGAACTATTTCAGGAAGGAGAACATTTAATTGGACATGTATTGTTAAGCAATATAAAAAGTTTTTTTTTTTTTTTGATATTTCCAAATGTAACTTGAATCCTATAGTCTACTACTTTCCAATACCAATAGTCAAGAATCTTGATATAAGCCAAACTAGAGTCCATGTCACCAAAATCAGAGTAGTTCAGGTAGGTTCCTTCACCTACAGTTGTCTGGATATTCTGTAGTTTTTCTTCTCTTTTTTGCAGTTAAGTTCTTGAAGCTGTGGGAACAGTCTATTGAAGCCATGCCTGTTTTTATAACAGTCCCAGTAAATGGATTCTCAGGAGTCTGAAGATGTACGCGTGAGTGTTCATGTGTGTACTGGTTGAGGAAAGTGTGGGTGAAAAATGGTGAAGCACCCCACTTTCCTCTCTCCTCCACCACCATTACGGTCTCAGTCTGTGCTGCCTGTCAGACGCTGGTGATGGAGGCCAGGCAGTTCGATGACTTCTGGAGCTTCTCAGGCTGTGTGGTGGGGGGCTCTGGGATGGTGCGAAAGCTGAATGGCAGCCCAATACTACTGGTGCCAATGTGGCCGGGGCTCAGCGCTGGATTTTGCCGTCTATTGCTTTCCACTATGCTGGATGTGTTGGATGCAAGGCTTTCACGTGTCCTGCACGACAAAGACATGACATCAAGTTTTGTTTTTTTTTTGATCCAAAATATGAACGCAGGCAATGATGGTTACACAAACTGAGGTTGAGAAAGGAAAACAGTGGAATCCCACTGAAATATTATTGACACCATTTTAAAGTACACTTTAAAGACTGAGGAAAAAAAAAAAGCTGATAAATTATTGACAAAATTAGCATGTTATTATACAAAAAGGTAATGCAAATCAAGGAAAAATAATCCAGGTGTTAGTAATACAACACATTATAAAGATCGGGAACACGTTGATAATGCTAATTATTTTCTTCTTGTATCTTTAAGCCAAATATTTATTTCCAAATACAGAATTTTTACTCATTCATTAAAAAAAAAAAAAAAAAAAAAAAAAATCATCTTTGTAGGCAGACTACATATACAGCACAGTTTCGATATGTATTACAATGGCTATTCCATTAATGTTCACATATGAAGATCAGTATATTCTCTTTTTTCAAATAGACACTGTTCCAAAATGGGAGGTTGTAACTCGAAGACACATGAGTTTTAAAGACAAAGATTTATAACAGTAAGGCAGGTTTAATGACAGATGCTGCATTTTACCAAGTGTAGCATCCAGCATTTTTTTTTTTTAGCTTGATCCATGTATAAAAAGACACAATAACGGTATTTGAATTTTTACTTTTTTAAACAAATCAAATGAGAACATGCATTCCCTCTGGAAGCCCATTGTTAAATAAAAAAGTATACAACTGTAACTGTCAGTTAATCCAGAGTTGTTCACAAATGATTCTCAAACACTAAACGGGCTTCAGAAATGGTTTGCAAAACAGATGCTTGCAACCACTAAAATATGTAGCTGGAATAGCTATTTATCATGTCCTTCTGTACCTCTGTCTACTTGTGTGTATTTTTGAAAGCTGAGGAAAAATACAGTTACACTATATGGGCAAAAGGATTGGGCCACACCTCTCAATCTTTGAATACAGGTGTTTTCAGTCCCATTGACACAGGCGATGAAAGAGCAGATTGTTCTAAAGAGCTCACTGAATTAGAGTGGGGTATTGTAATAGGATGCACCCTTTGCAGTAAGTCAGTTGGTGGAATTTCCTCCCTCCTAGATATTCCATCATCAACTGTAAGCAGTATTACTGCAGAGCTGAAGCACTTGGGAACCACAGCAGCTCAGCTACAAAGAGGCAGACCATGCAAAAGCTCCAGAGTGGGGTTGCAGAGTGCATAAAAAGTTTCAACACTCTGCTGACTCAGTAACTGCAGAGCTCCAAACCTCCTCTGACATTAACATCGGCACAAAAAACTGTGCACCAGGAGCTTCACGCCATGGATTTCCATGGATGAGGAGCTCCTGTAAATCTACTTTGTAGGTGGTGCAGTACTTTTGTCCATATAGTATATTATACAGTGTCACTTTTAGAAGTAAATTACTGCCTTCAAATAAAAAAAAGACAGGAATGACCGTAGTATAAAACAAGAATGTAGCTTCTGGGTTTGAAAAATGAAGCCAAAGCATAAGTGTCTTAAACCTGCATTCTATCTGAAGGCCAGCAGAGGGCTGTGGCGTCGGAAAGACTACCCGTCCTGTAGAAGTCTATGTGAAAACGCCTTACTGCCTTGACCTCTGTAAACATTTTCCTGCTGCATTTATGAGCTCAGTCACTTATTTTGGGTCATATTGAATAAAAAAAGAAAAAAAAATTAGGTCTATTTTGTAAATCTTGGTCATACCATGTTCCAAAATAGAAGATCATCTTTGGTATAAAACAGCAGTCATTGGCTAACGAGTTGTTAATCACAAGGCATTAGCCAATGAGCGTACAATTTCACAGTCAGACCCTCCCCTCCTCTTCACATCTGTTTTTTTGCAACCAAGATGGAAATGCACATCTCAAGGAATCTAAACAGGACTTCACAAACCAACAAGTGATATCACAGTAGCTACGTCCATCTATGTGCCTACTGTGTGTGGTAATGATATAAGCATGTCCCAACTCAATGTCATCCACTGTGTGTGTGTGTGTGTGTGTGTGTGTGTGTGTGTGTGTGTGTGTGTGTGTGTAGGTTTATTTATTGCTCACCATCATGATATTGATATTAATACATGCCATTTTGCTCACTTTCATCTATTTATTAAAAGAATACCTGTGAGGGTGTTCACACTTTGATTTACACATATAAAAACTTCATTCAGTGCTTGAAACAAACTAGTTAAGTAAGCACATTGGTGGGTGAGTATAAACCAACATCCTCAATGGCTGATCTCTGACATACAAAACTTTTACAGCACGATTACCAAAGCTGGAAGTTGATACTTCTTTAGCCTAGTGATAAGGAAACAGTGTATCATGACAGATATGAGCAGTCTCAGATGAGTCAATCATTATGCAGCTACAGGGAATGCATTTATAAGGCAGAAGGTTGACGACTGGACAAAATATCACTTGTCAACAACTAAATAATAGTAATTAAAGAATTCTTTGGCCTTAGAGTCTTTACATTGACCCATGACATCCTTCACTACGCTGTGGGTGCAGGAAGCTTTAATTTGTTTCAATAAACCACATGTATCGATATCTGTTTTAGAGCAAATATCCCTCGTAGCCCTCATATGCTCTACTACAGCATCCTAACCACAGTGTAAGTTGCAATTTTATGTTATGTACAGTTTACTTTAGCACATACCTGGGGGAGTTGAATCCACTGTCCACCGTGACACTGCTGCTGTCCATGCTGTCCAAACGGGCAGAGTGGGCTGACTTCTGGCTGCTGCTGTTCTCCGTCTCCTTAGGGCTGAGTAAAGTCAGATTGGTCTCCAGTTTTCGCTGCAGATCATGGTCCTTCTCCCGCTCCAGGAGCCACTGCATGGTTCCCTCCCCACCACCACCACTGCCTCCACCGTTACCACCCCCTTCCCCATGGTCTTTGTTGTCCTCTGCCGAAGCCAACTCTTTGTGCGAGTCCTCCTCTGGCTCTTCCTCTTCCTCATCGTCCGATACATTATAATAGTCAAAGGAGGCGGAGGGGACTGTTGGCTCTAAGCAGCCCTGTAAAACTGCAGGTGACGCTGAGGAAGTCGCTGAATTGGAAGGCTGCTGGGGCTCAGGATTGTCTAGGGCCTCTGTTGATTTGGCATGTGAGGCTTTCCGCAATGTGCCAGACTTGGTGTAGCTGCTGTCCACATAACCGGTGGACAAGGCATTGTGTGGAGGTTTGAACAAAGTGTCCTTACTGAAGATTTCTTTCCTCTTGATCACCATACCACCTCCTCCCCCTCCAGGATCTACATTGTGTTGGTGTGGCGTCAAACGGGCATTTTGCGCCGGCTCTGGCGTCTGGCTTGGTGTCAGTCGCGTTGAGCCGTTCTGTCCTTTTGCTGCCGACAAGTCCTCTTTGTACTCCATCGTGTGAGGAGAGGTGAGGTGAGGCGTTTGGCGGTCAGCCGGAGAGCCCTTTCGGAGTCCCCCTGATGAGGTTAATGTGTCATATTCTGATTTTGCCTGAGGCGAAGGGGCAGTTAAGATTGTTTCATTTGACGTATTGCACTGGAAGTACTCATCTGTTGAGGGCTTAGAAGAAAGTCCCATTAGCTCATTGTACGTTGGCAGGCTGTCTCTGCTTTTGTTCCTCTCCATTGTACTCCGGATCCTTGACTCATCCAAACTCCCTTTCCCCAAATCAGGCACATTGAAATCAGAGTGGAACTTAGCAGCAGAGAACATGATCCTTGAGTAATGGGAGGATTTCTGCGTGGCCCGCAGGGTGCCATCATCAGTGTAGTAATGACTACGCTCCTCCAGACTCGGTTCAAAGTCTTCTGGTGCACCCAGTGATGGGCCTTTAAGAGAGTTGTCCATGGACCGAGAGCGTTCTTTCGCCTGATCTGACCTCTCGTGACGAGACTTCCTGTCCTGATTGTGACTGTGACTTCTTTGCACTCTGGACTGGCATGTTCCACGTGAAGGCTCAGGGAAGGGCATCTCTGTCCGTCTCTTAGCTAGCTCCCCAGACACATCCCACTCAGGGGTAACAGGGCAGTATGACTCAGTGATGTTGGGGTTGCTGTGGACCAGGTATGTCGCTCCTCCACTTCGCCTGCGCTCCAAGGTGTACATAGCCTCCCGAGGTGAACGAACTAACGAGTGGCTAAAGAAGCGGTAATCCCTTTCCATGAACACAAGATCCCAGTTTGAACCCTCAGATGGGTCTCCCCTGGAGGTCCGGGGTTTGCTATGAGAGCGGGACTTACCATGAGGAGCCCTCCGGTGGCCTCTGCCCCTCCTGCTGCGTGCACTGTGCTGAGCCGAAGACCCCGCCTTGTTCTTCTGTGTCCGCTCTTCCTCCAGCCTCTTCATCACAGCTGTGTGCCTTGCAACATTCTCCACCGTTAGGTCGGGGTTGATTCTGCGAATTATCTCCATCTCCACCTCACGGGGGATGGGCGTGGTTGGCACATCTTCGTCACGAAGAGGCCACTCCTCTGGGGGAAACTGGGCTGAAAAGGTAGCCAGCTGCCTCATTTTGTCCTTCTTAAAACTCAGCCTGAACAGCCTGAGTCCAAACCTTTTGGATTGCTTCTCGCCACTTCCACTGCCACCACTTCCTTCTTTCTTTTTGGTCAGAGTATCAGTTTTATAAGGGAAAGAAGTGATGCTTTTGCTCTTATCAGCTGGATCTTGAGGCGGCGACTGCTGAGCAGGGGGGGAGGTGGGAGCCGGGGGACGGGGGTATGATGGCAGCTCACCTCGGTGCTCCTTTGCTGACGTGCTCGGCGGAGGATCCCCGCCACTGTGATCCTTGGGTGGCTTATTTTGATAGGAATCTCCCCTGTGCTCCTTTGGTGACTTGCTTGGGAGTGCAGGGGTGTGATGTTTGGATGGGTCTTCGCGATAGGAATTGTACGAATCATTGTTATTCTTACGAGAGGGCCTCTCTCTCAGGCAGCCAGGTGTAGACGGTGTGGCATTGCCAGACTGAGGTGTAGCACAATGCTGAGGTTGTTGCTGCGGTTGCGGCTGCGACTGTTGTTGTTGTTGTTGTTGCTGCTGCTGCGGACGCTCTTGCAGTCGATCATCCAGGTGATACCACTTGTTGTTTGTTCTGATGAGAGAGGGAGTGATAAAGTAGGTTTGGGGAGTGACAATGAAGTAGCCCTCTGGAGTTGGATAGATCTTCCTCTCTCGCACTAGCATGTTCAGGGTATGTCGCAGAACCTCTGAGCTGGGCGTAGGCACACCTGCAGAAAACACAGATTAAAAATAAGTCCAGCCACTGCTTTAGTTTAAAAGCTTCAAATTACTTAAAACAGTTCACATACAGACACATGGGTAACATTTGTTGCTGCCTCTGGACAATTTTGAAACAGTAAAATAATCAAACAGAGCAAATCACAACTTAGGAAGAGAGTGATTTCTCTACAAATGCTACATGGATGGTATCAAGTAAATAAGCTCTAGGTTGGGAGTACTCAAATTTTCGAACGTGGAAAACCTTTATAGACACTGCATACCACACATTAGAAGCATACTAAAGATGGCATATAAGTAAAAAGTGAGAGAAAGGGGGAAAAAAAGGGGATGATCGATGATCGGATGAAGGAATGCCTTGACTTTCTCAGGTTATGATGGAAACACACCAAAAATAAGAGCATGAATAACTTGACAAATTCTAAAATTACTACCACCATCTAGAAACATATATGCATAAAGCTTGTGATAAAAAACAAAGTATTGCTTAGCCTCAAAAACCATTTCCCCTTAGGTAGCCCATCATATTTCTTTAAAAACCAACAAATAAATCACATGAATAATCTGTAAATTTATCTCTTATTCCAACTTCCAAAAGTGGTGACTGTATATTTAAGTGTTGCAATGATTGCAGGGATTTTGCTGCTTTGTTTGTAAACCTTGTTTGTCTTTTAAGATTCATTTATATTGTCTGGAATTGATGCTATTATATGTTGCTTTTGTAGTTTTTGATATAAAATTGATAAATATTGTGGGCTTTGTGTTGACACTTTTTGGACTCCTACATCTGGTCCTGGTTGTGTAAGATTCCTATTGTTTGTGCACTGCTGGTGGAATATTCCACTCTCACCCCAGGTATAATACCACAGATGCAGCATATTCACATAATCTATTTAACTCATTGATAAAGGCTTGTATACCAAAACACATTGGAGTTTTCTAGGTTAAACGTGACCATGCCATGAGAATATAGGCATTTAAAAATGTATTTATAGAGAGAATTTAATTGGATCTCTTTAATGTTGCAGTTTATATTTCCTGTTTTTGCTTGATAAACTACTTTTACTGCTCGGAAGCTTGAGGCATCTTTTGCAGCACGTTTTGTTTCATAATGCAGCACACGTTTTCAATGGATGGCAGGCCTTAGACTGCACGCAGGTTAAGTTAGGACCCAGACTGTTTTACTTCTGAGTCATGTTGTTGTAAAATGTGCAGAATGTGCTTTGGTATTATCTTATTGAAATAAGCAAAGCCTTCCCTAGCAGCATATGCTTCTCCAAAACCTGAATATGTTGTTCAGCTTTAATGCAGCCTTCACAAATGAGCTAGTTACTGCTGCCATGTGCCCCGGTGCCCTCATACCAACTGCATATATACTGTGAGAATTTCCTGTCAGGATAAAATGCACTGCTAGTTCCCTAAAGGATTTGAATTTAGGGCTCTCTCAATTCCTCAAAACAAAAAATTAAAAATACACCTGATCAGCACAGATTTGCCTGAAAATAACTCTTAGTAGGAATTATGCAAAGTCACTGCTGTCATTAATTTTCTCAAAAGAAAAAAAAAAAATTTAAGGGATGAATGGGGGGGTGTTTTTAAACATTTTTCTAGCATGTTTTTTTTTGAGGGACCATTTTAAAATTCCATTAACTAGAAAACTGGTTGAGCTAGGCCCTTCAAGTGTTTTAGGTTAAATATCTGGTACTGTGGCTCTATGAGTATGGACTATCAGGACTGTAGCTCAAGTTAACATAGAATAACATAGAATGGACTCTTGAAGTCTTTAAAATATTTGGATGTCTGATCTCTGACAGCAGATTCGGAGGCCTGTAGAAGCCACAATTTTTGTAGGTAGGGACTGATATTTTGTTTGCACCTTCTAATATGTAAAGCACATAATATTCTTTTAAACAGTCCAAATCAGGTGAATATTTTCACAAATATTAACACTTAAATGTGGAAAAACATAAATGTTCAGCAGTCTTCAATCTCATATCCCACAGATATGACATCATGTACCAAATCCAAATTAACTTTTGTAGAAAGAGCACGTTTCTGTTAATATCCTTCCATAAGCAGGGTTCTAGCCAGCGGCTGATCGTCTGGCGCTGTGCCTTGCTGAGGTGCCATCGCGCTGGGCTGAGAATTTCAGCAGTTAGCTACCGGAACGGATTGCCATCAGAAGTTTTCAGTTAGCTAGAGGTGTGGCCATTAGCATTAGCAGGCGGTTGTGGGATCATTTTGGATAATTCCTATTAAAACATATATTAAGTGTTACCTGGAATATTTTCAGTCAAATCTGACACGGTCAGGCAGGAGGCAACTGATGAACTAACATAGAACAACCCTTTTAGAAACACCCAGTCATCATTAAAAGCACTGTAAACACCACCACTCATAACCTTTATATAGACATAGTGCTAGCATTACATCAGTCTTATGTTCATTTCTAACACAGAAATGTTGCAACAATTTATTATTTTAACTACTTTCTAGCAAAGCAAAATATACAAGTATAGCTATGACTGACAACTTGCCACACAATGATCATACCTGTACTTTTAAATATGAAAATGAGATGCTGCCAGGGTCGTGAGGTTTTTGGAAAATTACATAAATTTTTGTATTTTTTTTTTCTTCTTCTTCCAAATTAGATAATATGTGAGGTGCAGACTTTCAGCTTTAATTCAAGGAGTTTAACAAAAGTATTGCTTTAACTGTTTAGGAATTACAGCCATTTTTATACACAGTCCCCCATTTTCAGAGGATCAAAAGTAACTGGACAAATTGACTGACCACCACAGTTCACACCATAAAACCATGAAAACCAAATTATCCTGCTTATATTCAAATGGAGGATGATTTTTTTTTTACAAACCAATCATAGCTAGCACAGAGCTAGTGGCAATGGTGCAGTGGGTAGGCATTCGCCTTGCAGCTGGAAGGTTGCAGGTCTGAGCCCCTGTCCCTGCGCTGCGTTGTGTCCTTGGGCAAGACACTTAAACCACATTGCCTAACTGTAGCGCCGGTCACTGGCTGCATGACCGCAGATGCTTGTCTCTGGATGAGTGATCTGGAATGATCATTTCGTTGTGTACCTTGTGCGCACAATGACAATGAGTTGAATTTAACATCTAATCTAATCTATTTATAAGAAAACTGAAACATTTTACTCCAATACTATGTGACAATTGCTATTAAAAAGTTGTGTCATAGTCTTAAAAGCCCTTGGTTTCTCAGGGGAAACCTGGGAAACCAAGGGAAATTTTAACTGTTTATCTTAGTACTGATGTTCAGCCATACTAAAAACTGTAAGACTTTATAAAAGTCTAACTATGAATGGTACTGATTGTATTTGTCTTCTAAAAAACTGGTAAACAGTCTACAAATACAAAATCATAAATAATTTGTTCACCATCAGTATCACATATAACCATATATCTATATTTACCGTGGTTTAGTATAGTTTAGGCTTGTGATACAGTTTAACTGTGAAGATGAATTTTATATTCTCCTTTAGGTTTTCAACTGCTTCATATAAAATATTAGAAAACAGAGAAGAAAGCCCTTCAGAATATCTCAAAGCCCAAAGTGGCGTCTTGGGACGTTACTTTTTTCAACTAAATCCAAGAATGTTTTTCAATGATACGAGACACAAAACAGAAAAGCACCAGGTTGTCTTAGTTAAGAAAAATGAAAAGAAAAACGTGGAACCAGAATATTTGAAAAATTTAAATGAAATTACTTAATTGATTTTCTAAATAGTTCCCAGTTTAGTGTCTGGTAATAAACAAATCAAAACATTATAATCCCCACTGCAAGACTTTATATATTTAAACTGAAAGTGTCAGGACTTTCATGAGAAGCCATTCAGGGGGATCAGTCATTACAGTGATATTACAAGAAGGGACTTTAGATCAGTATGTTTAAGTTGCTCTTTGAACAGGGTGTCTGTATTTGATGTGTATAAAATGTGAAACAGTAAACATGGGAATCTTTTTCTTGAAGAATTTAGTTGGATCTAAAACAGGCACCAAATTAAAATACAATAAACCAAGATATGACAAATAAATAATCAAATCAATTCCATAATTAAGAATAAATCAAAATTTTCAGGCTGTTTTTTTTTTTTTTTTCTCTTATCTTTTCAACCACATATACCATAATGCATGCATAAAAATTTTCTGCATGCTTTAGTGCGCTTCCATGTTAAGATGCAGGTGAGAGGGCATACCTGGGAAGCTGGCAGTGAGGTGCTCCACCAGTGCCTCCTGGTTGACAGGCTTGTGGGCAGAGTTCATAGCAGAGATGGCCAAGCACAAGATCTCTCCCAGCGGGATGAACTGTGACTGGCTGATAGGTGACATACTGATCGGAGACACGTCACCTGCAGGAGGAGGAGGAGGAGGAGGTGGAGGAGGGGGAGGCAAAAGCACAACTGTTAGATCATGAATGAACAGCAAGCGCAGCGTGTGAAGCTATGATGTAATGGTCAAACAGCAGCAGTGTGTATGCTGCCTGCCTGTAACGGCTCCACCCCTCCTCTCTGCTTCCTCAGCCTCTTGCTCCTCCTGTTTCTCGTAGCTTAGCAAAGCGAGGCAGCTGCTGCAGCAACCAGAGTATGAGATCACCTGAATCTACACAGCGCGGTTACCTGATTAACATCATGTCACGAACAGAAACGGGAGCTTGTACAATCAACATGTGTGAAATTTTAACGAATGCTTGTTTTCTAAAAGCTAACCCAGATAAATTCTTCATCGCCTTAAGCTGGCTTAGCTGTCAGCTGTAGTGAGTAGTGAAATCATCCTACAACCGGGCGGCCAAGCTTCGAGCCCTTTAGAGAGCAAACATTGGTTCTGCTGAAAGGTTGCAAAGCAACATACTGACTCCACTGCTGCAGCAGCCGCTGTAATGACCCTGTCCTCTGACCTGTATCAGGTGATCGACACACAATCATATGATAAGATGCCATAATTGCAGCGTCAGAGCTTAATCTCTATTTCACCATTGTATTACCTCATCTTCAAATAGCTGAAAACAGATCCAATCCAGACCACTGTTTTAAAGTTTTGTTATAATGTCCATGGCTCCGCTACCTAAGCTGAAATGTGTGCAGAGCTCTGCCTCCTCAGCTTGCCCAGTGGAATGGTCAGTTAAGCAGCACAATGACGTTATCTGTGCTTAGTATCACAACCCCCTAAGCTTTATGTGGCTATACAAGGCTTTACTTGGTTCCTAGTAAACACGAGAAAAGCCGCGTCTGCTCGTCAGCCGGCACAAAAGAAAATCGCCTTCTAGTTTGCTTTTATAGCATCTTATATTGACGCAAGAAAGAGGACACAGAAATAAACAAATGTTTGTAATAGAAGTACTGAAAGGATTGGATTTTCTTGGTAATGGCATTGCTGATACTGAGATGGCCCCAAGCACAAAATGTGAATCTGCCACAGAATTTGACACAAAGGAGGCACATTTGTACAAATACAGAACCTGTTCAGTGCTGGCTCTTCACTGGTGTCTGAATACCTATTCAGGCACACCATAAAAAATACTAAAGTTGTACAAAATTGATTCAGCATACAAAACAAATTCTAAATGACATCCAAACGAAAATAAGAAATACAAGAACCCCCAAACCTCAGTAAGAAAGCTGGATCCACTAAACTAGTTTAATTATTTTAAAACACGTCAAAAAAAGGCTTTATAGATTCTAAAATGAAACACAGAAAAATTAAAAAAGGGATCTGCAACATCTTCTACTTAATAACATAAAAATTTGCATTCACTTTGAGCTGCAAACAACACTGTCTTTACTAACTCTGAGCAGTCGTGAGTAGAGAAGGTGGAGCTTCTGCCGGTGGGAGTGTCTGACTCACCTGGAGCACGATAACTTGGCGGGGACGGAGAGAAATGAGGGGGAGGAGGCGGAGGAAGATGCTGCTTCTGCACATGGATGTCTTTCTCACTACGAGAGAGGCTGTGCTCCAGCGGGCGTTCGGTAAGCTCCGAGCTGGGCCAGGCCCGCCGCAGATTGCTGCTGCGGTTCTTCTTCATCGTGACCCCTTTTACCAGGTGGTCTTCACCCCCTGGGGGCCTCTCGGATAAGGTTGGGGGGGTGGGTGGGGGGGTGGAAAGGGGAGGAGAGAGGGAGATGGGGAAGGAAGGAGGGTGTGCAGGGGGAGGTTGACTAACCTCAGGCTCAGTGCCTCCCCCGCATTAGTAAGAACGTCCCGCTAGAGCGATCACACACCAGACATGGCAGGAACCAGTGTGCACCTTCACACACATACACATGTCTCATTTACATCCACGAGCAAGCTACAAACGACCGTGTTCGCACTGTGGGTGGTTGTCATCGGCTGCTGGGCTCTCCCAGGCTGATCTGGATTGATGGCAGTGGCAGCAGAGGTGCAGGTGACTGCGCGAGGCATCACCCTTTCATCGACATCAGTCCCAGCCACCATTCGTAGCATCCCCATTTGCATGCGTAGGGAGGCACATTACGTAGCCACTCTGATGTGGGAGGAGGGAGCAGGAGAGAGGTGGGGGGGCAGGGGTAGAGATGAGGGAAATGGGGCATTGGAAAGAAGGAGGACGGCGAGGAAAGATTTCAGTGGAGGTTTTGGGATCTGCTTGTTCCTTTTGAGTAGAAGGTAAAAGGGGAAGCGAAGCAGGGGATGGATAGATGGTCAAAGATTCAAAGCTTAAGAGGCCCAGTCTTCGACAATAGCTCAATTCACCACAGGAGTGCTCGGCCGATCCCCGTAAAACAAAAGAGCCCACTTCAAAAAACACAGAAATAAAAGCTCCATTCACCCTAATGGGCAGTGAAACCTCAATAGTATGCCAAGCAGCGGAGACGCCACGTTCACCTCCATCTTTATCCGATCAAGCACAAGACCCCATCGTCCTTTCGACAACAGCACACCAGCAGAGGGTGGGGAGAAAAAAATGGAGAGCATAGAAATAAATAAATAAATTCAAGAACAGATATCCACCATTTCCCGCAATCCAACGGAAGAAGCTCCTGAGCTGATCGCCGTAGCATCCATTCATTAACGTGTGTGTGTGTGTGTGTGTGTGTGGGGGGGGGGGATGCAAACTCCAGTCAACGGCAAATCTCTTTCAACGCTAATGCTGCAGCTGCTCCCAGCACCTCCAGGAAGGGTGTGTGAGTATGTGTGTGTGTGTGTATGTGTGTGTGTGTGTGTATATGTGTGTGTGTGTGTATGTGTGTGAGAAAGAGTGTATGCGCGCATCCGCCTGCTGCGCGCGATTCTGCGTGAGCATGCATGCGTCTGTGTCTGGGTGATTGAGGCTGAGGGGAGGGGAGAGAGAGAGAGAGAGAGAGAGAGAGAGAGAGAGAGAGAGAGAGAGAGAGAGAGAGAGAGAGAGAGAGAGAGAGAGAGAGCAGGGACATACATAAGGCAGAAAGGAGAGCAAATATTAACAGCTCAAAAAATAGATACAAGACAAAAAAAATGTCAGCATCCAAATTATGGCCAGGGAATGGCAAAAACTCTCAGTGGCTACATTTTCATTCTCCTTCCGACTCTTGCTCACTAAACCTCTCAGTATTACTGGATGTACTCTTGAAGGATGAGGGGCCCCTTAAACAACCATTCTTCCTCTTTTTCTGTCTCAGCTGACTCTATACTTTGTGTCTTTACTATCAGCGCTTTCCATCGGTTAATTCAGTAACTAAACAGTTTGGAGTACCAAAAACCCAAAGCATCACCCTAATAACGTCCAGAGTGGCAGCTCCTGCTCGTGCTGACTCACATGCGTGGAGTGTGAATGGACGGTTGGGGTGGGGGTGGGGGGGGGGGGGGGGGGGGGGGGGGGTGGACAGAATAAGGAGCAAAAGTGTGAGAGCAGGATGGGGCACAGGCAGAGGGGTGGACGGTGTCACAACCAATCTGCTCCAGTTCACTGATACCAAAAAGAAAGAGGAGAGGAAAGGAGGGGTGAGGAGGAGAAGGAGGAGGGAGAGCGACACCACGCCAGCCATTTTATTTCTCAGTAGTGCTGCAACAGCCTTTGTTGCCATGACGACGCAAGCCGATGATCTCATAGCTGTTACCTTTGAGTGCTGTTCTCTTAAAGAGCCAGTGACTCAAAATAGAAAGCAGACTGACTGCAGACACACACACATACTGCTCTATGCACACATGATGCTCCCGCAGCAATGCTGAAAACTGAAGATCCTTCAACTTTGCCTATAAGACACAGGTACATGTACTGATAAGAAAGAAAAAAAAAAAAAAAAGAGCATCATAAGCTGTTTTCAAAGTTGAACTCCTGAAAGTGTTGAATTAGACCCCAGAGACTGTTCAGTTTTCTTTCCTCACGTTTAGAACACCATAGGTGGTAGTTTGCACCAGCTGCAATCTTCAGCTGCAGTTTTAGGCAAGGCTGCTGCCCTTAACAGACACCACACAGACTATTCAGTGTGCAGTCCAACAATATTGGATATTTACCTTTTAACTTGCAACTCCTCAGGCCAATTCTAGTTTGGGGCTGCATTGCGCATGAGAAAACAGCAATGAGGTAAAAATTCTAATAAATATGTGAATCTACAGTTTAATTATTCAAACTTTTAATTCTTGTGAGATATCTTCAGACAATGTAAAGATGAGAAAGCTAAAACAAAGTTGAACCTAAGATATCTGATTGAATCAACTCAATCAACTGAAAATGAATCGGTAGGCAGCCTATTGCAATCCATTCTTGCTTTATCAGTGCTCGAAGTTGATCACAGTTTGTGGGCTTTTTAAGGTTCCACTGACTCCAGGAGCAATTTGGAACAATCTGTGCATTCTCCAGCATGATGAAGAACCATGTCACAAGGAAAAAGTGATAAAAAATTATTAGAAACTCCCCAGAGCTTGATTGAAAATATGTGGTCAATCTTTAAAAAGCAGGCAAAGCACACAAACCGTGATCAACTTGGAGCACTGATCAGGCAGGAATGAATCTTCAAAAGTTATTGTAAAGAACATTAAGTTTTGAAGACTTTTAGTGGCAAATAAATGAAAACAATGCATAGGGTCGTGTTGACCCTTCTACAGTTCTCTGTAGCATGCTGCATATCAGCTTCTGGGCCAAAGCCTGACTGATGGTGACCCGTTTCTGCTTGAATGATCTAAGTTGATCAGTTTGTTGGGCTTCTGCTTGTTCACCAACTTTTTAAAGTTACAGTGTGTAAAGTTTTCACCACTAGATGTCAGTAGATTACAGACTGCGGTCGAGTGAGTTCTGCTTTCTTACCCCCTCCCAATTCAAGTGCATAACAATAACTACAGTGGCTGCTGTAGGACAAGCCTGTTTTAGTCAGTCAAGAGAAACTTTAAATTTAGACTGTACCCCATAATGGCCGCTACCAGTTGGCCAGCGTGTGATACTGTGTGGTCTGGATCTGGATCTGCCCCAGAGTTTTTCCCTATCTGTTGAAGGCTGTCAGTGCACTTTTTTACTTCAGCTGTCAATGGCAGGTGAGAAGTGTCCACATCTAGTTACTGTGGAAGAGGCTGTAAAACTTTGTGAAAGGAGTCTGATATGGGTCAGTGAGTCAGAGAAGCTCACTTCTAACTGATGAGAGCAATACTGAGGTGAGTTGTTGAGAATATCATGAACTTTTCTGTTGGTAAGTGCTGCTGTTTTTACCGCTGTTAGCTACTGCTAGCCGGAGGTGGCAAAAGTACAGACATTCTGTCCTTAGGTAGAAGTACAGAATGTCTGTGTTAAAAATACTCTGGTAAAAGTTGAAGTACTGATTCAACTTCTTTATTCAAGTTAAAGCGAAAAAGTGCAGGCTCTGAAATGTACTCCATAAGAAAGTAAAAGCAGCTCTTTGGAGGACATTTCTTTCCATTGTTGTGCAAAGCTAAATTAACCTTGTGTTATATTAATGTAATAATAAAACAATATTATTACATGAAAATACAAAGTTTATTTCAATCTAAATTCTAATTCTAAAGAATGAACTCAGCTTGAACACTTATGAAAAACATGAGCAGAGAAAAAGAAATATTTTTTTTTTTAAAAAGCTCTATTTGTTATTGTCTACACTGTAGAGGGTGACTTTGCCTCACCTAAACAGAAAAATGAGCACAGTCAAGGTTTACAGTGGGATTCAGCAGGTGGAGGGACCCTAAGATCGGTTGTAGTGGCTCAGTGTGGGGAAAAAGAATCACAACTCACTATAATTTCTTTTGTGAGCTCCAGTAGATTTTCTCTGTGTGCAGGCTTCAATCAGCTGCTGCTGTTCTCAGGTTTACTGCTCCGTCGTGGATTTACACAACTGAATTCAACAAGACGCAACCCAGTATTTCACGAACTCTCTGATTTCCATCCCCTACACTGACAGTATGCTGTTTATACCTAACCTAACACTGACCGTGAACACCACAACCAAGTGCACCAGTCCAACACAGAGCTTTAATATAATTTAACCACAGCACAGCAAACTAATCTGTTCTGTACTAAACTGCAGTATTTTCATGCAACCTTTGAATAATATAAAGTTACTATACCTCAGTTTGTTTTGCAGAACGTTTCACAATATGATAAACCATAACTTCACATCACATACAGATCCAATAAATGAGGACATTACATGTAAGCCTTAAATTTCCAGGTTATCAGATTTCACTGAGCAGTCCTTACCTTTAATATAACCTCTCTTCTTCCTCTCCTGTCCTCTTTGTTACATCTTTCTCCATCTCTGAGTGAACTTCTTTCTTTTCTCTCCCTGGAAATACAGCAGCTGGACTTTTAGCTAGCTGACATACTGTGTGACAAACTGCAACACAGTTTGTGTGTTTACTGACATTTGTTGAGCTGATAGAAACGATGCAGTTAAAATTACCTGCCACACCACGTTACTATGTTTATTTTTGCTCCTCTCCTTTAGGGGCTAGCTAGATGCTGAAGTACCGCGACCACAACTTAGAGATGGCTGCACTCGGTCCGACCCACTAGCTAACTCCTGAGTACAGCGCTATAAATGATACATAAATTATATGGTTTTGCCTCTTTCCCAAGGGGGTAGGAATGAGTTTACTATTGGGGGGGTGGGGCACATATCGGAAACCTGACAGATCCATAAATACTCTGAGCAAAGCATAAAAAAATGCTATATTGATCACGTGTCTATCGTGATATATACTGTTATTGATTTATTGCCGAGCCCATTATATATCTCATACGCTGTCTACTCTGTTTATAGCATCACCTAACTCTTACAGTAAAAGTTGTCACTCATTTATTTTAAGATGTCACCTCAAGCCCTGTACCGCCTTCTCCTTTTCCTATCTCCCTTGTACTGCCCCTGCATTGCTGCTCCTAAACATACAAAATGGTTTCAGAGATTAGGGATAGCTCCTGAGCCCAAAGGCGGCTCATTTTAAACTAAACGAGAAAAAAAAAATCCACTTATTGGTCAATACTACTGTACTGCACCTAGCAACCTAAACCTAACCTAACCCATACTCTTATAAGTACTGTGGAAATAATGAAGACATTATTGAAAATTTATCTTGGAAAAAAAAAAAAAAAAAAAAATCAATCCGTCCTCACCTCTTCTTTCTAGATCTATTATAATTAATATGGTTTTTAAACCTCACCTCACACCCTGAAGCTCCACCTGGCTCTCCTATCTCTTCCCTGAGCCAGTTCTTCTCATGATAAAATTGTTTAGTTTTATATTTAAAAATTAATAACAGGCTAATACATATTTCACTAAACTAATTTAAGACCTCGTCTGAGCTTCTTCAGCCTCTCCACCTTTGATTGCTTCAACTGAGTCATTACTCCATGTACTACCATTCTCCTGATAAGATATTATTACACATATCTAATATACTGTCATACATGTTGATAAATTATGATCAGGTGCTGCCCTTGTGTTGTGTGACTTGTTACTCACACTGACGTTACTCTTTTTAAAAAACAAGGTAAGTCCTACTGCTGTTTCAGCCTTTTCGTTGGTGGTGGCATTGTGCTGAAATGAGATAACATTTTGGCTAGTTTAGCTAACTTCTAGACAAAGTTAGCAGTTAAATATTGGACGAGTGACCATCCCAGGATTAAGATGACTGAACCAAAGAGATTTGGTTTCTATATATGAAAGTAAACTGATAACAAGATGTTATAAACAAGCAATATTCATGGCAACATTCCCGACAGACCGTTTTACCTCATTCAAAAGAGTTCCTGACTCCTGCCGCTGTCTCCCACCAACTAAAACTCAGGGCCGTTCAGAGGGGGGCGGGGGGGAGCGCAGTGACATCACGCTATGTTGAGCCTTCAAAATAAAAGCACGCGAGTTAAAGATTTCAAAATCAGTATTTTTCTCCTCCGCGGTGTAATTTTTAGGTGGAACAAATGCCCCTCCAATATTGTTTCCTACGCCTATGCTTTTTCCTGTCTTTGTATGCGATAAGCCCCGGGGACAGGTACGCCAATACGATTGCCCCCTTTTGTGTTATTTTCCCCTCCATTCAGTCTTCGATCGGTTTGATTTTTGGAGGCCCGCCAGTGACCGGAAATAAAAACTTGCCTCAAATGTCTTAACCTAAAGTAAGAGTCTGTTTTGAAAATGTAATGAGTGGAAAGTACAGATATTTGCGTAAAAATGTAGAGAGTAAAAGTAAAAATTTGCAAGAAAAAATAAATACACAAGTAAAGTACATATACCTGGAAAATCTACTTTAGTACAGTAACGAAGTATTTGTACTTTGTTACTTCTGGCCTCTGCTGTTAGCTTCTCTGCTAGCCGGCGTCTTTGAAGTAGATATAACTTTGTTGGACTCTGACACTTCGTAAATAAAATCTCATACGAAGTGAGAATGTAATCAAACTGTTTATCGGAGGGAAAGTGATTTTTAGGACACTCCAGCCTAACATTAGAATAATGTTATAACCAGCTGTTGTTGTTTAGCTGGCTCGCTTTCAGCTGTCTGGAGACAGGATTGTCGCATATCGGGAATAAATAAGCATGTTTATGCATGTTTCCGTGCGCTAGTGCAAGTCTCCTGACTTCCGTTCAGGAGATGAGGCTTGAAGTGAGGAGGAAGAGGATGGCATTTTATTAAGATGCAGTTGTGTCTTTCTTTCACGTTTTCACTTCTATGGTGAAGGGGGGCCCTCCTCCGACGACAAAACATAGTTATGATGCTTCATATCTTGAATTTGAAGGCGCAGATATGAATTGAAATGTATTTCCACTGCATTAAAAAAGCCTGCCACTTCTCTTCTCCTCTACCTTTAGTGCTATATGTTGCCAGTCTCTACGCACAAATGTAAAAAGCAATTAGTCGGAAGGGAGATGTCCTTCCTGGCCACTGTATTCAAATATGGTGGGAAAAGATGGCAGCTTCCACAAACTGCTCCTATGTATTTATAATAGACTAATTATAAGTTTATGAGAATGCATCAGTTTGTTAGAAGACATAATTACACACTAATCTATGTATTTTTATGAGTACAATATCCTTTGTTCTATTAAATAACCTCAATAAATTAATGATGGCACCTTTAAAGACTGGACCACATATTTTTGATCAGATTCAGATCTGGGGAGCTTCCTGGTCATAGATTCAAATGTTACTTTGATGATTTCCAGCCTCTTAGTTATCACTTCTTCCTTGTCACATGGTGCGCCATCATGCTGGAAAATAAACAGATTACTCTTGGAATTGTTGGAAGAAGGTGGTCTTTGAGGACCTTAAAAAGCAGGTGGTCAAGCAGAAGCCCACAAACCCTGATCAGCTTTGAGCACTGATAAGGCAGGAAGGGATCGCCATCAATCAGCCCAGAAAGCAGAAACTAATATCCAGCACGCCACAAAGAACTGCAGAAGTTATGAAGAAGAAGGATCCACATTTTAAATACTGACGCGCAGCATAATTTTGATTTCTTTGCCACTAACAGTCTTTAAAACATATTGGACTTCACTGTATCATAGAAACTGTGTGTATGAAACAAAATTTGTGCCACTGACAAATCTTTTGGCCATTATTATTATTATTATTATTATTATTATTATTATTATTATTATACATGCTTAGAGGTAATGCTAACATTTGCACTCTGACATCCCCACAGAGACATTAACACTTCCATGCTGATGGTAAGCAGGTCAAAAGTTTAACGTTCATCATTTTAGTGTACCTTGTGTTCTCTGCACACATTTTTCAGACCAATTCAAGCTGACAATGGTGAAGAAGAGTTGTGGGGGGAAAGGTACGGGTGAGTGTATGATGCACAGATTGTAAAGCTCCATCAGGCAACCTTGTGATTTTTTTGTACTTGGTTGTATATGAAGTTAAATTTTGCTACTAGTTGGTCATTAACAAAAGTACCACAAAAATAAATAAAAATAGTCACCTGACAAAACCAAAGGGACACTGCACTTAACACCACCACACCAGCATCAGTCCAGCACACAACTGGATTAAACTGGTCGACTAACTAACAATGATGCTAATAGAGGGATTCCACTCCACACCCACTCTCATCCAATGGCCTCATAAACAGGAGCATTTTTTCCCCCACGGTCTGCCCTCCTGCGGCATATTTGTGACAATACATGTCTTAACTCAGCCACAGGCTGAATTAACACACTAATTTTTTTTTGACACAACAGCCACCAAAACACATCCTGATCTGACATTAAGATATACAGTGTCAAAACTCTCTGCTGCGTCAAACATTTCCCTCAATTCTCTGCTAAGACCCTCCCCTTCCTTCCAGTGGAGAGCTGTGCTGTGGCTGGGAATGCAGCGGAGCAGAGTTTTTCCTGAACAAATACTACACTTTTTCCTTCCTAAGGGGTACAGCCCGCTCTCTGTCTATTGTTTATAGGCTGCTAAAGGATACAAAGTCCCTCTGCTAATCAGATTGAATTGTCTATTAAAAAACACTTTGTTTCCACATAGCTGAAAATCCACAACTTTTCTCTAAATATATTAATCCAGCTGCTATTTGGCTTACAGCCCTAATCAAACATTCTCAGACTGTTTGGCTGATAATCTGGACTATATGCGACTGCAGCCTTTTTATACACTGCATGGGTAAAAGGCTTAAAAACCCACTGAGGTGTTTTTTCAGGAGCATTTTCTGTCCATAGCAATGCTAATTTTAAACCCCAACACTTACCTCTAGTTAATGAGTACCCTATGGTGGAAATCTGTCTGAACTTTGTTAGAACTTGTCTAGCAAAAAGTAACATCCTAATACCACAGCTGGGAAAATGAGTCACTGAAAGTTGCAGCTCACTTTTGAAAACAAGCATTGGACTGTTTTTCATTTAGGTATCACTATTATAATTTCTTTCATCATTTCAAAATGCCTTGAAAGAACTGAGCAGAATATTGAGTGCTTCAATCTGAATTTTAAAAAAACTATCTGGAATCAGTCTAAAAGAGGTTCAAAGTTGAACAGTTATTTGAATTCAGATGACACTACAAAACCAGAGATTGAATAAGCTTCCCAGTAATGTGGTGGTCACAATGGTAAGTACAAACCCCACATCTCCTTACACTGTATAACAGAGCAAAAACAGCCTTGCCACCAAGAGCTGATTTCCACATAATCATGATGTTGGTCCTTTTTTTGGGTTTAGTTTTTTAAAAAAATTTAGCCCACGCAAAAATTACATACATCAGAATCTCATTTGCATCTGGACTCACAGCACACAAAGTCTGCTGGTTTAGGATTTACAGAGTCTGGTGAGTTATTAGCTATAAGACAAACATTCCAGAGCTTATCTGTATTTGCTTGACTGGTATCGATAATGCTTTGCCACCTTCTCTTGCAGAACAACACAATCGCAATCTACCGCATCTTTTGTAACAGAGGTAGTGCAGCTTTTCAGTTCAACAGAGGTGATGTCAAGCAGCTCACAACAGAGGTATGATGACACTCACTGTAAAGTCACTCAAGAGGAAAAGAATAATTCCTTTTATTAAAACTTAGACTGCAATCACAACAGTGAAGAGTCTGATTTGTGGTCTGTGTTTCTGCAGCCATTTCAACAGGAAGATACTGAACAATGGGAATAATGCTGAAAATCTGCCTGAAAAATATCTGCTCTGCTATTTGGTGCTATGAAGAACCCACTACAGAGAGTCACCTAAGGAAATGGCTCAGCAACAACTTACCAGGGTTGGACCCCCTTTTGCCTTCAGAGCTGCCTTAATTCTTCATGGCACAGATTCAACAAGGTAACATTCTTCAGAGATGTTGGTCCATATTGGCATGATAGCATCAAACAGTTGCAGATTTGTCAGCTGCACGTCCATGATGTGAGTCTTCCATTCCACCACATCCCAAAGATGCTCTATTGAATTGACATCTGGTGACTGTGGAGGCCATCTGAGTACAGTAAAGTCTTTATCATGGTCAAGAAACCAGCTTGGGGTGATCTGAGGTGTGTGAGATTCCATGTTATCCTGCTGGAAGATGGGTACATTGTGGTCATAAAGGGATGGACTTGGTCTGCAACAATACTCAAGTAGGGTGTGGTTTAAACAATGCTCAGTTGGTACTAAGGGGCCTAAAGTGTGCCAAGAAAATTTCCCCCACAGCCTTACACCATCACCAGCAGCCTGAACCACTGATATAAGGCAGGATACAAGACCAGGCTTTCATGGTTTTTGCAGCAAATTCTGAAACTCACCTGACCAGGCAACATTTTTCCAATTTCTATTGTCCAATTTTGGTGAGCCTGTGTGAATTATAGCCTCAGTTTCATGTTCTTAGCTGTCAGGAATGGCACCTGGTGTGGTCTTCTGCTGCTATATCCCATCTGCTTTGATGTACAATCCATTCAGAGATACTCTTCTGCCCACCTTGGTTGTAACAAGCAGTCATTTGAGTTACTGTTCTTACTGTCACATCAGCTTGAAGCAGTTTGATCATTCTCCTCTGACCTTTGGGTATCAACAAGGCATTTTCACCCACATCACTGCTGCTTTTCTCTTTTTCAGACCATCCTCTATAAACCCTAAAGATGGTTGTGTTAGAAAATCCCAGCAGTTAAACAGTTTCTGAAATACACAGACCAGCCCATCTGGCACTAACAGCCAAAGTCACATAAATGACCTTTCTTTCCCATTCTGATGCTCAGTTTGAACTTCAGCAGGTGATCATGCCTAAATGCATTGAGGTGCAGCCATGTGATTGGCTGAGTAGATATTTGTCTTAACAAGCAGCTGAAGAGGTGTGGCTGGTGAATGTACGAACTTAGCAGCAAACATGCTACTGATTTAAAAAAACAAAAAAAAAAACAAAAAGCATGCTACTGAGGTGCAGAGCTAAACTCATTTCCACTTTAAGGCAGTCAGTTAAAGTTTACTAGCAATGGGACCAAAGGATGCTGTTGAGCTTGGATTCACTCCTGAAAACTGTGCTGCATTTACTTGTATTCTTCAAATTGCAGATACATATCATCCTATTAATACAAGTACTAAAACTTTCAACCACCACTTCTTCCCCACACCACTTCACTGATATAAAAAAAAGATGATTCAAACAGAGGCTCTATTGTGAAATAAACATAAATAAGATGATCTCTGACAAGCTGCACGCCTCTCTCTCATTTGCACACACACACACACACACACACACACACACACACACACACACACACACACACACACACACACACACACACACACACACACACACAGCGAGCTGTCTGAGGACAGTATGATGGTGCAGTGGTTAGACTTGCTGACAGCACCTCAAGTCATCCCAACCTGTCTCAGCACATACATGACTTTTGGGCTTGTCAGAAGAATCAGAATCAGAGTGTGGGAATGCTAAACTGGAATAGAACTGGGCTCCAGTCCTGTCTCTGCCATCTGAGTAAGCCCCATGACATGAAGCAGCTGAGGTTAAAAGGTGAAACGATGCCTGAACTCCTTTTTTTTTCCCCAAATAGCCGAGCTTCGACTGGCTACCTGCCAGCAGCTTTACTCACAGACTCGTTGTCCTATAAAAACTTCAGGAGAACATATTTGACTTCTTAGCCCTAAAAAAGCCAATCAGCAGTGTTTGCCAGCTTGTCAAAAGAGGCGTGGAAGCCAGCATGAAACAAGAAAAACAGAGGAGCTCTGAAGAGCCAGAAATGATTAGAGTATCTGCCGATGAGGACAGATTCATGTGATACACCAAAAAAAAGGGAGTTTTTCAAGTGGACAAGCAATGTTTTAATGCAGGCAGTCAGTTTTTGCTGAAACTTGGCAAAAACGGCTTTGCTCAAAATGTTTTTATTTTTTGTTTTGTTGTTTATGAAATTGAGAATTCTTTTAATGAGTTCTTTGAACGCCATATGAAACTCTAATAAAAAAAACATATATATGGCTTTGGCTTAATATTTCTCTTTCTTCCTGAACTTCATGGGTCAGACTTTATTTCAACTTTACTGTACTCAGATGGCCTCCACAGTCACCAGACTTTATTTCAATTTGAAATATGAACTTCTTAAAGCCTCAGTACTTTGTTTCTATAACCCAAGCACCCCCATATCAAACATATCGGAATGACCATAAAACCCCGAGGTGGTGGTGGTGGGCTACCTGTAACTTTCTATGACACTTTGTGGTTGTCAGGCTCGTCTGGACAATTTACCCACCTATGTATTTGATATCAAAGCCCTCGGGAGGCTGTAGGGTCCGTCTCGTCCATCCGTTCCTGAGCACCTGAAGGTGCACCTCTTTCCCTTGGATCAACAGCACATGCTCATCTATCCAGCCGAGGAAGAAGATCTCTGTCAGCGCGTGTGTCAGCGCCTTGTTCCAGAAATGCTGCATGTTGACTGCTTTGAAATTAGCGAAGACCTCATAGCCGGAGTGATGTTGTAAGTTTGCCGAGAGCAAGGCCGGTGACGATGGTGAGTCCTCTCCATCTCCTCTGCAAACGCGCGACAGCACCAGCGCCAGGGAGTGCGGGGCGATCTGGAGGAACTTCTCCATTGTCGCTCCAGTCAAAACTTGATCCCCAAGGGAATCAAAAGAAAACTGCAGTCTCTTTTCTGTACGACATTGTTCAGGCCGTACAGGTCTCTCGCGGTTCTATCTCTAAGAGTTTATGTTGGTTTAGGCATACTTCAGAAATAGACTCCTCTGGAAGCGCCATATTCCACAGTGCAGCGTTTTAAATGTTAAACACAGGTGCTGCATGTAAACCCAGGGAAATCAGCAACCTGATACCCGTCCACTGCGGCCACCTCTCCCAAACTGTCAAAGAGCTATAAGGTCCTACTTTCAGCGACAAAAGAGGCGAGCGCTTGTGAGGCGTTCAAGCACTCCTTGTAAACTACCACTTTTCACTTTGGGCTGTCAAAATCTTCGTTTTTGAGAGAAATCCTTATCTAATGCTGACTGTCTGCAACAATTTAATGTTATCAGTGACTCAAAGCACCAAACGAGCACACTAATATGAGAAAAAGCAATGCAAAGGAACTTCAAGTCTTTTTTCTTGATTTTTTTTTTTCTTCATTTTAATGTTTGATTTGCGTTTTCTTAATTGTAATTGAAAGCAAATGTATGGAGCAGCCAGGTTTACACAACCAAAGTGGTAAACTAAATAAACTAAATAATAAGTAATAAACTAAAACAAAACTCTAGCTAATAGTACAACAATAAAAAATAAATAAATAAATAAAAAATAACTCTCTCTCTCTCTCTCTCTCTCTCTCTCTCTCTCTCTCTCTCTCTGTGTGTGTGTGTGTATGTGTGTTCATCTATCAGTCTGTCAGCTGGCTTTCCAAACATCTCTTTATCAAACATTACTAGTGATCACTGATAAGAGCTTGTTTTTGGAAATAAATGTATTTGCATTTCATGCTTTTTGAGCCTCAGAGAAGAAACCCCAGGCCCCTACTCAGTTTCGTAAAATTTGTAAACACAAACATCAAGAGTCAGTGGTACCCTTATTGAATGTGCAGTCTCTATAAGTCAACTCAGTGTTGTTTTTTTAACTTCTCATCCCTGATAAATAAATAAATAAATGCCCATATATGACTAATAAAAACTAAAACCACCCCCCCCCCTCTCCAAAAAAAACCAAAAAAAACATAAAAAAAAATAAACAAAACGCTAAACAAAAACTAAACTGAACCAAACAGACCCACTCTGGGAACTAACTGAAACTAGACTGAATTTTAAAAATATATTTTGAAATGCAGTTTTAAATATAGGCTATTACAAACCCAGTTCCAAAAAAGCAAGGATACTGTGTAAATAAAAACAGAATGCAAAGGTTTGCAAATCTCATAAAAACGTATTTTATTCACGGTAGAATATCAAAATCATATCAGATGTTTGAACAGAAAATGAACCATTTAAAGAAAAAAATGGCTGATTTTTTTCATTTGAGCAGCAACAGGTTTATAAAAGTTTGTACAGGACCATGTTTACCACTCTGTAGCATCCCCTCTTCTTTTAACAACAGTCTTAAACTAACATCTGGGAACTGAGGAGAGCAGCTGCTGGCCTTTTGGGAGAGGAATGTTGTCCCATTTTTGTCTGATAGAAAATTCTAGCTGCTCAGCAGGCCTGGGTCTACTTTGTTGTATTTTTCAGTTGGTGAAAGGTCTGGACTGCAGGCAGGCCAGTTCAGTTGTAATAGAGACAGTATGCAGTTTAGCAGTTTCTTGCTGAAATATGCAAGGCCTTCACTGAAAAAGACGTCATCTGGATGGGAGCATATATTGCTCTAAAACCTGTGTATACCTTTCAGCATTGATGGTGCCTTTTCCAGATGTACAAGCTGCCAATTCCATAGTCACTAATGCACCTCCATACCATCAGAGATGCAGTCTTTTGAACTGATAACAAGCTGGATGTTCCCTCTCCTCTTTAGTCCGCAGCATGCACTGTCCGTGTTTTCCAAAATAAATTTCAAATTTTGACTTGTTTCACCACCAAACAGATTTCCACTTTGCTCAGTCCAAATGAGGTTTGGCCCAAAGAAAAGAGCAACATTTCAGTGATTTCTGGAAGTGTTCCTGAGCCCATGCAGTGATCTCCATGTCAGAATCAATCCTGTTAATGCAGTGCCACCTGAGGGCCTGAAGATCACAGACATCAGTACTGATTTTCGGCCTTGCCCCATGTGCACAGAGATTTCTTCAGATTCCTGGAATCCTTTGATGACATTATGTGCTGTGGATGATGAGATACTCAAAGTCTTCACAATTTTAGATTGAGGAACATTATTCTGAAATTGTTCCACAATTTATAGATACAGTTCTTTGCAGATTGGTGAACCTCTGCCCTTCTTTACTTCTGAGATGCTCATTTGTATACTCAATCATGTTACTGACCTGTTCCCACTTAACCTAGTTAGTTACAAAATATCCCTCCAGCTTTTTCTTAAACTTACTCACTTACTTTCCAGCCTTTTATTACCCCCGTGACAACCATCAAATTCAAAATGAGCTAATATTTTTCCTAAAAATGATGCATTTTCTCAATTTAAACATTTGATTTGTTTTCTGTGTTCTATCATGAATAAAATATAGGTTTATGAGATTTGAAAATTATTGCATTCTGTTTTTATTTACATTTTACACAGCGTCCCAACTTTTCAGAATTGGGTTTGTATAACTCTATACAGAACACACAGACATTCACATAAAACATAAAAAAACAAAACAAACAAAAAAAACCAGATAAATCATACAGAAAAATATGTAAAACATAAACACCACTTACAAGCTCACATGGTCACCAGTGCCACATAAAACAGTATGCAGCAGAACATCATCAGCTTCCTCACTGCAGGTATAGGTACACTACATGGAAGTCATCACTTAACTAATTTGATGGCTTCATAAACAAAATAATTCCTGTTACACTTTTGTTTGCCTTAAAAATCTTAGTTTCTGTCACTTTTGTTGTCTTTGTGTTGACCAAGCTGACCACTGGGGAGAGCAGTTTTCTCCTCTATGTAGTGTTAGAAACACCACGATTATCGCGCAATTCAACAGCACCACAAAACACTCTATCGAAATCTACCATATATCATGCACTTTCTGAACATTTATCACTATTTGATAAACAAAAACACCCCTTTAAGCAAAAGGGGTAGACAGTTTTAGATGCAGCCCAACCTGGAAAATCACATTATATTACCAAAAGTATTTGCTCATCTGCCTTCACACACATATGAACTTGAGTGACATCCCATTCTTAATCCATAGGTTTTAATATGATGTCGGCCGACCCTTAGCAGCTATAACAGCTTCAACTCGTCTGGGAAGGCTTTCTACAAGGTTTAGGAATGTTTATGGGAATTTTTGGCCATTCTTCCAGAAGTGCATTTGTGAGGTCAGACACTGATGTTGGATGAGAAGGTCTTGCTCACAGTCTCTGCTCAAAGGTGTTCTGTCGGGTTGAGGTCAGGACTCTGCGCAGGCCAGTCAAGTTCTTCCAAACAAACTCTCTCATCCATGTCTTTATGGATCTGCTTTGTGTACTGGTGTGCAGTCATGTTGGAAGAGGAAGGGGCCATCCCCAAACTGTTCCCACAAAGTGGTAAACTGTCCAAAATGTTGAAGCATTAAGAGTTCCTAGGTGCCTCCTGCCTAGGTGCTTGGTTTTATACACCTGTGACCATGGGAGTGTTTGGAACACCTGAATTCAGTGATTTGGATGCGTGAGTGAATACTTTTGGCAATATAGTGTATGTGTGATTAGGTAATAGTGAGGAGCCAAACTATCCAAAATTTTTGAAATAAAAAAATTTGAGTAGAGTGACGCTGAGTATATGATTCAAAGAAGTAGTGTTCACAAAGTGGCTGGTTGGATAACAGCCTTCAGGAGGAGTGCCGAACAACAGCCAGCCTCAGGAAACACAGGCCATGCAGTTCAGTCCATCAGTTTTTGGACAAAGATGCAATTTTTGTAGCTTTGTCTCTGCACACCACCACAGTGGATTTTTTTTAACCAAACAATTAAGATTGAACTGAAGTGCAGACTTTCAGCTTTAATTCAGGGGCTTTAACCAAAAATCTGTTAATTGTTTAGGAATTAAAGCCTTTCTTTCTTTTTTTTTATACACAGTCCCCCATTTTTAGAGTCTAAAAATTAATTGGACAACTGTCGAGCAGTTTTATGGCCAGGTGAGGCCTGTTCTCTTTTGATTTTGTCACAAACTAAGCAGATAAAAGATGTGGAGTTGATTCAAAGTGTCGAATTTCTATTTAGTAGCTGTTTGCTGGAAATCTTAGTATGAGGTCCAACAAGATGCTGATTTGGGGGAAGCCATCACTAAGCTGAAAACCCAGAATAAACCAAGTCAACAATCCGGTTCATTCTTAAAAAAGAATGAATGTACTGGCCAGCTCAGCAAAACCAAAAGGCCTGAAAGACCACAGAACACAGCTAAAGAGGAAGAGTGTTGAATTATTCCCTTGGTTTAGAAAAAGTCCTATACAAGTCAGTCAACTGTCCATGCTTTTCAGTTAGTGAAGACAAAACTGAATGCAGAAAGACCCACAAACAAGCAGCAAGTGAAGGTGGCTGCAGTAAAGGCCTGTTAGAGCACCTCAAAGGAGAAAACTCATCATTTGGTGACGTCCATGAGTTCTAGACTTCAGTCACTGACTGCAAAGGATTTTTGTCTTAAAATCAAACTTTATATTTAATATAATTAGTCCGATTACTTTTGAGCATCTGAGTATGTATAAAAATGGCTGTGAAAGTGTGCACTTTTAATCATATCTTGATTGTTTAAAATTCACTGTGATTGTTTACAGAAGCAAAACTACAAAATACAGTGCTGTGAGAAAGCATTTGCCCACTTCCTGACTTCTTTGGGCATTTGCGATAACTGGTAATGAGTCTTTCTCATCGCTGTGAATGAATTTTGACTCTCTCCTCTTTGCAGAGTTCTTTTAATTCAGTCACATTTCAGGGTTTTCCAGCATGAATGGCCTGTTTAAGGTCATGCCAGAGCATCTCGAACTGATTTAAGTTCAGAATTTGATTAGACCACTCCAAAACCTTCTCTTTTTTTTGAGCCACTCAGCGGTGGACTTGCTGGTGTGTCTTGGATCATTGTCCTGCTGCATAACCCGAGCGCTCTTGAGCTTCAGGGCATGAACTGATAGCCGGACATTGTCCTTAAGTATTTTCTGGTAGAGAGCCGAAATCATGGTTCCATCAGTTACTGCAAGTCGTCCTGAAGCAGCAAAGCAGCCTCAGACCATCACACTACCACCACCCACATTTGACTGTTGGTGTGATGTTCTTTTTATGAAATGTTGTGTTAGTTTTATACCAGAAACAGAATGCAAACCTTCCAAAAAGTTCAACTTGTCTTCTCAGTCCACAGAATATTTTCCCATTGTGGATAACGGCTCTCACTGTGGTGCAGTGGAGTCCCAAAACCTTAGAAATGGCTTTGTGGGTGGAGGACAACTACTTTTTTACATCATACAATGCAGTGAATGCAATCGTGACAGCTAGAAATTATTACTTTTGGTTCAGTTATGTCACGTTTATACATGAGTGATTTCATGTACCAAGGTTAAGGTGAAGCATTTTAATCACTCTAATACTTAAAGGTTTGTTGAATGTTTAAGTATCGTCTCTTGTTTGTGGGAACAAGTTTAAGTAAAGTGCATTTCGCTGGCAATCAAACAATCCAAGACTGTTTTATCTCGCCCTGGGCCTCAAGTTCTGGTTGCCCAGTTCTTCTCACCTACAGGTAAATCTGGAGAAATCCTGCATATTTAAACTGAAGGCATCGTAAAAGCAGATCTTTTACCGTTATTTCAGGTTAGTTCTTGTGTGGGTTATAAAAAACTGGCAAGAGTTTGCCAAGAATGTGTCAGAATATGGGTTTGGTAATCTTTTGTGCTCTTAATATTCTTGTAATGTATGAGCCAAAATGAAGCAACACTATTCCACAGCACAGAATACAAAATGATCTTTATTATGTGTGAAACAAAGCACACCAACCTTACATCACAGCTGCTTACAAAATTGTGAATTACAAAAAAAAAAAAAAAAAAAAAAGTTCATTGCAAAATGTTGCACAATATGACTTAAAATCTGGATTTTCAAACATGCACCAATGAAATATTTTAACAGCATATGTGACAGATTAGGTTAGCCTGCTGTAGTTTTTTTTTTTGTTTGATTTGTGCAAAAAACTGTGCTTCATCTGATAGAAATCAGTCAATATTTATGGTAACACAACTTTAGCAAAAGTCCGCTGACGTGTGAATTACACAATTCGATTCTGATTGTTTAGAAAGTTGCATCACTGAAGTACAAAACTGAAGTTTGTTAACATAAATGGTTTTAGTTCATTTGAATTGATTGTTATTTAGATCATAAGTAACTCAAAAATCCTTCAGAGATTTCTTTAAGGCTGCAACCAAAAACCTTTTCCATCAATATTCAATAATTTTTAATAGCCCATCATTTGTGGAAAAGGGTATGTTTTTTTTATTTCATCTGAAGCCAAAGTGAACATATTCAAATGCCATGTTTTTTTCTGACCAACAGGTAAACCTGTGAGCTGCTAAGTTCACTCAGGAAAAAACGGAAATAGGCTGGGACTACATTTTGTGCCCAAACAAAATAAAAAAAATAAAATAAAATAAACAAGGAAGATTCAGTTCTCTTAATTAATCTAAACATATCCCAAACTAACTTACCTTTTTTTTTTTGCACTGGAGCTTCCTATGAATTTAATCCATCCAGTTAAAAAGTCATGAAAAGAGTCATGAAACTAAATTAAAAGCTGAGTTCAAGTAGGTCTAAGTTGTTAAATAAAATATGGCTCAAAAAATAGCATTGGGCAGGCCATCAGGTCTGTGTTCCCACCACTTTGAAGACATTCACAAGCAAGAGAAAGAAGAAAAAGCCTGAAAGACTAAATCTAACTCTGAGCTTTCTAACCCACATACCTTAAAACGGCTTAAAGGACGCTCTTGAACTTGCTACATATTAATATAGCCACCAGCTTCAGGTGGTGCTTTCATTCAGGCTTTACACAACTCACCAGGTACCAATCTAGTGAGTGAGGGATCCATCACTCACACAGTAATGGAGACATAACAAAAAATGTAAATAGAGACAAAAACAATTACAGACAGACTGTCATCTTGCTTAGACACTTGAGTTACAACAGACTGCTGATGTATGAAATATTTTTGCTGGTGGGCAATCAGCCCATCTATGGTTTCATGATTACACAAACATAAAAAGGTCAAACATCCTGTCAAACTGCTTCACAGCAAAGTTCCCTGAAATGTGTAGTGTAAACAGCAAAGAGGCGTCTCCGTGTGACACCCTGTGAACCTGGAAATACAAGCCGTTATTACTTGTAGATATCTGTGGTTATATTTTATGTTTTGTGAAAAAAAAACAACCTTCTTTTAGGTTAAAGAACGTGCTGCCGGGATAGAATTGAATGCCATGCATAAATAACTACTAGACAATGAATAAACTTAATAATGCCAAGGAGGTGAAGCATGACTGACATTTGCATCACATCTGCTCTCCAAGAAATATGAAAGTTAACAGAGATACTGAGTTACAAACTGTACACTAAAATAATTCAAACACTCCCAAAGCCCTTCTTCTAGTTTCCTGATGAGGCGAGTGACATCAAGGAGAAAAATACATCTCTTTGGTCAGCATTGACACAATGCAGGGGATTTGTTTCTTTGCATGAAAGCCTGGGGAATTGGAGACAGACTCAAACTCTACTGCCACCTTGTGGTTAACTCGTGCCATGATGTGCAGGAGCTCTATTTCTTTCCCATATTTGCTGATCATGTCACACAGTGATTGGATGAACCAGGACCCAGTCATAGTATTCCTCCATGAGTAGTAACCTGCACATACAGGAGTGATAGAATATGGGGTGTATTAAAAACAATACATTTTAAAAGGAAACATGCATGCGTGCAAAAAAAAGACCCTTATTTTAACCTGGGGCAGTGGAGAAGGCATAGAGGAAGTCTGCTTCCACAGGGATCTTAATGCCATCACTTCCACTGTCTGTTTCAATGCCTGGATCCAGATCTGTGCCTCTGCAAGCCTATTCAGTGTCCACACACACACACACAAACACACACACACACAAGCAATGTTTGCTTAGTAAAGCGAAGGTTAGGTTATAGCAGGTGGACCAAAAAAAAAGAACAAAACAAAAAACAAAACACTACAATACCTGGATGAAGAAGAGCTTGGGCTTTCCCACCAGTGATATGCAACGATCACCTCGAAAAAGTGAAGTCAGCTGTTTGAGCTCTACTGAGCCGTCCGTACCGAAGAACACACCCTCATCTCCATGACTCAACAGAACGCAGACAAAAGAGGCTGAGCTGCTGTGATCCTCCTTGGACACTGAAAAACAAAGATTATAAAAAAAAAAAAAAAAAAAAAAAAACAGATTTTTTATATTATACATACATACACACATACACACATACACATACATACATACACACACACACACACACATGTGGAAATGAGTAGACAATAGAAGGCTTACTTTTAATTTAGGGATACAAGTGGGAAAATGGATAGGAGTTTTAAAGTTATACTTGCCAGCAGTTAAAACCTGTTTCATCTGATCAACTGTCTGGTCATTGTAGATCTTCACTTTATAACCCAAGTTTGAAAAAACTTTCATGACGTTGGCTGCATCCACGTCAGTACCATTTCGCTGATTCATGCCTAAAAAAAAAAAAAAAAAAAAAAAAAAAACACAAAACCACAAGAATAATTCCAGTTACTTCAACACGATACAAACATCTGCAAAACAAACAACCTTTCTTCCTTCCTTGTGAGTATAGATGACTGTTTATATTAGTGGAGCACATTTTGATTTAGCATTTCACACACAAGTGACTACATGTAGCAGAGGCAGCACATGAGGTGGGCGGTATACTGCATCAGCTAAATAACACCAGATGGTACAGATGCTGTGGTAAACTTTAATGTATTCTCTTAAACAGGCTTGTAAGTGTTGTATAAAAGCACTTTATTGGTCTGTTTTATATTCTATTCTGTTGGTACAAGGGGTATTCTGTTTATTTGTCCCTCAGAGCCACTGTGGCAAGTCAGCATTAGCAGCATGTGCTGTTTTGTGTGCTAGATTCAAACAAAGCAGTAATCAGCTCCCGTGAATCTACCTGTGCCATTGGAATTTTGAACCGCACCTGCTCCTACTAATACACGATCCCCACCCGTCTTCAACCTGAGCAGGGATCTGATCAGCCAGAAAATAACAAAGACACCTACACAGGTGTAAAGAAGTTAATAAAGACTGCTTTACAGTCACATTGTCGGTTCATATTTGTCATGGGGCACCTGGACAAAAAAAAAAAGCCATTGTTATTGCTCAGGTAACGCCTGCTCATTTCCAACTCAGCAGTAAAAAACTAAACTAGGCGATACAGGATGAACCACTGCTATGCTTGCTTGATTCAAATGATGCATTTGCTTTTAGAACATTGTGGTACATGTTGAATAAGCAGTCATGTGTGTGTTTTAGTCCTGCTAGACAAGTTTTGAAAACACAAGTCTGACAGAACATTAAGACCATCACATGATGTTTGTAAAGAGAAGCAGTGTAGCCACGTAGAGGCTGACTGATACTGGAGGTTTCTGAGGGCACTTACTGACCTTTAGAGAGTTTTAAGAAATAAAATAAAATAAAATAAAATAAAATAAAATAAAATAAAATAAAATAAAATAAAATAAATCAGATATTGCTATTCCAGTCAATAAAACAAACATAAAATTATACTGACAAAAGAGATGATGAGCTCACATTTAACAAAAAAATATGAAAACAGGACAACACAGCCCACAACCACCAAGCCTGGAAGCCCTCTGATTACTCCAAACAGTAAACAGGCAAACAGGTGTTTAGGTGTGGTTGTGTGTGTGTGTGTGTGTGTGTGTGGGGGGGGGGGGGGGGGGGGGGGGGGGGGGGGGAGGGGGGGGGTGTATTGCAGCTCTGCCAGACAAACTGAACACTTTCTTAAATATGAAAACATACTGGCACAAAATAGGCTACATACACACACCAATACTAACATCTCCGATAGGCCACTATCAGTCAAACAATATGACTGATCAAGTCCTGAGACTTGGCCTCACAAAATGATTAAGAACTCCAAAAAAAAAAAAAAAAAAAAAAAATCTCTAATATATCTACAGTCTGAATATTCTCAAACATAACACTCCACAGCACGCATTAATCTTAAAGAGGAACTAATTAAACAGCGTACTCTCTTGCGGTGCATATCACTTTATAGATCACACCCATGTGATGCATATGTCTATAAGTCATGTGTCTGAACTTCCTGATGAGCCAGCTGACAGTACACTGACAGTACCACGCACCGGCAGCTCCTGAAACATTTCTTCATCAAATGCAAAAATTCTCTGCCACACATCTAACCAGAACATCTAATAAACTGGCACACATGCACAGATAAATAGGAATCCACAGCCTTAAGCTTAAACTTTCCACACCTAGAACCTTTCAAAGGTGTAGACTTGAGATGATTCACCTCATTTCTCTCCTACACTGAGAAGGAAACCATACTTTACTGCTGCCTTCACAAAAAGACAGCACGGACCATTACTGCATGGACTTCAAGTCACAATGTAGTGATACGGCACACTACCACAGGAGAGATTAGCATCAAAAGTAATCCCCAACACAAACACTTGTCATCAGACGGATGAAAGGGGAGCCTTTAGCCTTAAAACACACACAAACAATAAGGTGGCATCAACTCACATTTACAGGCCGTTCCACAAGCAATACCCAAGGAAGTCCCCTCCTCCAGCTTTCTCGCCCAAATGTCAAATCTATCTACTGAAACAAAGGGATGTATGGCCACAACAAACACTAGTGCAAGGATGACATGGGCACATTTGACTCCTAATGAAAGTTTTAACAACCTGAAATGAACCTGTTTCTTTAGTCTGGATCAACTTTCATATGTAAACAGCTAGCTCAGTGCACAACCCATACCTGCAAAGTCAGTATCTGTTTCTATTTTACTCAGCATGAAGAAAACAAAGGAAATACATTTTCTATTGCAATAATAGAGCAAAATGAAGAAAAAAAATGAAAACCAACTTCCTTCTTCGAGACAAACTACAGAACTCTTCATTACTGTTCGCCTCATTACCCTTTAAACGGACACACTTCTGGTTTAGTCCCTGTATCATCAGCCCACTTTAAGAAAACCAACAAACAGCTTTTGGGTATTGAGGAAAAAAGAAAACCCTGAGCTGAACAACAATGTGTCCCAAAAACAAAACTGAGTTTCAAATATCCTCAAACAGACCTCACATAGTACATGCATTTCTGTCCGGATCCATAAAATATCCTGCACTGAACTGGTTTTCACATAAACTGCAAAAGCCCTGAACTCCAGCAGCACAAATTGAGCAAATTCATCCCAACAGTTTAACTGCACCTTTAACATGTTTTCTGACATTCCTGTCAAATGTACATCCATGGTGTAGTGGTTTAGTGTCGCTCGCCTTGGTTTTATTCCAGCCAGAGACACAAATCCCTTCAGGGTTGTGTCAAGAAGGATACCTGGTGTAAAAACTCTGTCAAACCAAACATGTGGAGCTACCTGCTGTGGCTGAGACCAAGGAGCAGCCAAAAGCAGCGTTATGCCAAAATGTAGCCCAGCAGCTCCAACCTAAAGCAGGAAACGCATGCAGGGCAAGCTCCTTTACATGCATTGTACCTAAATTAAAGCTTTAATTTATTTACCCAACTCATCTTTATAGTTGCAGTGCCTTAATGTTTTAGTTAAATCATCACTTATTTCACCTCAAGTGAAATGGATACTCAGTTTGTGTAATACTTATTTAATGTCACACACATTCAGTGTTACAGACTTGCTATATAGAGACTGTGTAACTTCTGACTCTGTGCCTGAAACTGAATCAGGAAGATCATTTTTAGATCTTATTTGCCGCTGTTTCGTTTTGAATTTACAGTTCAGGAAATAAACGCCCTGCACATCAAATGATCACCTGTTCTCCTGTCAAAGTTCTTGTTGTTGATGATGATACACTGGCCAATTCTGGGGAAACTCAGGCGGTATCTGAAGCTGTGCGCCTGGGGCTTGGCATCCACGTCCATGGGGACAGCGGCCGACGAAGACCCCGCTGATCTGATGGACACCAATGCAAAATTTAGTGTAGAAATGTAACGTATGATTGGAAGCATGCAGAAAGTAATGCAGGACAGAGAAACGCCGTTGTAAATAAACGAGGAAGTAGCACAGGCCCGCTATACCACATGACCACAGAGCTCAATGTTAAAACAGTTTGCAGAGTAGCAGGGCTCATAAAGAGCGGCCGTAGTATTTGACGTTAAGGAAGACAAACGGTTTCCTCATTACCGTGAACCTCGAACAGGATATGAAAACAATACACCGCAACACATAAAGGTTGCTCACTAGTTAAATTCAGTGACTCACTGTTGTCCGTCGCCTGCCTTTGCGTCTGTAGAGTCCACTCCAGGTCCACGTCCGTTTTCCGACATATTTTAGAGACACGTAATTAAACGCTAACTAAACAATAAAATTACGCTGCCCGTGTGATAAACAGCAGGCCCTGCAAATGTCCAGGCGTGTTCTAATAGCGGATGTTGCGTTATCTGCCGCTGCGACTCCTGAAGGTCTTCCACGGGGTAGTAAACAAAGAAGTGATGTCATGCACAAATGCGCTCGTTTTATACACGGGGGCGTGCCGACAGGAGAAAGGGTCACAAAGCGCAAATGCGCAGGGGAAAAACATGCGGGAAACACCTGCTCCAGATCCAAACGCTAAAGCCAACAATCGATTACACGGCGTTTCATCGTATTCACAATAACAATTCATTTCATGTTATGAAATTTTATATTTATTTTCACACAACTCCAATGTAATACACTCACCGGCCAATTTGATAGGTACACCCATTCAACTGCTATTTAACACAAATATCTAATCAGCCAACCAGGGGGTAGAAACTCAGTGCATTTAGGCATGCAGACATGGTCAAGACGGCTTGCTGAAGTTCAAACAGTATCAGAATGAGGAGGAAAGGTGATTTAAGTGATTTTGAATGTGGCGTGGTCGTTGGTGTCAGACGGGCTGGTCTGAGTATTTCAGAAACGGTCGATCTGCTGGGATTTCCCCACACAACCATCTCTAAGGTCTACCGATAATGGTCCCCAAAAGAGAAACTATCCAGTGAGCAGCAGTTCTCTGTGGTAAAATGCCCTGTTTATGCTGGAGGTGAATGACTGCTTCGAGTTGATAGTGAAAAGTAAGTCAAATGACCACTTGTTACAACTAATGTAAGCAGAAGAGCATCTTTGGACACACAGGGCAGCAGAAGACCAGGTCAGGTGCCACTCCTGACGGATAAGAACAAGAAAAATGTTGCAGTTCACACAAATTCACCAAAACTTAACAACAGAAGATTGTTGCATGGTGTGATGAGTTGAGATTTCTCCTGCGACATTTGGATGATAAGATTAAAACATGGTGTAAACTACAAATGCATGGATGCATCCTGCCTTGTATCAAAGGTTCAGGCTGACGGTGGTGGTATCAGTGGCGGTTTCTGATATGGGCGACATGGGCAGCCGCCCAGGGCGGCATTTCATCTAGGGCGGCATGACCGCCCCCCTTCCCCCAACGCATTGCGATCGCCGCAGCAGCGCCTACCGCACTGCTCCACTTGTGGGGTAATGGGCGCCCTCTGCCTGCTGTGTATTGCATGTAGCTTTCTGCAATGGTCAGACAGGTTGTAACAGAAGGAAAGGGGCAGGCGGGGGATTCTCTGTCTCGCTGTCACTGCTTCACTAGATCGTCACACACACACAGTGCTGCCCCGCCCCCTTCTCCTCTCAGCCTGGGGTGCGAGTCAAGTGAAGCAGTGATGGCGTGAGAGTGAGACAGTCAGCCGGGTTCATTCATTCATGCCTGTACAGTTTTGGCCTGGTTACAGCCAACAGTAACTGCTGAATTATAAATAAAGGCAACTCACCCAAAGCTCTGTATATTTACCTCCGCCAAGGAGGTTATGTTTTCGGTTGCGTTGTTTGTTTGTCTGTTTGTCTGTCTGTTTGTCAGCAGAATTACTCCAAAAGTTATGAACGGATGTCACTGAAATTTTGTGGAGCGGTTGGAAATGACAAGAGGAAGAAGTGATTAAATTTTGGTGGCGATCCAAATCACGATATGGATCCAGGAATTTTTTTAAGGATTCTTCAGTATTGCGGGATACAGGCAGAGCCTTCCCCTTTAAGAGACACCACCCACTTTTCTCTGCCCCGTGTGTGTGTATGCGGGCTAGCGTGGGAGACGAGCGCGAGGGAAAAAGTGTGTTCGGTGGCGGTGGAAAAAGGAATAAAAGTTCTGTTGCTAAAATTCTTCGACTTGCTGCATTTCTCCGCCTTGCTAAAGGTGACCCACATGGATGAGCAAGTTAGTTACCAGCCACGAGCCAAGCGAAGTAGAGACCAGAGGTCTCCCTACTACGGTTAGGAGCCGCGATCTGGTCGAGGTAACACACTATTGCGGGATAGGGGGTTATTGTTGTCTGGGAAAGATGAAAGATTATTTCAAAGTATTTAGATACACATATTACAGCGTCAGTGACCCTATGGCCTTGGCGGAGGTTTGCGCTCTCTGAGTGCTTCTAGTTAAATATATATCACACCTGGTGCTATTAACATGAGTTTCAATGGAGGTTTTGTTGTGTTGGGCTGGCAACTGTCAGTCAAATCTGACAACCCTGTGGATGGGCGGTGGTTATAACCTATTCAGCTTCAGTGCAAATTACGGCAGATGGAAAGGAAAAGGTCAAAGCCATCAGGTGTGCAGTTTAGGAAAAAGAGAAAAGAACAACAGGAGAAATAAGCAAAGATGAAGGTAAGCAGAAGCTGTGTAATATTTCAGTTTCTTCCATGTTTTTTCAAATAAAATTTAAAAGAAATTCTGAGTGTGCCTGTGATGGTGGGGAGACCTTCTGTTAAAACCTGTCTGTCAGACCATGGCAGAAAGCTACATGCACCACACAGCAGGTGCTCATTACCCCCCAAGTGGAGTAGTGCGGTAGGCGCTGCTGCGCGATTGCTATGGGGGGTTGGGGTGGGGGTGGGAGGGCGCCGGCAGGGATGCTCGCCCAGGGCGCCAAACAGGCTAGGACCGCCACTGGGTGGTATAATGGTGTGTGGGTATATTTCAAATGCCACAGCCCACCTGAGTATTACTGCTGACCACATCCATCCCTTTGTGACCACAGTGCAGAGCCGGCCCAAGCCTTGAAGGGGCCCTAAGCAAGATTATTTTTGGGGCCCCCTTCATACCATTTCATTGTCCCCTGAACTTAATCGTTATTAATGCTGGAGGGTTAAAGTTGATTATTAATTTTTTTAGGATGTATTACTGTTTCAGCCTTTTCAATTCAATTTTTCAATTTAATTCCATTTTATTTATACAGTGCCAACTCACAACAAACAGTCACCTCAAAGCACTTTATACTGTAAGGTAAAGACCCTACAATAATTACAGAAAAAAACCCAACAGTCATCCTAATCTTAAAAATAGAGAGGATGTCTGTCTTCTGAATCCAAGCTGGGAGCTGGTTCCACAGAAGAGGGGCCTGAAAGCTGAAGGCTTTGCCTCCCATTCTACTCTTAAGTATCCTAGGAACCACAAGTAAGCCAGCAGTCTGAGAGCAAAGAGCTCTATTTAGGTTATACGGTACTATGAACCAATGAAGAGAAGCCAATATGTGAGAAATATGCTCTCTCTTTCTAGTGCCTGTCAGTACTCTAGCTGCAGCATTTAGGATCAGCTGAAGGCTTTTCAGGGAGCTTTTAGGACAGCCTGATAATAACAAAAATCACACTAGTAATCCGCCGCTAAACTGTCACGTATAAGGCTTTTATAAAGGGGGTGTTGGGCCACCCTTATTATACTACTTGTGGTGGTTAGCACTACTGCCTCACAGCTAGAATGGCATCTAGAAGGTCTGGGTTTGATTCCACCTTGGCCTGGGCCTCTCTGTGTGGAGTTTGCATGTTCTCCTTGTATCTCCGTGGGTTTCCTCCGGGTACTCCAGTTTCCTCCCACAGTCCGAATGCAGTTACTGGGGTTAGGTTAACTGGTCACTCTAAATTGCCCATAGGTGTGAATGTGACTGTGAATAGTTGTCTGTCTCTATGTGTTGGTCTTGTGACAGGCTGGCGACCTGTACAGGGTGTACCCTGTCTCTCCCCCTGTGTCAGCTGGGATAGGCTCCTTTTTTTTGGGGGGGGGGGCTTGAGAAGTGTTCTGCACATTTTGCCACAATCTACAACAAGACACTTGCTTCTATCTGTATCTCTATCGTACTCAAAGAAATCCCACATGGGGCTCTGCTGCTGTCTCCCAACTTTTAATGCTGCCATTATTTTGGTGACCAGCGCAGTGAGCAGACACACACACGCACACAAACACAAGTACACACACAGTCAGGTGCCGGATGGCTCTCCCAGCTAAAACTGCTACGGCAGAAAAAAAGTGATTTCATATCAATCCACAAGGCTTTTAAATAAACAGACAAACACAAAAACGACGGTCATTCTATCTCTCATTTCAGTTAGTTATTGTTTTTTTTTTCCTTTTAATTACCCTTTTGTTTTGCTTTTTTTAAAAAACTTTATTCAGTTATCAAAAATGTTTTCAATTTGGTTTTTGCTAACAGTAATAATCTTGTCCTGAACACCTTACATTCACTCCAGTGTTAATTTTTCTCTTCTTTTTAGGGCAAAAGCCAAAACTGAGGCACTTTTTAAACCCCCATTTCTCTCTCAATGTTTGTGGTATAGACATAAAAAACATACATCCTGCTTTAGTAACATCTCTTTGTCTTCATAGTGTAAAACGCTTTTCACCAGGACCTACAGTTTTTGTGTGATAACCTGTTGTTTATGGGTAGGTCAGCAGGATTTCCTTCTGTGTCACTCTTTTTGAAGCAGCTTATTTCTGATTGGTGAATTCTCATTCAGACACACGATCAGTAGGTGACCCGCTCTATCTCCTGAGCTACAGCCACCCCACTCATCCTTGTTTTCACTGGAGGACAAATACTATGTTTATTGAGCCTTAGGAATTTTTAATTAGTGAGCTGCCACATCAGTGTTTCCCTACTCACTGCTAACCACTGAAGATGGATGGATGGATGGATGGATGGATGGATGTGCACTTGTTTAATTTCAGCTAATTCTGTTTGATTGTATTTAGAGTTGTATTTTCTCTCTTCTGCTCTTTGTATGACCATATGAAGAGCAGAGTCCAAACAGCAGAGAAGAGACTACATAAAGACAACATTGCTTGAGCTGACTGCAACTTGTTAACTGTAATTGCTTTAAACTCTTCCCAACAAATCACTGTAAAACCAAAGATGGACAAATGTCAGAGGAACCACAGCCTGTGTGCACACTTTGCACACATTTCGATCCCTGTCCACTTGGATTCTCTGTTTTTCCAGTGCAGATTTTTACTGCGCCTTTTTCACTCTCCCTCAGATGGACACTACAGAGTTGAATTCAGAGCGCAGCACAGCCCAAAAAAGCTCCAGTTGCTCACCAGCAACTGGAGCGTCAAAACAAGGAGCTCTGTGGGCCAAAATAACACAGCTGGAAGAACAGCTCATCCGGCCAATCGTGTTAAGAAATGTTGGCTGAGAAGGCCTGGCTCACAGTTTTTGCTCATATTCATGCCAAAGGCGCTCTATTGGCTTTTTTCGTTATATATATTGTTTTGTTTTGTTCACTGGTGTGCAGTCATGTTGGAACAGGAAGGGGCCATCCCCAAATTGTCCCCACAAAATTGAGAGCCTGAAATTGTCTAAAATGTCTTGGTATGCTGAAGCATTACGAGTTCCTTTCACTGGAACTAAGTGATTCATCATTCCAGAGAACACGTCTCCACTGCTCTAGAGTCCAGCAGCGGTGTGCTTTGCACCACTGCATCCAACACTCTGCATTGTGCTTGGTGATCTAAGGCTTGGATGAAGCTGCTCGGCCATGGAAACCCGTTCCATGAAGCTCTCTGTGTGCTGTTCTTGAGATAATCTAAAGGTCACATGAAGTTTGGAGGTCTGTAGTGATTGACTGCACTAGTCTGGTGACCTCTGCACACTATGCCCCTCAGTATCCACTGACCCCACTCTGTCATTTCATGTGGCCAACCACCGTGAGACACTGTCATTCCCAATCACTGTAGAATATTTAGTAGTGAGGAAATTTAACGACTGGACTTGTTGCTCGGTACTGTATCACGCTGGAATTGACTGAGCTCCTGAGAGCGACCCATTCTTTCTCAAATGTTTGCAGGAGCAGTCTGCATGCCTAGGTGCTTGGTTTATACACCTGTGGCGACGGAAGTGATGGGAACACCTGAATTCAGTGATTAAGATGGATGACTGAATACTTTGGGCAATATAGTGTAGGTTCACTTAAAGATTGGAAGACCCTTTTCCCGCACTTCTACCACAGAGAGATTTCACCTCTCAACATTTTACATGATGTCATAAAAAGTCCAGAGATCAAAATGATTGAATATTTCAGACTGTTGGGAACCACTTAACTAAACTAAACTACATAACTGTGCATAAAGTGGTTGCAGTTTATCCACTTGAACCAACAATGTTATGCAACCACATAGCATTGATTAGTTTTTTTTTTTTTCTTTTTTTAGCTTTTCAAACTGGTTAAGTTCTTTAAGCAAATCAAGTTTGAGCTATTTTAAGCATTTTTAGGCATTTCAGCTCCAATCTTTGAGCGTTCAGCATTCACATGGCATTTTCTGCAGGAATTTTTTTTTTTCTAGTGACTTTGTGAATTTCTTCACAAATAAAATTTGAACCATTAGAGAAAAAATGATTCATAACCATCTCAACCACTCATCTTCTTGTTTGGCTGCTTTCAGCACTGCTGGTATTTATTGAAACTCTCTCTCCAATTGATCTTTCTGAGTTAACTTCAATAGTTACTTCCTCCAAACCATCAACATGTCTATTGGCTATGTACCACAGGCTTTTAAGGTGGCATTAATTAAAGCATCACTTAAAAAGTCATGACTTGACCCAGCTGTGTTAGCTAATTATAGGCCAATCTTCAACCTTCCTTTTCTCTCACAAATCCTTGAAAGTGATCAGCAGCAGAGGAAAGGTTTGTTTGAAGAGTTTCAGTCAGGTTTCAGAATTGATCACAGTACAGAAACAGCATTAGTGAAGGTTACAGATGATCTTCTCGTGGCCTCTGACAGTGAGTAAACAGCACTGCCCCTCGAAGAAGCAGCTGCTGCAAATAATTCAGCTGTTTCACCCAAACAGGAAATGCAACGCTAATCACAGGACATAAAAGAACAAGGCAGGACAAGAAATTTTGTTTTGTTTGCTCAATTGCTTTATTAATTTTGAATTTAAAATCTTATACATCTAATTTCTTAGTCTTTGTTTGTTGATTGCTGTCCAATTCAATTTTACTTATTTAGCACCAAATCACATCAAGAATTATGCATTATTGATGTGAATATTATTGTTTTGACTGCTGGTTGGTTGGTTTTCTGTGTAATATATATATATATATATATATATATATATATATATATATATATATATATATATATATATATATATATATATATATACATACATACATACATATATATATATATATATATATATATATATATATATATATAAGTATTCTATGGAGTATTCTATCGATATTAAAAAAGAAAAACTGAAATATCACGTGGTCAGAAGTATTCAGACCCTTTGCTGTGACACTCATATTTAACTCACACGCTGTCCATTTCTTCTGATCCTCCTTGAGATGGTTCTACTCCTTCACTGGAGTCCAGCTATGTTTAATTAAACTGATTGGACTTGATCAGGAAAGGCACACACCTGTCTATATAAGACCTCACAGATCACAGTGCATGTCAGAGCAAATGAGAATCATGAGGATGAAGGAACAGCCCAAGGAGCTCAGAGACAGAATTGTGGCAAGGCACAGATCTGGCCAAGTTTACAACAGAATTTCTGCAAAACTCAAGGTTCCTAAGAGCACAGTGGCCTCCATAATCCTTAAATGGAAGAAGTTTGGAACGACTAGAACTCTTCCTAGACCTGACTGTCCAGCCAAACTGAACAATTGTGGGAGAAGACGCTTGGTGAGACAGGTAAAGAAGAACCCAAAGATGGTATGTGTGGAGAAAACCAGGCACTGCTCATCACCTGCCCAATACAATCCCAACAATGAAACACGGTGGTGGCAGCATCATTCTATGGGGGTGTTTTTCAGCTGCAGGGATAGGATGACTGGTTGCAATTGAAGGAAAGATGAATGTGGGCCAAGTACAGAGATATCCTGGAAGAAAACCTCTTCCAGAGTGCTCAGGACCTCAGACTGGGCTGAAGGTTCACCTTCCAACAAGACAATGACCCTAAGCACACAGCTAAAATAACAAAGGAGTGGCTTCGGAAAAACTGGCCCAGCCAGAACCCTGACCTAAACCCAATTGAGCATCTCTGAAGAGACCTGAAAATGGCTGTCCACCAACGTTCACCATCCAACCTGACGGAACTGGAGAGGATCTGCAAGGAAGAATGGCAGAGGATCCCCAAATCCAGCTGTGGAAAACTTGCTGCATCATTCCCAAGAAGAAGAAGAAGAAGAAACAGCCTTTATTGTCCCACAGAGGGGAAATTTGGGTGTAACAGCAGCCGCAGTTATTATAAATATAAATAAAGATATAATAATTTACACTATTAAGAAAAGAATATATATAAAATCAACAAACAAGATTAACCTTAATACTACTAATAATAACACTATATACAATGTACATGAAGACTCATGACTGTACTAGCTCAAAAGGGTGGCTGTAGCTCAGTAGGTAGAGCAGGTCACCTACTGATCAGAAGGTCAGTGGTTCGATTCCTGGCTACTCCAGGCTACATGCCAATGTATCCTTGGGCAAGATACTTAACCCCAAGTTGCTCTCCGACCGTCCCGTCGGAGTGTGAATGTGTGTGAATGATAGTTAATTAAAAAAAAGCACTTAGCTTAGTAAATATGGAAGTGCTTGTATGAATGGGAGTGCATGGGTGAATGTAAACATGTTGTAATAGCGCTTTGAGTGCTCATACTGAGTAGAAAAGCGCTATATAAGAGCTAGTCCATTTACCATTTACCATTCAACTCAGTACTGAGCAAAGGGTCTGAATACTTAAGAACATGTGATATTTCAGTTTTTCTTTTTTAATAAATCTGCAAAAATTTCTACATTTGTTTTTTTTCTGTCAAGATGGTCACTGAGTGTACATTAATGAGAAATAAAATGAACTTTTTTGATTTTAGCAAATGACTGCAATGAAACAGAGTGAAAAATTTAATACTTTCCATACCCACTGTGTGTATATATATATGTGT